>NW_008825216.1:1974780-1990461 GCF_000699105.1 Pygoscelis adeliae | reverse complement strand
TCGGTTGGTGTCCCCTTATCGTAACTGGGGGGGGGGGGGGTGGCATTTTTTTTTTTTTAATATAGGAAAATTACATATAAATTATACCACGAAAAATAATTTTTTTAGATTTTGAAAAACCACAGGCATTAGAAAATGCAAAAATTATGGCGGTGATATATTTAATGAAATCTTTTAAATACACAGTCACACTGGCTTTTTATGGAACGCTATGTCAGTGCTGATAAAAGTTTGATGGACGTGTCAGGGCTGAGTAGCAGAGAGGCTGTGGAATGAAGCAACTTTGAAGATGAAATTTCAAGCTGGGAATTGCAGGAGGAGGATTGGTGGTACGATGCTTAGTTAATTATTTTCATGGAGAATTAGATTCTGTACCAGACTCTGCTGTGGAATTTGCTGAGCAGATCATCTTTTATACCAGGCTTGCCTTCCAGAGGTCACTAACTCTTCATCCATTACCACGAATATTCTTTACCTGAGTTCTCCTGAGGCTCTGAGGTCTCCTTCTGCTAGAGGTTGAGGTCCCAGAGTTGCTCAGTCTTGATACCTGCAACTGAGGTAAATGGAAGATGTGCCTTGAACATTAAAACTGCATATAATGCAGTCTACAGTGGGAATTAAACAGGTCCTTGTCACCTCAACTTGGGCATCCTAGATTAATGAAAACTTCTTAGTGTAATCTATGTACCTCCACTCCCCGTTGGAAAATGGGCTATAATGCTACTCCTTTGGGGTTTTGAGAAAATAAATTAATTAATATTTGTTGTGTTTTGTGAAATGTTGTAATTGTTGGTAGCAAGAGAAAAGCTTATGAGAAAATTAATAATTCTCTTTTCAAAGCTTTGAAGAATTGACTACATTGAAAAAAGCATGAGGCTGCAGGCTGAAGATTGAGGAGAAAACAAAGCACTGAGCAGCTCTTCATGAAATGAACTCCTTTATCCCGTATATGCAATGAGGCAGCACTTGTAGAAAAAATTGTACAGGATCATGCCATTGAAGACTGTAATATGATGCAGTCACCAGAAGCCATTCTTTTCCATAGGCTACTTTGTTTGACATTTCCTAGTTTTTGAATACTTGCTTCTGTAAAATTAATATTTTGTTAATGAAAGCTCTTGCATCTAATCACACTAAATGATAATCATTTGGAAGCATAGTAGCTGATGTGCTTCAGGCTTTTTGTGGTTATAGCGCAGAAGGAGAGCTAATATAAAGAGGGGGAATGCAAACTACCCCCATCTACCCTCTGTGGGATCCTTATGCTTTCCTGCCATGCATCTGCATTGTCATTCTTTTGATGCAAAATGTTTTTTCCTTCCTAATTAAAAAAAAAAAAAAGGGAGTATAGTTTTGTGTTTGATTTTTTTTGTTGTTGGTTTTTGGGTTTTTGGTTTTTTTTAAGTTATAGATAGATACAGGTATGTACTTTTTGACTTCTTTCCCAAGATAGAAATATCTCTAGCATGGACATCTTCCAGTTTTGCTTTGCCTGGTCTCTGACTATGTAGAAGTAGAGAAACGTATTAAGTGCTCCCCCTCACTCTGATGCATGCGTTCTCACTTGTGTACCTGTCGTGGGAATGGTGTCTGTTCAAGACTTGGAACATTTCAGAGGTTCTTGGGTCATAGGTTTGAAACTGCTAAATGGTTTGAAACCGCTGCTCTGTCCTGATCATTGCAGTCATTGTAAGACAGTTAGAGAGAAAGGGGAAATAGCAAGGGCTGTCAGAGTCTCCGTGTACAAAAGAGAAATAGGTTGAACTGGATCATGCCTGTAGCCTCCATCTCTGCACCAGCTGGTACTAACTTTTGAAGCAGTGTGGTTGATGCTGTTGCTGTGTGCAGTACTTAAGCATTCTGGGAATTGCCCTGCCTTGTATGCAGTTCTCAAAATGTAGCAGAAAATAAACTTTATTTTTTTTCTTTTGCTATGCTCGCTATTTCGAACGGCCCGAGATTGAAAGCAGAGACATCGTAATGTAAAGTGCAGATAGAAGTAGATACTGCTAGATGACATGTCAGTATTGACACACCTTAGCCAAGAGGAAGCCTGAAGGAAAAGTTTTGCTTTCTTTATGTTTTTTTCTTTGCACACATGCACGTTTTGGAGAACAGAAACGTTGATGCAGACTGACTGTGAAATTTAAAAGACATCATCTAGTTATTTAGAGCTATTGTAAATGCAGCTATGCTGCTGCAATCACTGCTGAAGGGTTCTTGTGGAAATTACCATCTGATTTCTAAGCTCTCCAGTGAGCTTGAATACAGTGTGTTCTTCTTGAAGACCTAGGAACAGAGATGTGATTTTGTTGCTTTTCTGCAGAGCAGTACAGAGTTTATAACATGATGGTATGTTCAGTCGGGAAACCTGTAGCATTCATGGAAGTTTGAGTCTTGCAGTTTATCCTTGAGAAGCTGCCTCTATAGTGTTAACCTGTATTCATAAAATACCATAATTTAACTCTGAGAAGTGATTAAAAACCTATGGCAGGTAAAATGCTGGTTTAGGAGATTATTAGTCTATCAGTAGGGAAGACAAACCTAGGTTTTTGATTGAGCCTGGACACCAGTGCAGAAGAGATATTATTTGGGTGAGGCAGAAAGCTGAAGGACCTGCCTGTAACAGTGAAGACCCATACCAGGATTAGAATAGACAGCAGGACTCCTGAACCTAACATATTTCTACTTTGCTAATGTTGTTACTGCATACCTGAAAGGCATGTGCTACACATGTGGTCCTCATCGATGACGGCAACCTGCTACTTCTGCCAGATACTCTGTTATGCCAGCTAGCAAAGATCTGTGTAGTAGGTACAGAGGCTGCTCAACATCAGTGTGAGTGTCATGTCCACATCCTGGACATTGTGTTGTGGAATCTGTGTTTCATTTTGATAGTTTTATTGTGCTGAAAGTACCAAACCAAGCAGATAAGCTCCAAATAAGTTACAAACAGGCAGCAGGTTGCTTTAAAACAACCTTGAGATTGTAAAGTATAGCACTGAAAAGTTAGGCAATGCCAGGTTTAAGACTGGCATCTCTGATCTGTTGGTTTTTTTCCCTCTATTCATTTGATATACTTGAATCCTTGAATATCCATTGACAGGCTTCCTCCTCTACGTGGTCAAACCTTCATTTTACTGTTTGCTATGGATGGTGTCCAGGGGATGAACACCATAGCATATGGAATTGTAGTTGCCAAGACCCCTGCCTAGAGTTGTAAATTGAAGGATGCAGCAAGCAATCTAGGGAACTGAAGGAAAGAAGAGATTTGCAGAGATATACTCTCTATTTCTCTGCTTTGGTGGTCATGTGTGTACTAGGTCATTTAAACCATACTTTTTAAAGATGTAATTCTCTGATGACTCAGCTTGAGACATCTGGGTTATAATCAGAGCTGCAACTGGAGTCAAATGAATGGATAAAAATAACAGGTGCTCCAAAGAGAGATGTCAGTGATGTATTTTTGTTCAGTGTCCTGTCTATAAAATGGAACGCTAATTCAGCTGATACCATTGTGTGTGAAAATAAGTTCATTAACTTGTACAAAGCACACAGTTACAAGAAGTGCTCTGGTGATGGCAGATCTAAATGGCAGAGGAGTTATCCTCTTCCTCTTTTGCCGACCCTGAATGATGTGTTTTCCACAAAAAGTAATATTCCTGCTTTGTTGTGCTGGTTGAATTGCTCATTGTCCCTAACTGCAATCTGTGTAGTGATCTCAGAGAAAACCTAACAATTTAATTAAGGCCAAGAGGGCAGGAATGGGCCTGGAGTTGTGCTGGGGACTGTAATCCCTCAGCCTGGTCTGCCATTGACTAAGTTATGTGATTGCAGTAAGGGGAAAGTAAGAGGTGAAGTGGTGGTTTGTTCCTCTGTTACGTGTGCTGAATGACGCTGGTGCAGTGGGAAAAAATGGCTTTTGTGAGATCTCTTACTTTGTATGTCACTAGCTGTTATGGGAGCCATCTAAATGAGCTGATGTGCCATTTCTTGTACCGCTCTACAGCTAGAAGATGTGCAGTCAGGAAGACAGAAGGACTGCACATGTCATTGGGAATCTAGCCCCTTCTGACGTCCATTGCCATTTTTGTCCTCTGTACGGTTAATAATTTTACCCAAAAGGTGTTAATGTTGGTCACAACATACAGAAACAGAGACCAGTACTACTGTGTAAATGCAGTTACTGTCCGGTAGTTTACAATAAAGTTTTTATAAAAGTGTCTAAATGTTACTGCACTCGAAAAGCTATTACCTGCTAGGATAAGCAGTATACTTCAGAGCAGCTGCTTATTTATAGAACGCTTGGTTCTATAACCTTATAATTGTATAATCTTATGTTGATTGGCACTTAACAGTGTATCAGTGGAACTGGCTGATGGTGTGGGACAAAGGCTTTTGCATGGATGTGATATATAATATACCTTGAGATTAGAATTTCTGAGACAATAATGTCACTGAACTAGTTGGAAAACACATGTGTGCGTCCACACACACAGACACACACGAAGAATTCTGAGAAGAGAGAGCATCTGTGGCACTCATCGGAAAGACCTGCCACTTTGGCAGAAGATAGGCAATAAGTCAGTAAAAGAAGAGCACCCATTGAACGCTTAGGCAGGAAGTGAGCCTCTCAGGGAAAGATAGTTTCAGATTTGCTTGGATCATGAGAACTTTGTGCAAGAATATATTTTGGGAACTCCCTTACATGCCTTACAAAGTCAATTACTTGATTTCTTTGATCTGATGGCAGTTTTGGGAAGTCAGTGGCCCACAAGAAATAATTAAGTGGTGAGTTACACCTGAAATACAGATTAACGTCCCATCCCAGTATTGAAACTTTGTAGAAAATCCCATTGCGTAGAGAAGGAAGAACACCAGTGTAAGAAAGACCCCCGCAGCATTTAATAGTTCTTCAGAGTGTTTGCTATGGTGTAAGACCCCAAACAGGTGACCATTCTGTGCCATTTAAGTATGTCTCTTTGAGACAAATATGCTGTTATTATTCTAGCTTTATTTCTAATGTCCCTTGAAGAGTACCCAGGTCTGATTTTGTGTTTACTCATACAGTCAATATGAACAATTTATGTACGAAAGAACCAAGAGAATGTTTGATATTATTATTGTATACTGTAATGAGATTTTTAATTACTCCCAAATAAAAGCCTTTCTCTTTCCTGGTTTTAGCATCTCTCTTACGGCAATGGTAGCTTACATGTTGATGCAGCCTTCCAGCAGACGCTCTGGAGTGTAGCACCAATCAGTTCAGGAAGTGAAGTTGCCCAAGGTAAGGTGGATGTAACTTTATTGAAAGACTGATTGTAAATGAAATACCTGAAGAATCAAATTATTCTGCCAAGTGTGGCTGAAGTATGGGAGTGGGTTTCTCTTATGTAAACATTCAATCCAGTAAATGAATATATAAATGTTCTGAAAAGAGAGAGGGAAAATTATGCTGAAAGGGATTATGCTGATGATTTTCTACATATTTTTCTTCTAAATACTGAACAGCTCATTCAAATCTCATTTTGCTAAAGGTATGATAATGTTCATAACATTTTTTTTAAATGGCTTTTGGTCCTGTTTTAAATCATCTCAGATTATTCTGATGTATGCAGTTACATGTTCCTGAGACTGAGTAAAAAATGTTGTGCAAGAGGACTGGAAGCAGGATGTGAAAGCCAAGGAGTAAAGAGTGGGAATGGTTTTGTCGGGAGCATATGGTTGGGGAGAAAAACAAAAGGAGGGGAAAGGTTTTTACAGGCTAGAACAACTTTCAAATTTTGTTTATTTTATTTAGAAATTAGGAAGGGTTTTTTTTAATGCTACTTCTGACATGAAAGACAAGGATCTCTGAATTTATGCCGTGCTGGTTCCACAGAGAAGAAAAAAAGTCATCTTTTCAGAAAAGTTTGTCAGGACATAAAGACTAATCATTTCTAGTTTCCTACAGAATCACTGTTTTCAGTAGATTTTGTAATAGAACCATAAGAAGGTTAAAGCTGCAGGTCCTTTCTTTCATACTCCCTGGGATTTTTGGGTACTATTTTTTGAAAAGGCAATACACTGAAATTTCACATCAGTTCTTTTTATCTGGCATATTTTAAAACATGGTTGTTGAATGCTCTTGCAGGTTTGCTTATTCAGCTTTCAGGGACAGCGTTGCCAACACCTCCTTTCTACATACTCGCTGTGTTTTTAGACTATGAGAATCATTCTGCATATTCAGATTGTCTGACATGGTTTCTATTGCAGTCTGTTATTAAAAAAAATGCTAGTGCACTGCTTAACAATGTCGTAAACTTTATGGAGAAAACCCTTCTGTTGATGAGAGGAGAAAAACCTTCCCCTCTCCAACCTGTTGCCTCTTCCTATAAACTCCGTTCTCCTTGTCCTCCCACTGCTGGCAGCTCTGGCGTGGCATTCATGTTAATAATCCCAGTACAGTTTATTAGCTGAGACCCAGATTTGTGCTGTGCCACATCTCTCTGGTTGGTGAACCTCACTAGTGAGACCTGCCTGGCTGTTTGGGAAGCAGAAGTCCACAGTGATAGAGTATAGTGACATGTTATGCACCCATACCCACAGGAAATCATGTGAAAATGGTGTAATGTGATTTTAGCAGCTGTGCATTTCTCTGCGTATTTGCTTGTTCTTTGTTGCTACGCCTTTCCATTTTCACTTTTCTCAGGTATAGACATTATCTTTGTTAAGCAGTACCTTTTCTAGAGAAGATCAGCTGGCTGCTGTCAGAAAGAATTAGAGCAAAGGCCTTATTCTAGCAAAACCGGCAAATGCTCCTGTAATCAAAGTTGTCTTGTTATGAAAGGAGAGTGAATCTGACACTTAGTGTGTAAGACCTTCCTCTATATACCTCAGTAAAACTGTAGCCAGACTGGAGAAAATTACCTCAAAAAGGGGGAAGAGGAAAACAAAGCTAATTTTGTTAGTATCTGCAAAATGCTTTGTCATCTTCATGAACAAAACGTTAGCGTATAGGAATAACTACACTACAACACCTTCTCTTAATCAAAACTTCCCATTAAAAATAGATTAATAAGTAAAACACTTTAGTTAAATGAAATTACTTTGAAGTGAAAATAATGGATAAATAGTCCGTAGAATGAGCTAGGATACTGGAGGGAGGTCGTTAAAAGAAAATGATTTCTTTTTACATGCATTTCTGCAGAACTGGCTTATGCAGAAGTCAGTTTATTGTTTAAGTCAAAACAGCGCTTTAGAGTCAGCTCAAGTAATTCTGCTAATTCTGTACTGTGACGCGGATGGGGGGCACTTTAAAAACAAAACAAAAAAACCCCAAAAACTACTCAGGGCAGAACATCTCCGGAATTATATTGACACAGGTCCATATAAAAATGAATATATATAACTACTGTTACCTGGACATACCCCTCTGTGTCAAAATCAAGAATTTAAAAATTCAATGCTAAAATTTCCCACATAAATACTAATTTGGTATTGATTTCAAAGGTTTAAAAAAATATATCCTGAAATATTCCTTGATATATATTCAGGCAGAAGATTTCCTGTAGCTTCAAAATAAACCTGTGAAATGTGTACAGTGTGACTGTTGGGTCTTCAACACCATTTCCCTGTACATGTAATGTACATGTAAGGCACAGGATTACTTGTTAATATAGACATAGATTCAAAATATTATTCCAATTCTTTTTTTTAAAAGTCTTTTTGTTATAATACTAAACCCAAGGCATTATGTTCCCACATCCTGCTCAAATGCAGATTTTGATATTAACCAGTTCTAGCAAGAAGGGAAGATGAGTTTAGGAAACAAATGTTAACACTTGTTTAACTTGTCAGGCTGAAAAAAATACCCTTGAATTGCGCTTAAAATCTACTAAGTCTTAGTGTTCTTCAGTTACTAGATTATAATACGATACTTGTAGGATAACATAAAATTATATTTCTTTTTAATGTCACATCTCTGATGCAAAAAGACTGATGAAAAAGCATCTATTTTGTTAATATCTTTACTGATTAGAATTACGGCCTTATTTTCAGCTTCCGGCTGCAATGTCCTAGGTCTTCAAATATTGTGATGCTACGTGTATGTTATATGCTTTAGCTTGTGAACACAAGTGTTTGACTTTGAATCTGCATGTGCAGTGGTAGTATAGCCAGTATAGGAGTTTCCCTTCGGAGTCCAAATAAATCATGATTGTAGGTTGGGAATCTTACGTCAAGCAGAGCTTTGAGTGGATCTTCCCAAAAGTTTCTCTCGCAGAAAACTTCCAAAGACACCAAAAAGGATTTTAAAGTTAACTAATTAAATAAATCAATTTTTGTATTGTTAGTATGTAAACTGGAATCCTTAACTTCAATCAAAGCCAAAAGTGAGTAGGTAAAATGGAAGAGAAGAGTCTCCCACTTTATCTGTTGTAATCTGGGAGGGAAATACTTGCTTCCTTGTTTCCATTGGATCAGTCTTTTTCTGAGTTGCACTAACTCTGTATAATCCCCTGTCTGTGTCTCTCTTTCTCCTGATCCACCCTTTTCTATTTGCTGGCTTAGAGCTTTTCTCACTTGGAAATGTTCAGATGGCTCCCCAGGGTGCGAGCTATCTTCCCCTTCTTCTGACTCTCTTTTTTAAGTAACATAAAATACCAACAGAAAAAAATGAAATAAAACTGATAGCATTTATTACAGTTGGAAGTATAGTTTTACGTGTTGCTGCATTCAGACAAATGCACTTGATTTTCTCCCTTTATTCAAGGATATCTGATAGGAGGGGATGTTCTGAGGTTATTGCATGGTCACATGGACGAATGTTTGACAGTCCCTTCGGGTGAACACGGAGAAGAACAAAGAAGGTAGGTTTCCAGCTTATAATAGAATAATAACGAACGTTGCTGAATCAATATTAAGTGTCAGTGATAGTACAGATTTTTGAAGGATATTGTGATGAGATGTGTTACTCGTAAGACGAAATATTGTTGAGATGAACTTTGGACATGAGCCTCTTGCATTTTCTTTTCAGTATTGTTCAAGTCTGATTTCACTTACCAGGTGTAAAAGCAATAGTGATTTTTGATAACTTATTGCTGTCTTTACTGACTTAAACGCTATGAATGTTTATGTGAATGAAATGTGTTGGCTTCTTTACTGCTGTTTTTTTCTGTAATCACAAAAAATTTCTCAGGACAGGGCATGTTAAGATTACTGCCCAGTCCTTCAAGGCTACTAATCTGGGTATTGATCTCAGGTGTACTTGTCACGGTAGTCTAGAACTTAATGTGTGGTTATTTTGTTGACTAAAGGAATCCTAGAATGGAAGTAGAGAAGTGGTGACAGCTCAGTATGTGTGTCTCTCGGTTAACTAATAAATCCAAACGGTGAGAATACTGGCAGTGAAAGTGGCATGTCTCAGTGGAGTGATTACATGGGTGAATCAAAGTCCTGTTTATTTGCTCTAATAAAATACACCCTAAGCTTCTTTTTAGTAGGGCAGTGTCATATGATTTATCCCTACCTTCAACCTGAAGATTGCTAAATGATAATGTTGATTTTGGAATAGTTAATGCAGCAAATTGGGTAGCTTCATTTCCGTGACAAAGCAAGTGCTATTCATTCATTTCCAAATGAGTTTTCTTGGTTTGCAAATAGAAATGTATTTTTTATTCTAATTTATTCTTATTTGTAAAGATAACAAGACACTGGAAGATCTCATAAAATACAGCAAAAATCCTCTATGAAATTTTAAATATTAATGAGAAGAATTTCAGAGTTTTCTCTGTACAGCTGCTGACCAGCCCTTCCTGGCTATTTCTTATTTTTAGACAAGGGAATAGTTCTTGAACACAGACGATATTTCAAAACACAGAGACTTAAAATGTGATCGGTTCTTTTTTTAATTTTAGTTACTATGTAATATATCCATTACAGCTGGGAGTTCATTGCTGCTATTACTATCCTCACCCTGAAAGTGATTAAAAGATAAGATGATAAATAAATAGGATCCTATAGTGTTTTCTCTTATTTCAGTTTAAATCCTGCAAAATTCCTTTTAAAAATTGTAGTTGCAGTGTAATTGCAGATTTATAGGATGATCAAGCACCTCAGTAATGAACTTTAATGCTTAAGAACACACTAAAAATCTGTCTCTCTACAACAGGAGTAACATTATATATAAAGCACAATAAAGGAGCGCGAAGTTGCAAGTTAAGAAAAAATTCATTTGATCTGCTTGTGCGTTCACATGATGCACCTTTGTGTCCTGTAACAGGGGAAGAATAGGGTTCATTTCTTAAGATGCAGACCAGTGCTGTAAACAGACCAGATCGTTATCCTTCTTTCTGCAGTGTCTACCTTTTCCCCTATCCGTCTAGTACCCCAAAAGAAGCAGAGCTAGTAGACAACAAAATAGTACCTATGTCTTTGTCTTTATATTTTCTGATAGGAATACTGAGAAACACTGCTTCTCAGCGCTTCATAAAAACCAGATTTGATCTTCTGAAATTTTCTTGTTGTTCAGGAGCTTTCTTTAATAAACAAACAGAATAAAAACAAGTTTAATTTTTTTCATATTCTCCTTTTCTGAAGTTGTTCTATTGTTTTCTGAAATTTTTTAAATGATTTTTACTGGTAAACCCAGAACATAATCTATGATTACTTTTAATTTTATGGAGTTAGGTATAATCGCTCCGTGCCCCACGCTTTCTCCTCTTAAATTATTAATAAATTTAATAATTGCTTAAATCCTCTATATTTTTCTCTCTAATTAGGACTCTTGCCTATTCAAAATAATATCTAAAAGGATAATTTGTGTCTCCTTTCAGTTTTCAGTATGTATGCATACCTTATTTTGATGGGTGGTATTTAACTGCTGGTAGAATTATGGGTAATTTTGGTAAGATATGGGTAATTTTGGCAGATAGGAAATTGTAAGATGAATTATTTTATCTTTCATTTTAATTTTACTTTTGTAACTTTTGCACATAAGGCATGGTAAAGTATGATATATTTGGAGTATAATAATTCTATATTATCCTTTCATTGCCTTTTGAAATAGTCTGGTGATAGTTTATCGTGGTTGTGCTTGATTTGTTTTGTTCCAGCATAAGCCTGAAGAGCAGCTCAGCTCAGCTCTGCAGAATGGGCAGTGCAAAGGAACACTGAGAAGTTGCATCTCTGTTGTGACTCACTAATTCCTCTACCTCATTTTTATTTTTCTGCAAAGGCCTCCTCTTTATGCCTTTTCAAATAAATAAAAGATCAGACGGTCCTAAAATAACAGTTTTATTCTATAATGTCACCTGGTGCCTGGTATCTAGTCCTGGGAATGAATAAATTGTTTTGATGTGAAGGATCCTCCTAGGCAGTTTCTAAAAATAACTGCTGTTTTTCTCTATTCTTAGAGCATTGATACAGTTACATAAATTTGAGTATAAAAGTGTTTCAAAGATTACCAGAAGTCCAAAATAAACACACGTTCTCAAGCTGTTTATACTCTTGCAGAACAGCATTTAGCACAGTGGAGACCTACGATACAGTGACAGTGCAGATACTGTATTCATGATTACAGTACCTAACAAAGCTTCCTCTGAGGCAAGGTCATCCAAATCTGCACCGGAAGAGGCCTAGTACAGTGGCAGAAATGATCATATAAAAAGCTTATAAAATTCTCTCCCGTGTCTCACAATTTGTTCTGAATGTATACCGTGTTTCCTCACTTAATTGTTGAGCTCATGTGTCCCTCCATGTGGTCCTTAAATTGTGCTAAAGTGATGACTGGCAAGTGGGGTGGAATCACTATGTTTTTGGATGGCTAGCCAGTGGGGTGGAGTCGCTATGTTTTTGGAAGAGGGGCATTTTGGTATTGAGTGGTGAGATGCAGTTGCGCAATGAGCAGTGGAAAAAGAGCAATGTTCAGGGCCAACTTTTGACACAGGCAAAGCAGGTATTTCCCCAGGGTGAGGGACTGGTTAGGAGGAGGATTTTGTTCCATCCCTCAAAGAACTGAGATCCAGAAAGCTCCGTTGGCCAGTAATGGATAGCCATAACGTCAGTTCTTGCATGCACAGCCCACTCTGTACTGTCTTCTGGCCACGGCCCCTCAATTCTGGAAGGAAGGAGAGCTGTGGTGGGGCTGCAGGCTGCTAGAGCAGTGGCTCCTCCCTTGCCTTCGCCCTCCTGCAGGCAGTGGTATTGTGTTGTCTGAGTAGTGCATACCTTCTGCCCTGGCAGCAGCAGATAAAGGCGTACGTTGGGGGTAAGCACAGAGGCAAAGTGCCTGGGCTACCTATTGCCAAGGCTGTTGTGTCTTGGTGCATTTAAATTCCCAGTGAAGATGGTACCTGGAAGAACCGGTCTGCTGCTGCTATCCGGCTGAATTTGGTTAAAATTGCTGAGAAATCTTGAGTTGTCTCTGATAATGCTGCCTTTTATGTAGTGATACGTGGCTCTTGATGTAATGCCAGTGAGATATTGTTCAAAGATTACATCTCTGAACTATAAATAGTTTAAGACTACTTTGGGTATTTGTGTAGTGGGAGACTTGGAGAACTGATTTAAGCAGATTCTGGCAGTAGTAACTCAAGAAAAATAGCAAAATAGGATTTTATTGCCTGAACTAATTTTTTTTCCCCCCAGAAAGATCTAGCTGGAATCAGAAACCTTAAAACAAGTTTTAATAATTGTAGTGGCTTATTCACCACGCAGAAGTCTCTAGGTTATGGGGCTCCTGTCCAGTCAGAAATGTACTTTTCCTTGGGAAGTAGCTTCAAGTAGATCCTCCCTGAAGTTGCTAGACTTAGTTTGCTTTGTAATTAAAAAGCATTCCAATTGGAAGCAGTGCAAGTAGAGATGTTTCCGGTTATATGTTGGTTTACTTGATATTACACTAGAAAAAAATAGTGGTATCATTTTTAAAACGCCACAGGCAGAGTGGGCATGACCCTGGTAGTTTTCACTCACTCTGACCCAGATAAAGAACAAAAAAGGAACAGGCAAAAGGTTAAGTATGTGTGACGTCACTGAATTAAATATAATTTACTGCACATTCTAGTTAGGTATGTTGCTGGTTTAAGGACAGTGTTTAAAACCTTGTGCATAGAATCCTTAAACTGTGTTTTTATTATTTAAAGTGCCTTAGTTACCTAGAGCAAGCTAGACCTACATTTGCAGTGTTGTTTCTGTAGCTCTTCAATTAAAATTTCAGAAGCATTTCCGGGTAGATTGAAGAATAAATATAGGTATAGATATACCAGAGAAGGAATAGTATAATCAGCCTGGTGTTCTTCTGGTGGTTACTTTGATTCTATTTATCTTCAAAGCCGGGCGAAGCTTCTACAGCAGCATGGTAGCTGGGAGCCTGTATTTATCTTGACTCCTTTTCCTGCACTCTGCCAGCACGGTTCGTGGCCTGGCTCCCATCAGATGAGCTGACAGAAGCAGCCTGTTAGTTGTGCGTATGGGAATGGGCAGACCCACAAGGGTTTCCTTGATTTATGAGTTTTTTTTCTTGAAATAAAGGATTGCATAGTCTCCTTTCCCACCCTTTTCCTCCTGTTTCATACATGAGAAATTTGTTAATCGTTTTCAGTACTTCTTTGGGCAGGGGGTTGTATATGGTTATCCAGCCCAAGATTTAAATCAGTGTTTGTATTACAGGTATCTTGAAATGGTCTTTGCTTTCATTTGGCTTTTTTTCCTGTTGAAATTGTGACACTTTCCCCCCCTTACATTTGGTCATCCCCCCCCCCCCCCCCTTTTTTTTTTTTTAAACCCTTATCTGGTAATTATAGTATTGAGTCTTCACTTGTGAATTTATAATATCAAAGGAATGAATAAATTTATTATAATTATGGTGGAAGTTGGTTTTCAGAGCAGGTATACATTGAAGTGCTTCTGTGAAATTATTTACCATTGTTTCACTCTTTTAATTAAGGTTGTGCAGCAAAGATTTTAAAAGTATTGTAATAAACAGGCTGATTTTTTTTCCCCATCACAATTGAATCAGTCAATAGCCCCCTTTTTTTACTGTTCAGTTAAGAGAAATTATTTTACATTTTTGATGTTATTGTATTATGCATGTTATTTTTACTTTCCTGTAAAATCTCAGCTAGTTATTAATACAGTACTTTGTGTGACTGTAGAGTTTTGGATTACTTTGTGGATTTGTTTTGGGTTTTTGTTTGGGTTTTTGTTTGTTTGTTTGGTGGTTTTTTTTTTTTTTTTGTAACTTAGAAGTCCCCAAAAACTAATGGTAGATAGCAGTGGAAGTATGTAATCAAAATTATTTGGGTATTTTTTTTTTTATTGGGTTGTGATATGGTTGCTTTTTATTATACCACCATCATTCATATTCTTTTAGAACTTAAAGTCCACACAGTAATAAGGCTGTGAGTATTCATAGTTCCCATGGGACCATGAATGTTCCCATTGCAACTAATTTGCATTTTGATTTGCAATATATATTTTAAAGTGATAACTGCAGTGCAGTTTGGACCCTTCAGAAATAAATCATTACAGAAAGAAATTACCTGTGGGAGAGAGCAAAGTGCTCCTGGCTTTTGCGAAGTATCACCTGAGGTGGAACAGACTCCAATTTCTCAAACCACCCAGTCAGAATAGGCCTTCATGAGGGAATGTATATGTGTAGCCTAGTTCCAGAAGCAGTTTTGTCATTCCTGCCTTTGAGACTTTCTTAGGGTTAAACATATTACATCATCTTTGGTAAATTGTATTGAGCATTTTGTGTTAGTCTCAGAAATGTATAGAGAGGGTTGTAAAGTGATGAAAGTCAATGTGACAGCCAATGCCAGCTCCTTTTCCCTTTCCTTTCCATGCTACTTTCTTTAGACAGGTAAAATACACTCTTTGATATGGCATTACAAACCAGTGAGGTCTGTTGCACCCCAGAAAGGCCGGGATCTGGCGCGTGTGAAGGATTATTTATGACTGAAACACAAACTCAGAAAGTTTTCACCCAGCATGAATCAATAACCTTTTCCCCACGCCCAAAACAATCCACGAGCCTTGAACGGTAATGGTTGTGCTTTTATAAATTAATTTGAAAAAATCCATAGAGCTCGTTAGTGATTGATTGTTCGGATTAAAACCAGAACATCCTTGCCTGTCATTGAAGGGAGCGGAACAATTTCTTTAACTTGAACTTTGACATCTTATTTGGATTTATTAATTTGTGTATAATCCAGGTACAATATTATTATGTTATTTATGCCATATTTATGGTACCCTGGTTCATTCCAAGTTACTGAGATATACTCCGTTATTTCCTTGCTAAGGAACTTAGGATTTACAGGTTCTTGAAGCAAGGCTACTCAGCAGTATGGAAACACTGTCATTTAATGTAATTTGTTCTAACCTCATTTACTGCCCATTTGTAGTCAGTGAATTTCACTGAAATGATTGCCCTCTCTGCTCAACAATACTTTACTAAGAATATGAATTCAATAATGGTTCTCCAGGGGGTTTGATACGTGGTAGTCTATTTTAAACCTGTATAATTAATTCATTATTGTAATTGGAGATGAGAGATTCAGATAGCAAGCTTTCTTTTTGATGTTTACCGTCCCTGTGCCTCTACATCACATCTCAGAAAGCTAGGGGAGAGTGCTAGGAATAAGCAAGCGAGAGCACGGTCAATTCCCTGCTCGCTTGTCCTGCCTGCGGGGGGAGGGG
>NW_008825216.1:1972529-1974598 GCF_000699105.1 Pygoscelis adeliae | reverse complement strand
AGCGGGCCGCCGGGGAGCGGTTGCGCTGTCCTTGGTGCTGTAATGACAGCCCGAGCGCTGTGCGAGAACTCGGGCGGCGAGTTCCAGCTCTAGTGACCGTTTATATGAAGGGGAATTAAATAGACTAACGACGTAGTCAGGAAAAGAATGATGTTTTAAATGGAACTTACAGTCATAGGTCAGACAAGAAATGACTTCATTACACCAACTAATTAACTAGATTAAGTTTTGTAGTAAAGATGAACTGAAAATTCTCAAGGGTTCTGAATTGCTTATAGATACTTTCATTTGAAATAAAAGTGGTTAATGTCCTTACTCCAAAAATGTAGAATATGCGAATGAAGTGTTTGGGAAAGAATAGAAAGGAAATGTCAGGAATTAGCGTTATGGGTATGGCTCAGCAGGTATAAGGTATCCCGAGCTTTCTAGGGGAAGACTAACACTCATTGCAGCTCTTGTTGCCCTCTCTTCTGCTGCTGTTACTTGTACTTTCCTCATGCATTTACATTATTTATAATGTCACAATAATTTTTTTTGTAATTCACAGGTTTTCTCTATTGTTTGGCAAGTAACGTGCATCTTCTGTGCACTTCGCAATTTGAAAATTCTATTTTTTCCATCCCATCTATGTAAATCTGTAGTAACTCTTTGATAGTCAGAGAATTTTTGTAGGTTATTCGCACGTCATTAAAAACAATGTTTCGTTTGACCTAGTAATATCAGTATCTGCTATGGCTTACCAGTGTCAGTTTCAGGAAGGATGAAAATCTTATGAATCATACTTCCTTTTCAGCACTGAACTGTTGTCAAGAGTACATAAAAGGAAATGAGGTGCATCCTATCAAATATGTTTTTATATAGAGCAAGTTCTAAGGAAGCTGGTTTGAGCAGTCTCAGAGCAGTTTACGACATTTATTTTAATGAAAGGAGTTAAAAATGAACTTTGGATTTCTTAGAATAAAAAAGTATGAGATGGTCTAGGTTATGGATTTATTCAGCTGCTCCGGGGCAATGGTTAGTATGCATTCTGTTATGGTAGAAGCAAAGTGACTTGCCCTTCAATGAAGAACAGGTTATCTTTTATTCAAAGGCACCTTTTCTTTACCATCTTTTGTGCGGAGAAGACAGTATCTAGCTAAAGACACAAGAGCTTACACCCTATTCTAGTGCTTTGTGCCAACTTGTTTTTTTGTAGCATGCATCTTCTTTCCTGCCCATACAAAGTCTTGCTGGTCCATCCTTGACCCCAATCTCTGGGCTTCTCCTTTTGCTTCCCTGTAGGGATCCTTGATCCCTAGCCCTCCAGTCCCCAGCTCTTTCTCAGTCCCCCTCCAGATTGCTGTCAGTTACTCTTTTGCTGAGGCTTTGCTGCTGCCTTGTAGACTTCTATCCCTCAAGTGCTTTCACTGTCTTTCTGTCTTCACTCCTTCTGTTGCTACTGTACCCATTCATTCATATGGAAATAAGAGTCAATCCCGGGATCCTTTTTATTTCCTTTGGTAAACAAATTGCGCGTTTTTATTTAGGTTTTCTTCCCTTCTATCTCTTTCCTCTTTTCTCATCTTGCATGACCATTCCAAGACTGATAGCTCCCCTTTGAAAGAACAGAGAAAGGAAATAATGGATGGACAGTCACATAACAGAAAACTACTTCACCCGCGCGAGAAGCCATTCTTTTAAGTTCACAATGGGTGGCTTTTTAGATGTTTAAAATTACACTGGTCCAACTGCTATGTGTAATCCAAAGCTAGCTTCAAAAGAGTACTCAGACTGAGAAACTGGTGACAGCGTCCGGGTTTCCAATGTGAGAAAGAACTTCACTCCTGAAAGGTAACAAGGCACCAACTTAAAAATCAAATATTCTGATTAATTTAAGCCTTTGCTTCAACCTGATTTCTTGTATATTTCATGACTTGAAAACTGCTGAATAAAATTGTTAAATTTTGTATTATGTGAGTGCAAGAATTCTAAATGCATTTTGTCAGTGAGGTGCATATTGAAATAGGCCAGAATGTAATCAGAATGCTTCGACTTTAAAAAAAAGCAAAAAACAACCTTTCCCCCCTCCC
>NW_008825216.1:1929892-1972503 GCF_000699105.1 Pygoscelis adeliae | reverse complement strand
CCCCCCCAACCCAAACAAACCAACCAGGGTGACATCTGATCTGTTATTGTTTAGATGTTGCAACATAAACCCAGTCTATTAGTTGCAGAACAAAAATCTGAACAAATGCCTGAAGAGTGTCTGAACAGAAAAGCAACTGAATGCAAGACTGTTTAGCATTTGCATTTTACTATACTAATGAAGGTCAATTTCAATAAAAAATGATTGCATTTCATTCCCTTCTGTGAGAGAGATAGGAGAGACGTACCGATACCTGTCAGCTGCTCCTAGCACCACAACCATTGCAGCAGGTGACTAAGACAATACATGGAGAAAATACTGGATAAAAGGTCAAGGGGAGGATTTTGTACATGTTTATATATGCACCTATAACTTCTTTTTGGTACATGGAGCATGTGCCAGAGTTTCTGTTTATACATGGGTCATGAATATTCGGTGTGAGTGGTTCTGTAATTGTAGTGAGGAATATTTATTTTGTATTTTGACTCATTTTTTTCCCCTGAATAATTTGTTTTCATTCATTTGCAATGTCCGGGAGCATTTATTTCCTTAATACTTTTTAGCATATTCCAAGATGAATTTTAGCACATCTGTAGTTTCATGTATTGTTAACAGTACTGAGAAGTATATTCTAACTCACTATTTCTTTTGGTTTTGAACCATCTCTTTCAATGCTGGGTTGTTCTCTGTGCTAAGCATTCCATCCCTCTGTATTATATCCACAGGAGGGCTTTGGAAGCTAAAGCCTAGTAAGTACTATGTACCTGATTCCAAAATTGTGGTCCTCAAAAAAATTGCTTCTAACAAACAAAGGGAAATGCCTACAATTTCAATATTAATATTCCCTAAAGTTATGCCTCTGGCTATTTTTGGCAGTGCCTGATCTTGGCTGAAGATCACAATGTTCACTCAATCCATAAGCTCTTCCAGGATCCATAAAACTAGGCCATTCTTTGGCAGTGCTCCCTGACATGCTTGATCTGATAAGCATAGTGACAGCACTCCTTTACATAAGTGATTCCTTTATTCCTTTTCCCAAAGGAAAGGCCTAGGTTTTTTAGTTCTGGCAGTGTCTTAGGGCAGAAATAAAGGTGCAGGCAGGAAGCGGTCCAAAGAACGGCTGCCTAAATCTACAGCGGCAGTGCTTAATACTCACCATGTTTCTCAGTGATTGCTTTGAAGAGAAGCCAGGTTACCTAACTCGGGGCTTTTGGTGACCATAAAATCTAAACCATTTTGTGGATCCAATATATATCACTTATCTGTGCTTAGAATAATGGAGAAAAAAAACCCCGTACTTTTTTTGTGTTGAACTGACTGTTTTTTAGAAGCGCTCAGATTTCTGGATATATGCAGGAACTAGAGGGGTCACTACATATTAAAATTTGGAAATAGGAAGCTGTTAACATCTGAACTGTGTGAAGACTGTATCAGTGTGGTTGTGAAACTTCAGGTGCTATGATAATAAAATCAAATGCCAAATAGGTGACTGTTCATAATTAAGTGTCATAAGTTTCATGGTTATTTTAGTAGTATAAGCTCTGAGAAAACACTACCTTTCTTGTGAGACGTATGCAGTGAACACAAATCTTTATTATCATTTGATATTTGTTTTTTGTTAGAACCTAGAAATATTGCAATTATCAGGTTATTGCTTCCCCCCCTGGATTCTCTATCCTTAAAACATTAAGAAAGATGTCTAAACAAGCATTGTATAAATCTCGTTGTTATGAGTATCACAAGAATGGATGCTAAAGACAATGAAAATAAAATTTGTTTGAGTAACTAGGTCTGAAGGTTTGATTGATAAGAGCTGGTTTTGAATATGATAACTTTTGAATCTGACAGTTGCAAGAATTGTTTTGGCGGTCTTAAAATGAGAGATGTAGTTAAATGAACAAATAAATATTATGAATTCTTACAACAGAGCTGAGCATTTAGTCTGTGCCTTTGCTTGGTTTTCAGAACTGTCCACTATGAAGGTGGTGCTGTGTCAATTCATGCTCGTTCCCTTTGGCGACTAGAGACTCTAAGAGTTGCGTAAGTAAAATCTCAGAAAAAAAAGTCAGTTTGGCAGGGCGCTTTTTCTATAGTAAGAGTATTCCTATAAAATCAGATTGATAACTATAAAACCAGACAGGTAATACTAAAATAATCTTCAAAAAGTGCTCTATAACACTTTCATGAAAAATTAAACAATTCCCATAGAGAGTGTGTGTTACCACACATGCTGTGTGTGTTTTGATTATTTTTTTGAAGTTGTTATAGCTGTCAGTGAATTCACAATTTACCTTGTTTTACACATATATGTGACATTTTTAAGGAAAACAGTTCTGGTTATAATAATTCGTGTGTGCCACCCCCTAACTTGTTTAAGCCATTCAGGTGACCTTAAAGGCAAAAATTTACGGAAGAAATGCTACCTTGCATGAGTGTTGGAGTGATAGTAAGGAATTGTGCCTTGTTTGTTAAGGTAATTGCACTGTAAAATTTCACTTAAATTGTATTACCATACATGCTTGTGATAAAATTTCTAGTGACTAATCAATGATTGCTTTTTAGAGATTAAATCAGGGCAGCTTAGGGAAAGGTGCATCTAATGATGCTGTTTTCTGTTTGTGCATTTTATTTAATAGGATGATGTTAAATGTTATTGATAGAGCAGTGAGATTTTTGCTTTGGACTAACATTGACCTTGAGAGTGCTTAAGTGACAACAATGAAACTGTGGAAGGTTCTCTGGCTTTTTATTTTCCTCGTTGCATGTACTTCCCTAATAAGCAGTAGTACACAAGCAATGTGGCGATTTGAGAAATTACAGGTTTCTGTTATGACTGTCATATATCTCACTTTCACAGGCACTGTGTACAAACTTCTGAAGTGTAAACATTTGAACATATATGACTGAGAGAAATTGTGAGAACTGTCAAAACAACTAAGCAAAGGCAGTTGTAACCTTTCTTTTTAAGACACGTGACTTTCTTACCAGGAAAAAAAAAACCAAATAAAATCCCAATAACACTCTCTCCTACAAGTCCCTCACCTCCTATTTTCCTGTATGATATTCTAGTAGCTACATACGTTCATTGCTGAATTGCAGGCACATTACTATTCATGCAAATACTTCAATTTGTAACTTAGTATATGCATTCCTGAAGTCCTCCATCAGTTCTAGTCCTTCCCAGAATGACTGCAGATATAATATTAATTCTGTTAATTTTATGTGATTCTGAAGGAGTCGTTGTTTCTGAACTCCCCTCATCATTGGAGAACTCTCATAAAAATTGCATGGGCAGCCTGCGTGTGCAGACTGCCTCTTGGGATGCCCTGCTGTGGGATGCCAGATCCTATTGCTCAGCGTCGCTTTCTTTCCCAAGAGGTGACAGGGATCGTATTCTCACGTTGCAGACAAGGATTTTTAGTAGTCAAATGGCTTCACAAGATACTTAATGCTCAAAAGGCTTTTCTTGTAAGTGCACATGGATTGTCCTTTTTCCTATCCTGCAGGCATGAACTAGGGGCATGGCTCAATTGCACTACATTTATTATTTTCTTTTTCTTACGGTCCATAGCTATTGGATCCAAGAGAAAATTGAATCAGACTAGAGAAAAGGCAGCTCCCCAGCATGGCCCGTAATATGAAAGGTGCAGAGCTGACGTGTTTTACCAGACCCAGCAATACAATAGCTGAGATTCATGACCTGACATTTTACTTAATTGAGAAGCAGATGTTGTGCTAAAACACTGATACTGAGATGTGCTTTTGTGGAGTATACTGACTTTGCTGTGTCGAAGACAGAAAAAAAGAAATGCATTTCTAAGAAACAAAGCTTCCATATTTCCCTCCTCCCCAAAGTCCTCTCCCCTCGCCTTAAACAGAAGAGACTATTTCATTTACAAAAGAAAATAGTTGAGGGGAAAACCTCTTTGTTCTTTTGGCCTCTTTAAAACCAATAACTAAAAAGGTTTAGAAGTTTAATTAGTGAAGTGTAATAAATCCTGTTACAAAACAGAAGCCGGGTATTGCTCTTGCATTTTAAAAACTCCTGCACTTTAAAAATGTCTGCCAAATCAGTTTTGCATACTTTGCATACAGTATGGCCAACTCTTATGAAGACATGCTTAAACAAATGGATATTTGTATTGAGTAGGTAAGTGCTTTAATCTGCTACATGTGTGCGTCAGGGAAAACGAAAATGACTTAAACCTGTGTAAGTGCTAGCTTAAGGGATTTTCAGACTAGTACATGAATACATACAAAACATATGCATAAAAACTTTTTATGTTTTTAAATGCTGTACCTGGGATTACTTTAAATGCAAGTGAGAAGATGCAGTAATACAGAATTCTGATATGGGAGTAAGTTTATAATCAAGTTAAGTTCATGAGGATGTGTTTGTGTATTTCATTGATATTATGTGAACATTTGTTGATAATTTTAAGCTATTTCAAGCCACAGTAAGCATAGGGAATTACTAGTATTTGTGGAAGCACATCAGAACCTCAGCAGTACGTCATAACTCCATTGTGACGGGCATTTTGCAAACACAAAATAAATATATGATTTCCTCTCCAAAAAGCAGTGTGCACATATATCTAAAGTAAACTTTTGAAGATGTAAGACTGAAGAAAGTTTTGTGAAGATCCAGGAAAACATCCTAGCTGTGGCAATTTTCCAATCTAAGGAATATTTGAGAAGCCTTCTGAAAAGGCTTTATGAAACACTTCCTCCTTAGTAACCCCTACACAAGTTTGTCTTCAGGAGTTAATCAGGAAGAACAGAAGAGCTGACTTTTCAGTTTAAGGCAAGAAGCTAGAAACCTGCAACCTATATTTCAACTTGATGAGTTCTTGGGGAGCTTAGATAGAAAATCTTTGCCTGTCTTCCTTCATTTCCTCCTATAGAATATGAAGAATCTGGGCCAGTCTTTGCTTAATAATTTTTAAAATCCATTTTATGAGGATTTTTAGTGGCTATTTATTTATTTTGCTCCCCCGCTATTCAAAGTGTGCCTAAATTGTGCTGACTGCTGAAAGGAGAGTGCTCTGGGAGAGTGAACAAACCCAGCTGCTAGTAGATGAAATGTTGGAGAGGGAACTGGCAGATCTAAGCTCTTTGTGTACGGCAGAAGCCTCCTTTTCTGTAGGCGGTCTGTATCTCCTCTCAAGAGGAATTCAGTCTGTACCAAGGCAGCCTGTGCAAAGGAAGAGGTTAAGATTATTTATTAGAATGGTTTTATAGGAGATAACCAAAAAGTAGCCATTTTCTTGCTGATAATCCAAGATTTAGAATTTTATCCTTTTACCAACTAGTTGGCAATATAACGTACTTTAAAATATTTTTGCCAGTAGTTAAACTCGTATGTTTTGTTTGAAAAAAACCAAACGTTTCCTATGAACTTTCTTAGGTGGAGTGGCAGCCACATTAGATGGGGACAGCCATTCAGACTAAGACATATAACAACAGGAAAATATTTAAGTCTCCTGGATGACAAGAGTCTTCTTCTTACAGACAAAGAGAAAGCGGATGTAAAATCTACGGCATTCTGTTTTCGGTCTTCCAAGGTACGGAATCAGTGCAGCATTAATATAGCTAGTAGTAATTCCAATCTCTTTAGTAAGCAAGATTTAGATATTTCCTATTGCATGAATTATCGGAGCCTTCTACCTTTTCACTGCTTAAAACAAAAACAACTCAGTATAATTAATATCTAGAAAGCTTCTTTTATCATACTTTCATTGGGTAATGCTGCTGGGCTGTTTGTTTCTGTGTTTCTTTGTTTTATTTTACTGCTTGCCTACTTTTGAACAGTTTCCTCATTTCTTATTTGTTTTTCTGATGAAATTCACTGGTACTTCACTGCTTATATCTGTTGGCTGACACAGGAAAAATTTATAGTATTGTGGGTTATTTAAATTAAATGGGAAAATCAGGATTTCTTTCATCAGATACTTTACTGTAGTGTAATTTAAAGTTACCATAGTTTGAATTTTCATTTGACACCTTCAATAAGCATTTCAAGTTCAGAAGAGTACTTTGTATAGTGGGTAAACAGTTTAAAATGATACTATGATAAATTCTGTAATATCCTTTGATTTCTCGTACTTTTCACCTGCAGCATGATGTTGCTGAAAATTTTCCAACAATAATGTTGTTTTTTTAAAAAATTATCTTCTAAAAATATATCGTAATTGTAAACAGAATTATTCAATAACTTCTCTGTAGCAATTACTTTATATCTTTTTAATTATTTGTCTGCTTGGGAAGATAAGAAATGAATGTATACCTTTTGCACTCTGATAACAAAGGCTTTAGTTCAGGTGATTGTTTTGAGACCCAGACAATGTATTTTTTTTAAACCAGTTAGAAAAGCCGTAGAAATACTCAAATATTTTAGGACAATGCAGTGCAACTATATTGGGGAGTTCCTGTTGCAGTTACTATAGGTCTCAACAGTTACTTTTCTTTGAAGCAAGAGGGATAAAATAATTCATTCACTGATTCTCAAGATGGAGTCTTCAGCTGGGGTTACTCCAAAAAGTGGAACAATATACTGCGCTCTACTGTTACATGGATTATTTAGTCCAAAAAATACTTGAAGGCAAGAATTGTTAGCAATACAGAGAGTATCTTTTGTTGATATGGAGAAGGTGGTTCGTCTCTATTTTTGAAGTAGCGTATGCACATGTGTTTTGGAGATTAGATGATGTCGTATCTGAAGTTTCTTCACTTGTTTTTTTTCAACCTGAGTTTGGAAGTCATATTTGGAAGTATTTTGAAGGTTTATATTTTGAAGTGATTTTGTTCTACCATGTTCAAAATAAAAAGTTAACATGTTTTGGTTTAGTTGTTGTTAAGTGACCAAACCTATTCTATGCTGAGCAGAGCAGAGAGAAGAGGCTTTGGGGCATGTAGAAGCATGTTATGGTAGTCAATTCTTGAAGTAACATGAGAGTATTTTAAGAGGGGTCTATATGCTAATCAGCACTTGACAGATATAATCTTACTGATATTTAAATATGGTTTTTCAAAGAAATTGGAAGTTTGGAAGATCATATTTGATGTTTATTTTGTGGATATCAACATTCATTTTAACTAAAGACTTATTTGGAAGGAATTATGGAGAGGCCACAGGGGAGGAGTATATGGTTTGCTCTTCATTGCTGAGGATGAATCCAGTCTCCTGCTTAGGACTTCTTAAAGGAGTGGCATGTTTCACTTTATTAGGATACGGGCATTAAAAATTTTTAGGTGCCTTCTCTCTCTGGAAAAGAGCATTAAATAAATATTTCAAAATTATAGCAATCCTAGAAAGGCTTCTGTAGAGAAGGTAAGCAGCTTTAGGGGTCTCTTTTCCTCCGAGCATGTATGGACATTAACCTTTCACTTGTGTTGTTGCATGTAGTTAGCCGAAAATAATTATTCCTGGATAAGAGGCAGACCCTAGTCTTCTCTATTGAATACAGAGCATTAATAGTGGGAGTATGTCAAGTGGCTAGATCTTTCTTATAGCAATTTCAGTCCTTTTTTGCCTGGAAAGTAGTGGAAGGAAGAATTACAAAGATCCCACTTGTTGTGCTATAGATAAGTTAGCTCTAATAGGCAAAACCAGATATGGGGAAGAATACCCTTATTTGCAGTGTTAAAGACTCAGTTCCTTCAGGCATGTTGAGTAGATGATAATTTCAGTTTCCAAATGAAAAGCAGCTTTCATGTTTGCAGAGAAAATACTGAAAATATATGCCCTATAAATCTGAAGAATCAGATGCAAAAATAAATGCTCAACATTTATTGTTGTTTTTAACCTTATTATTTGCAAGGGCCTTGCTCATAAGTTTAAACACATTAGCTTGCCAGTACTGCATCAAAAAAGTAAGCTGAAGAGAACCAGAAAGCTGAAGTTTTTTATAAGATGTCTTATATGAACCAGAATACTTTTCTCAAATGCTCAAAATAACACAGGCACACAAACAAAAACACATATACATATGTACTTTTTTTTTTTGGCCAAAACACAACGTTCTGGTACAGAGGTTGAAAAATCAGATCAGAATCTTCTTACGTGTTAAAATTCTTTAAGTATCTCAGCAAAATAAAGAAATGTGAAAGCTTAAAATCATCACAAGCCAAACAGCACTCAGAAGATAGGGATATTCTGAAGATCTAACAGTCTCTTCATTTTTTTTCCTGGGAATTGGGCTTTATGCTCTGGTTATTATATATTACCCTAATAATTATCATTAAATGAGAATTATATTAGCTTTTCAAGCATCTGAAATTCAGAAAATTCTTTTTTTCTCTCTTGTAGTCTCGCTTCACTCAGCACAGGATGTCCACAGATATGTACAATTTATTCTCCAAATACATGGCTCTTTTATAGACTTGACTTTGTAGTGATTACGTTCTATGGATTTTTTTTTCTCTGACATTTGCTAAATATTGATTCTTTTTGGTAAAAAGTATTAGCTTAATATTGCTTTGCCACTGAAATAGGGTAATTTTACTAATTTAGAAATGTTTGTACATTCTGTATAAAGTCTGCTTTTGCTGTCCACAGTCTTTTCCAGTAGACAGAAATACATCAATTTTAATAACATTTTATGGCCTGCATTTTTATATCTTTACCTGTTTCTTAATAAAGTTTAATAGGAAATATATTAATGTCAGTTTAAAAAACAGTCATGAATTAGCTTCTTCCAGTCAGTGAGATCTGCTAGAATGTCAGTCCTGAAAGTGTGCCACAGAAGGTATAGGTTGGGTCAGATGACAAGAGATAAAATTGAAAGGACGAGCCTTAATCATGGGAATCCTTTTTGGAATGTTATAAAGAACTAAACAGAAGCATTAGAGTGAAATAACAGATTTAAGGCTAGGCTTCATAGAACAATTTTTTTCAACATTAAGATAATACCTTTTAAAATTATGTTGTCCATTTAGCCCACAAAAAATGTGGGAAGATTGGCTTGTGTTCTTGTATGCATGGAATAAAGCCTGTTTATAAAGAGCACATCCTTCTGGAGAAAATTCGGCATATTTTTCAATAAACCTGTTCATTTCCAATGCATTCTTGTTGCTTTGCATTACTGAGGTGGTTTCCAGACTGTTGCAAAAGCCAGTTGTTTCTGTTTGTTCCAGTGTAACGAATCAAGACTTTTGATCTTTGCTTAGAAAAGTTGATGGTCTGAGAATGGGCCTAGACTGCAAATAAAACTGAAGCTTTTCTTTGTAAATATGCTGTAGGAAGAAGTAGCAGATGGTTTTGTAATGACAGGTTATGGTGAGTGTGTAGGGGGCTGGAAACTTGCATCACGTAGTATCTATACTAATATGCAATTATTAAATGGTGACGTGGCGATTTCTGATGTTTTTCAGATCCTGATTGTCACTGATGAACTATTTTACAGTAGATAATGAGATTGATTTATTATATGTACTTTCTCAACTACCTGCTGTTTATTGGCATGAATCCAGCGCTGCACTGAAATCTTCCCCTTCATAAACAATTTGTCATTCCTCTTCACTCCCCCCAAAAGCTCAATGTCTTGAAGTTCCCAAATGAATACTCTAAAGCCTGCTGCCCCCCTCCCCCCCATCCCCTAGCTTTCCATCTTCTCTCCTATACTCAATCAAACTTTCACTGTATGCTTTCCTGCCTGCTATGTTTATTTGCAGGAAAGAGCTCAACTGAATGTGATTGAATTCAGTCTGGGCTCTAAATTTAGATGCAGGGTTGTCAGTGTACTTACATAGGTGAGGACAGAGATCTTGCTTGGCAAAATTGTTGGCACTGCAATTTTTATGCTAAGTAAATTTAACGTTAATTCTAATTGGAATGAAGATTGCAATATCAAACCCCTTCAATTTCTGTTATAGTCAGTAGATTTTAAAGACAGTATGGAATAATACTTTAAATTAATAATCCCTTATTTTATTGACAGTGCTTTATGAGAAAATTTGTGAATTCATATATCCATATCTTAGCAAGTTGGTTGTGTGGAGGAAGACTTGGAAAAAAAGACAATCTTACAATGTAGAAGCACAGCATGTTCACACTATCTTCTAGTTATGAAGATAATTGAAAAGACTAGAGCTTGAAATCAGGCTGTCATTTCTTCATATGATAGCAGGACGTAATTTATTTTTTCCTGTGTTGTCATTTGTGTGCAATGTCCTATTACAAGTAGCTTTTCAATTTCCAACTGTTATTACATTCAGGTTATTTGTGCTAGCTTTTGAATTGAATACAAGAATTAAATACAACATTTAGAGAAATGATATGAACAAAATAATTAATAATGAAATAGAAGCACACAATAACTCAGTAATGGGCATCAGATGTATAAATAAATCAATTATTACCATGTATCAATGGACAAGGTTTTAATGAGAATTTCAGCACTTAAGGAATCAGACATTTATGAGATAGTGAAATTAACATCTGTATCCAGAAATGGTTTAATAATCTGAATTTATGAATATATTATATCTCGAAGCTTAATGTTATGAAAAGTAATAATAAGAATTTGACCTGAGTATGAATTTTTTAATTTTTTTTTTTAAGTGCTTTAAAATACATTCATAATTGTAGGGTGAAAACCTAGTTACATGACATTTCCCTTTACTTAATAAATGTTTTTTAAAATCCTTTAATAAATTAGAGATTGTTTTCTGTTCATTTCAAAACCCAGTCTTTGTCATTTTTACTGTGAAGCTGTCTCCCCAAATTGTCAAGGCCCATTGTGGCCACAAACGTGTGTGGTGTAATCATTCTGCTAATCTTTCCTGGTTGTAGTAGGATAGAACATTTAGAAGTTTTTGTCTCATTATTTGTAACATTACTCTGAGGAAGCAGCTTGTCCTTTGCTGCTGATCAAGAGAAGCAGAGAAGGTCGAAGCTGTGTTTTGTTAAGGGGATCATTCTGCACTCTGAATGTATGGCCTAAAATAGGCCTGCAATTTGCACAGATGATTTTTTGAACAGCGGTGAAAATTAAGCAGCTTCTTATCTGGGCATACGTGAGCATATATAGAAGCAGAATACAGGGGGTTACTGCACTGGTGAACCTGGTCTGCCCTGTTGAAAGGGAGAGCAAAACAGCAAACTGCAATATTATAGTAGTCTCAGCTTCAACTGCAACAATTGTGATGTATTCCCTCTCCTCCCAGAAGAATGATGAACAGTTTCAATGTCACTAACTTGATCACATGAATCAGAACTAATGAGTCAAAGTGCTTTTGGTTACTCTCAGTGGAGATTTTTGCCTAAAATGGAGCTAGTGGCGAAAGCCTCAGGAACTTGCAGTGAAGAAGCTCAAAGTCCCCTGAGAAATTTTGGGCATAACTACATTAACATCCTTCCTACAGTTAACAAGACATATATTGACCCTTTGTAACATGTTTTTTCCATACTTACCTTTGGATTTAACAACTAGTGCAGGCTGACGAGGTATATCAGTTGGTTGAACCATATGCTTTTGGAGAGATTAAATGGATGATCTGCCATGAAGCAGGGTGCGTAGGCTGTTTGTCTTATAAAGTGATGTCTGTGGGGAAGGAGTTGGTTCTTAGAAGAGCTAGATATTGGGGAGCACCTCAAATTACAGTTACGAACTGTAGTATTGTTTGGGATACTAAATTTCCTCTCTTGAAACGACTGCTGTCTGTATAGGACACCAGCTGGACTGATGCAGGGTCATGCCATTCTTCTTTTACACCATGTCAACAGGTCAGTCACAAACACACAGAAATGGATTTATTTTCTCAGGAAATACTGAGCCTGTTGTCGGGCAGTAATGGGCGGTGACAAGTTAAAGAGCATCTCTCTGTGACAGTCGGAAATAAAATGTGGGGAGGTGCTCATCTTTTCCAGGCTGGAAAAAAAAATCCCCAAGAAAAAGTTTCTGGAGGTTATGTCTGGTTCAGCTAGGAGATGTAATGTATTTGGTCTTGTTTTGCAAGCTTTTATGTTTTAATAATTACATGTACGGTCAGTTATGATCCTAGTTCTTTCCTAGGCAGGTGAAATGAATATACCTGGCTTTCCTAGTGTAATAAGCTAGATTTTTGTGTGGATGGGATCTCTCCATCTTTTGCCTGAATATTTAACTAGAAGTTACACTTTTGCCAGTTTTTAATCATTTTGTTAAAGAAGGATCTCAAATATTCTTTTCGGTCCTGTTCTGGACAATTGCCTAGTATTCAGTATTTTATGGAAATATTAACATGTTGGTTATTGTTCTTGTACACGTTTTTTTTTTCTTCTTCTTCAGGAAAAGTTGGACATAGGGACAAGAAAAGAGGTGGATGGAATGGGAGCACCCGAAATAAAATATGGGGATTCAATATGCTTCATACAACATGTAGATACAGGCTTATGGCTCACGTACCAGTCTGCTGATGCAAAGTCTGTAAGAATGGGTTCTGTGCAGCGGAAGGTAAGACTGTAAATAGGAATGCATTTCATTCAGTCACAGTCTGGTAGGGCAGGGCGGGGAAATGAAGGGAACTACAGGAGACAGCTAATTTCTGGGTTTCAAATATTTTAAGCATGTCTTTGTTTCATTGTGAAAGGTTCTTTTTTTAGTCACATATTGAAAAGTTATGTGGTGCGCTGAATTCTTAAACTGAAAACCAAACGAAGTGCACGTGTTAGCCTATAGACATTAACCCACAAACACTGATAAATCTGGATATACTTGATGTCAAACTAAAATATTGGTAATAGCCTGTAGAATATGCTAAAATTCCTTTATTCAATGTGCTGTAGTTTGGATTGAGGAGGCTTTTAGTTCAAAGTCTTTTCTTTCCACGTTGTGAGTGTATTACCTTTTGGGCTGGAATGTTCAAGTCTTGAGCCCTAAGGGATTTCTTCTTTTAGAATAACCATGGCCAAGCAGAATGCTAGCTCAGCATAATAAAGTAGGAAAAAGATTCTTTTACAACTGAACACATCTTCCAGAAGCTACATTTATGTTAATGCTTATTGTAAATATATGACTTTGCAGGAAATCATTTCTCAGCAAGGAAAAAATGTTTTAGCCTTCTTTTAAAACATAAAATAAAATAAAATGTGATGTTTATCCACACTGTAGTATTTTCTGTGACTGTTTTACATGCCAGAACTACAAAGCTAGAGCAACATCTGGTATACTTGGAAGGTCATGCCTTATAATTGTGTATATATTTTACATATATATATATAACTTGTCTGTATCATATATGTGTATACACACACACACATATATTCTATAAATCTTTTATATAAAAATATATATTTAGGAAACAGTGTTTATATACATGTAAAATGTGAGTGATTATAATACTAATATAATTAATAATTTTAATACTTAATTCTAAAATAATTCAAAATAGGATACATTATTGAATAATTTAGTGTAAGTAATATAAATAGTTTGTGTGTGTATGAAAAAAAAATTACCTAAAATAGTTTAAAATATTTATGTAGATTGGATTGAATACCCTCAGAGCCACGTTATCGGTAGGGACTCAAGGCATAGTCAGAAGAGAACGCCAATAACATCCTTGGAAATCAGGACCAGTAAAGAATACCTGTTTTGACCTTGTCTGTACTTTAGGGATCTGCTGCTGTGTAAGGGAACTATTTTAAGGCTGAGAAAAACAAACAACAAAAGAAAATCCTTAGACTTTTGATTTTTTTTTTTTTTTTTAATATATCGTTTACAGAAGCTGTGGCTTTGAGATTATTATGGCACTGAACCTGCTGGCTCAGTACAAGTGTGTCCTTGGACATGAGGAAGTAAAACATGGGATTATCTGTTTTTAATTAAATTCTTTTTTTTTGTATGTGACTTCATCATTTCCTAGCCTGCCTTGCTATGTGAGTTTTCATACTTCTTATTTGTGAATAATGTTTCATTTTGCAGTGACTGCTTTTTATTTTTGTATTGCAGGCAATAATGCACCATGAAGGTCACATGGATGATGGTTTAACATTGTCCAGATCTCAGAATGAAGAATCCCGTACCGCACGTGTCATCCGTAGTACAGTCTTCCTTTTCAACAGGTTTATAAGGTGTGGCTTTAAAATGATCTTTTCATCCCTTTTTTTTTCCCCCTCTTTTATTTTATTCAAAGTGGCCATTAACACAACAGTGAACAATTTAGCCGTCATAAAAAACAGATGAATACTTCTCAAACCAGATTTTATGCCAATTCTTTATGTGTTATCAGCAGAGATGTACCTTGAGAGGTATTCGTCAGTTTCTTTTCTCTATCTTCTGATATTACTTTACTGTCCAACCTTGATTTGAATGCGTAAACATACTGAAAATGCAAACAAACCATAAGAGAGAGATTTTTCCTTGGCAAAATTTGCTGTAAGTCATGCGGTGCATCATTTAGCTTTTTCTTTTCTAAGTATGGTTTTTAAAAGTGCTCTTCCTTGAAAAACCTGGAAGGAGATAACTGTGTAACTACAAACCTGCACAAGATACAGATATACTGAAGAAGTTCATAGTCTCAAGAAAAAGTTTTTCTTAAAAGTATGAAATTACACCTTCTTTCTACTCTCCCATTACACTTTCCTTATTTGTTCCCTTTTAATGCTACTTGTTTCTTTAATATTTTGCAACATAGAAAATGTTTTATTTTATAGTACTTTAGCCATTTAAAAATACTGCCAGATTTATGCAATTCGCATTTATCTTCCTACTCCAAATGTCTTCCTAAACAACACTGATAAAATGCTGATTCTCAAATGTTTGTGACTTCAGTAATTGATGAAAGGCCCCTCTCATCAGTGTAGCTGGCATTAGAAAAAGGATGATAAGCAATAAGACTATATGGAATGATAAGAATTTCATAGGAACTCATTCGTCACAAGAGAATACAATGTGGGAGATGGTGACCTGAAGCAACCATGTCCTAAATCAGTGCACAGCCAAAGACATAGACATGTCAATTTGTTGAAAAACATTTACCCAGGTACTTAAATAATAACAGAGAAAAATCCTGTCAGGAGAATTGCCTACTGTGTGAGATTTAAAATACAAAAGGAATGCAAGCCGTAGGTCACTTTGTAAATACTACATTTTCTTAGAAGCTTCTAAGAATGCCATAAAAGATAAGGACAGAGAAAGGCAATTTAATGATAAGGTACCACAAATAAAGGTACTGCTAAATTACAGTGGAGATTTTTACAGAGTGCACGGGGAGTCCAAGGTAGTGTTTAACACTTTAGTTTTGGCAGGATGTTACTCCAAGAAGGAAAAGCTGAATTGGAGAGGCTCAAAATTATCCTCATAATTGTGTGCCCCAGTTCTTTCCCATGAAGTCAGTAGAAAAATTGCACTTCAGATATAATGCTCACAATAAAAATTAAGTTTTAAGATAAGAAGATAAGTTCTGTAGCTCTTTTTGAAACATTGCATTATTTATTCTGAGATTTTTATTCTTCAACAGTAAATATTCCTACTGAATTCATAATGCTTCCTAAATTTAGAAGTTTTCCAGTCCTAGTTCACAATTTGAGATGAAAATATAGAGTGACATGCCAGTTAAAAAAAACAAAAAAAAAAGAAACCAAAACAACCAACCAACCAACAATCATACCCCCCCCCCCGCCCCCAACCCGCCCAGTAGTTATCAGTGTTGTCTTAATCCAGCAAAAAGCAGAGTATAAAATGGGGCTTCTGCTCCATATCATGGCCTGGAGAGGAATCCTGGGAGCAAGCAGGGTGCTGTGCAGCTTGGGAGAAGAGGACTGGTGAGGATGGTTGTGGGTTGGGTTGCCAGGGACCTTTGGCGCTTCTAACGAAAGAAAAGAGGTAGATGAGCACAGGGCTGGGAGGGTGCCCGCGTGGACATGGCGGGCTCTTCTGACACCTGAAACTCGGTGGTCTTTAGGTCAGCGTAAATGGAGCACCGGTAAAAACAAAAAGGACCTCTTTGCTACATAGCTGGGTTTTATTCAGAAATATGCTAGCAAAAAACCCTTTTTACAATGGCAGAATTGAGAATGAGTCAAAAGAGAAATCATGAGTCTCAAACCCCCTCCTCCTGCTCTCTGTTGCTGCATGCCACCAGGGTGGGCCCTTCCCTTCAGGGCTGCTACTCTCCCAGCGCTTCAGGGCCCTGGCTGGCTCCTGCAGAGTTTCAGGATCCTCCGGATCTTTCCCTCCTGCCTGAGGATGGGCGATATGTTCGCAGGCCCTCAGTACCCCTGGTTTCTCTGCCTCTCATGGCCCCTCCTGCTCCCAGAAGGTTCTGGTGGGCCTCCTGCAGCCCCCAGCTGGGGCAGCCCCCCTGCCCAGCCCCTGCCCACCACCGCCTTCCTGAGGGGAGCCAGGGAGGTGCAAGGGAAAGCCCTCGCCTTTTCCACTTGCTGCGTGGCGCTGGTGCGGTCTCAGCTGCAACAGCCGCATTTCAATAAAGATGAGGTTTAAATGGGGGAGAAAGGTGTATCAGGGGTCTGGAAAGCACAGTGCTGAGGAAAAATTGGATTATGGGGTTTGTTGGGGATTCAGCTAAGCAAGGGGCAGATGCAGCATGGATGAGAACGGTCTGCCCCCCACTTATAGGAGACAATGGTCATAGACTACAGGAAGGCCAAGCTTGAACTGGATCAGGGAAACAAAAAGGCTAATGAAGTGCTGGGACAGAGTGTGTGGAAGAGCTGCATCTTCCAGCACTGAAGATGGCTTAAGAACAGGTTAGAGACACGCTTGGGAGCCTGTATGGACTAGCTGGGCCCTCTTTGGCACCATAGGATTGATCATTTGACTTCTGTCCATTCCAGCCTTGTGATGCTTTGAACAGGTCTACAATTGCATGTCTTTATCTTTTGGTCTGTCTTTGATACTGCTAAATGCGTAGGTAAAATATTAAAATGTGTTTTCTGGATTTAAAAAGTATTTAAGGGAAACAATATTATTGATGCTTCCTGTTTCTGTTTGGGAAGGGAGGGGTGGATCGTTAAGTGGAGCACGGGGCAGACGTAAATCATTGTTGAGAAGTTACCTAGCTGTCAGAAAATGAATTGAGCTTTGACATCTAAACAAACTTTGCTTTTAAACCAATAAATGGTTTAAACGATAAAATAAATTCATTTCCAATACTCAGGAGACTTTGCATCTTATTGTAGGGGCCTTGATGCTCTCAGCAAGAAAGTGAAGTCTTCCACTGTCGATTTGCCTATCGAGTCAGTCAGTCTGAGCCTTCAGGACTTGATTGGCTACTTTCATCCCCCTGATGAACATTTGGAGCATGAAGACAAACAAAACAGGCTCCGAGCACTGAAGAATCGCCAGAACCTCTTCCAAGAAGAGGTACTTCTCTCAGTTTTACTCCTGATTTTCCACCACGTTGTCTGCAAGTATTCTCTCGCAGTGTCTGTAGCGTTGATGTCTAATCTGGAGTATGTTCGCAGTGGTTTTTTTGTCCTGTAAGAGTCAAACTATTTGCTACATTCATAATCTCTTTAGATCTGTTGATTTTCTTGTATATTTAAAGAAATACATTTAAGGCCTTACTTCCTTTTCCTTTTTAAAAAAAATTAGATATTAATATGACCTTGTGCCCTGAATTCTAACCATAATTTACTCCTTATGTGTGAATTAGTTTATTCTGTTATAGTTTAATCTCTTGATGCAGAAGGATGTTTTTGTTTAATAAGTGTGCTTTAAGAATTCTGTTTAATATTGTCTGTTATATCTCTGGTAGTGATAGTTGCCTATAATTAGTCAGATGCCTAAATGCCTTCTAGAATAGAAACTTGCCTAAAATTATGTCTGGAATACTGTTTATTTTTTGTTTTAGTTTGACCATCCTAAATGGTAAATTTTTATTATCACAGTCCAGGAAAACTTTTCCATAGGGATTGCTTGTTTGACTCCACTTGTCTGACTCCATGTATATGTTCTTGTTTTGCATACCCTGCCTTTCATGTTTTGTTTTTCTTAGATTTCTGAAAATCTTTTGTGTTTGCACCTAAACGATACTTTTTTTTTTCTCTGACAATCTGAGCTTTTCCATTTTTTAGGGTATGATCAACCTTGTTCTTGAATGTATTGATCGCTTGAATGTATACAGCAGTGCAGCTCATTTTGCAGATGTAGCTGGGAAGGAAGCTGGAGAAGCATGGAAATCTATTCTGAATTCTTTGTATAAATTACTAGGTAAGATATATTATGGGTTACTTGGATTGTTTTAGCTCAAAATAATACTCAGATGAAAAAAAACCCAGGTACCTGTTTTAGTATAGAAGACTTTCCACTGTGTAGAAATTTAGGATACAAATTAAAGAAGATTTTTGCATTGCCAGGTCCTTGCATGTGGTTAAGGCTAAAATACACTGAAAACACTCAAATAATGTGTTATTTTTCTAATAATAGTTATTATGATAAATAACATTTCAGACTTCAATTAAATGAGTTATTGCTTTTTCGTATCATTGTATTGCTGATGTATTTTGTATACTGCCCAAAAATGCGTGGAAAAAAATATATGTGAATATGTCATTCCTGTGTTAAGAAGCCATGACATTGTGGTCAGTTTTGTAGAAGTGTCTGATTTTTCACACATCTGGCTGCAGAACTGCAACATAAATCTAAAGCTTCTATAACCAGGTCCTCTTTTATTAGTCAGTAATGACTCCAGCATTATACGGGGCTACAGTGTGCCATGGAAAGGTACACTCTTTTAGACACAGTATATCATGTCCACCTGCAGTCACTGAAAATCTCATAAAACCTTCTGTAAGTATCTAAGTGTTGGTGTCCTGGTCAAATTTCTATTTAGGTAGTAGCATTTAATTGCGTGATTTGTTTGCTCACCAATTTGAATTGCATTCGTTATTTATGTTTATTACTCATTATATAGGGTTATTAATCCACCACTATAGCTGCCTGCATATTCACTCCTGCTGAGAACAATGTTAATTGTCTACAAAAGGAAACTGTACTGCCTAAGAGACCAATTCCTTCCTCCTCTGTCATCAGGTTTTCTCAGTGCCATAAGTAAGCCTAAATAATAACGTTAACACAGACCTTAAGTGACTGAGGACAGTAATGTGTCCCTGCTATTAAGCAGTCCTTTGTGCAGGCTACATACATGTGCCTGTGCTGCTTGCTTTCTGTTACACGCCAGCTCTAACATGAGGGCCTGCTTGCCTTTGACTTGCACGTGTTTTGGCAAAAGCTTGAGTTTGGGCAAAGTCCTCATGCAGGATTGTTATCTTACTTTCTAGTAAAATATAAAGCACTTTATGTATCGTTTATACTCACAAAATCTCACTCCTGAGAAATTTGGTATTGAAAAGGTATACAAGTAATGTTATGTTATACATCAATTCCATTAAAAGCTCCACAACTGAATACCAAGTTTGTAAAATGAAGTGGGTCAAGTGGTTAGGAAGTGCCCAGATGAACGTAGTGTGTATAGTACAGCTCTTTTGCGGGTATGCATTGTGATGCATATAGTTTTTCTATAGGACCCACTCCTTATTTAGTGCTCGTTTATTACTGGTACTTACAATATTTTTCTCTTTGCTACTCAGTGTGTGGCATTGAACCTTATTTATTGTAAGCCTTTTAATTCATGTTTGGAAAACAAAGCTATTGTCTTGGAGCGCTTTTGTGCCATTGATGATTAGTGGTCTGAATAATAAGAACTATTAATAAGTGTTCTGCTGGAAACTTCTGTAATAAGGCAAATAGAAGGTATCATCTCCCGTTCACTCAGAGGAACAGATACAGAGAGAAATTTAGGTGAAAAGACTCTACCAATGCTAGTTCCCAAATTAAGAGCTGTGGGATCTGACCTTTTTTCAGAATATTCAGCAGTATTTCATGTGTGCAAGGCATGCTGAAAACTTGCATTCCTCCGAATTCAGAGCACAGAAAATGCAATTTTTAATGGCATGCCTCACTTCACATAAACTATCCTTACTACCCAACAGCAAAGTGAGAAGTGAGGCAACTGAGACAGGTGTTCTGTATATAGTACTGTTACAAAGCTTTTCCGTAGTAAAAGTAGGTCCATCATTTTGTGCTCTTGAAGAAAATAATCTTTGGGGGGGGGGAAAGGATAACTGGCATATGGTGCCCAGCCCTTGATAAAGCCAATGAGGTGCTTCTGTCTGGCCCACTACCTTTTCTGCCAGAGGAAATAGAAGTTGACACAGTAAATATCATTGAGGCAAACAGAAATGCTCTCCTTTGTTCCAAGAAATCATGGAAAGAGCTAGCTGAACAGTGGCTGCTGTCATTCTTGCCACAGGCTGTTAGAGTACAAGGCGGTTCCTGTGGCTGTGATTCTGGCTGAGGAGTTGCTGAGATCTACCACCTCTATTGTAGTTGAAGATTGTAGCATGATGCATACGCACAGGTTGGAAGGGTGACCAAAAGTGGCATTTCCTAACATTGGATTGCTAGATTTTATGAACATTATAAGGTAACTTTAATGCTTTTGATTTCCATGGTTTTTATAGTTGTAAGCTCTATACACCTCTCTCCAGTTCTGTAACTTGCAGCATAGTGACAAGTGAATCAGCCAGCATGTGGATCAAAAGCAGGACTGGAACTTCAGATACTGCTTTCGTTTCAGCTAAGAGTAATTCGTAAATGGTACACTGTTGTCCATTGTATTGCAATTCTATATGAAGAACTGCCTCAGAGGTAGATGGGAGTTTTTGCTGGTGGATTTATGATGGAGAAATTCTATGACTTGGGACCGTGAGTTATATTGTAGGTTCTTGAATGGAGCGTCCAGATCCTTTCCCTCTTTTTTTTTCCTCATGTCTTATGTTTTTCAAACTGGTATAGGCCTTTCTCATGTTTGTTTGCATGTTACAGCTCCATGCTTCACTTATCTTTGCCAATGTCTGTCTTCCTTCAGAACACTATAGGCTGTTGTAGAAAATGAAGAAAATATTTCTTAACTGTATTTCAACAAAACAAAACAACCCATATAGCTTTGGCTATCTTCACGCTTGCAAGCAACCAGATTGTTTAGTCTGAATTTTTTGAAGGTAGCTCAACCATTGGCAGGCAGAAAGGGTAGCAAATTTTATCTTTTAACAGTTAAAATTTGGAAAAGATGCATGAAACTAAACTAAGCTTTCACAGTGAAAATGATACTAAATCTTAGTGTAAGCTTCTCATCACACCAGTATTACTGTTATGTTTTCCCTCCTTCTGCTTCTCTCTTTACTCACCCTAATGCGTTAATGAATGCTTGAAAATGTGACATTATGTAATGTGATTTTTAGGGATGTCTGCTTTTTCAACCCTGAGATAAAAAGGGTTAGAAGGAACACTGGTAAAATTTTTACATCTTAATCTATCTTTCAGCTCATATATGCCCACTAAGTAAAGTGAATCTACTTTAGGCTTTTTTTTTTAAAGGTGATTATTTTATGTATACTAATGGTACTTGAGTTATTAAGAATCAGTTGAAGAAGTTATGGCAGGAATTACAAAAATTTAAAAGTATCTAGACTAGGTCCAGAGAGTTAATGTCTCAATGAAATCAACTGATGACCTTTTAGAGTGTAGATCATGGAGTATAAAAGTCTGTGGTTGGGTTATTCATAGATGTAGGGGAGTGTTGACGTTTCTGTAACAGTTTAGTTTGTTTTATCTCTTGCTGCATTAAGCACAGCTCAGACTGGAGGAAATAGTGGCTTGATTGCTGAATCATTTCTGTAGAAGTCTGAAATTTCCAATTGACAAGGCCAGAAAATACCTTCTGAAAGAGCCTACTTGTCCTGTACTAAGTATTGTTTCCATGGACTTGTAGTGAGAAGAACAGTGTGCAAGCTTTTTTTGACTTCTCAGTCTCCATGCCCCTCCACCCCCTTACGTTACTTCCCTAACTGCATTATCTTCTGGCAGCTAATGCTTAAGAAGCCTGGCTTTGATCTGGCTATAATGAATTTGTATATTGTTCTGCTCTGAATAATGCTGGAGCTGTACAGTAATTGCATGGGTGACAAATGGATATTGCTTGCTCAGTCTTGCTTCAGCAAATAGTACTTTGTTTTTGAGTCCACACATAAATAGAAGTAAACTGTGATGCCACAATTCATGGCTTTTGTCATATCATTGACATTGTGCTATGTTTCACTGTGGTGAGTATGGAGGCATTTACAGACTTTGAGTTGAGACTGGATACTCTCACGTATAAAAATCGTAGAATGATAGAATGGTTTGGGTCACAAGGGACCTTTAAAGATCATCTTGTCCAACTACCCTCACCATAAAAATTCCTTCCTTATATCCAGTCCAAATCTACCCTCTTTCAGTTTAAAATGATTGGCATATATCTACTAAGGTATCTGTCCTTCCTCTACTACAAATACATACAATCACTCTGAACTTGTATTTGATCCTTTTGTATCACCAAAGATGTGCAGGAGTATATGTAATGATGTGACTTTAATATCTGACTGACCACATCCTGTCTTTGTTTTTTATTTCCTTGAAACTGGATGCTAGTCTTGTTCAGAGTAGTGGGCAATAAAAGAAGCAACTGTTGAATATTATTTTTTGTTTTCAATGTTAAGTGGCTGTGTGTGTCATTTAATGCACAGCTTTAACCACCGAATACTAACCTTTCACAAACTTCTGCTTAGCTGCATTTATGAAACCATCTGTGTCTTATTACTGTTAACGAAGTTAAATTTATTGATGTCATGTTAAACAGTGAACTATTACTGCCTTCATTTTATGTTCATACCTGAAACACAGTGAGATTATGTGGCTTGCCTATAACCAATAAAAAAAGTCACCTGCAGAAACAGGTGTTCCTTAGTTCTAATTGGTGTCTTTTAACAAGATGCTCCTCCTCTTATGATTCCCATATTTTCAGATAACTATGGTCATGATTAATTAACTATGTAAGATTTCAGGGTATAGATTTGATGTCATATAATACAGCAAGAGAATGTTTTGTTTGTTTTGCTTGTTTGGGGTTGGGTTTTGGTTTGGGTTTTTTTGTTGGTTTTTTGTTTGGTTGGTTTGGGGTCTTTTGTTGTTGTGTTGTTTTGTTTTGGTTTTGGCTATGAAGGACTTGGATTTTGGTCTCTTTCCTCATGATACGTAACTGTCAGTGCAGCGACTTGTTTGCAACTAACTCCAAGATTGCTTTTCCCCTCTGCATGATCATACTTATGTCACAAGTCTGTAAGTTTAACCTTTTATAAATGAAACAGCATAAAAACGTAGTTGCAATATAATATAGGGAATTTCTGCAGCAATGAAACGTAGATTTTAAGAGGCCATTGCTTCTTAGCAGGACTAACAGTCTCTGCTGCTGAAAATAACCATAGAAATTTCAGGTTGAAATATTTTGTTGGCAGAATTGGAAAACAATCTTAAGAAAAGCAGTTTGCACTGTTCCACACACCAAACAGGTACGTTAGCGCCTCACTCTTTTTTTGGAGTAGAACAGATGCTTCTCTGAGAGCTCATGTGTATGCACATACATGCAAACGCACATATTCCAGGACAGGGCAGGCTTGTGGGTGCCTACAGTGTTCAGTGAGATCTCTACTCAGTTATACCCACCAAGTCTATGATTATTCTATGATTCTAAGTCAGTGCATGCATTCAGTCTACTTCAATCTTCAGCTTAAAGCATGAGGGTGAAACAGTTTCAAACCAGTTACTTCCTCCCTATAGCCCTGTCAAAAGTATGACAAACAGTTCCTGGACATGTCTTTTGTTTTAGTTCCTATTATTCTTGAGCAAAGGTATTGTATCAATAGAGAATAATTTACATTCAGCACCTATGATGTTGGCTTCACATTCTCCTCTTCCAGTGTTTCCTGTCATTACAAGAATGCTGTTTTACAGAAATCTGTTTCTACAGAGGCAGCTGACTTTTGTGGTGTCAATACCGGCTACTTCATGTAGAGCATTTTGCCGGGATTATTGAGGTGATTGTAAAGCCAAAATAATTCAAATACCTTAAAGGTCAATTTGATGCCAAGGTTATTTCTTATGCTTAAATCTAACCATCACTCACATTAATTAAATCAAGAACATCAATAATTAAAGATTGATAATCTGTCTTACTGGATTCTTCCTGGAAAGACAAGACAAGGATTCTTTTAATTTAAATGGACTTACAATTGTGATTGTTTTTTTTTCTCTCTCTGCCTTTTTCCAATAGCGGCTCTGATTCGAGGGAATCGTAAAAACTGTGCTCAATTTTCTGGATCTCTTGATTGGTTGATCAGCAGATTAGAAAGACTGGAAGCCTCTTCTGGTATGCTTTTTAGTATTTTAACTTCCTTCTTTGACCAGTTTTTCATTCTTTAAAATTGGTGATAAACTTGTTCAGTCTATTTATCATTAAGTTCTTCCTATGAGAGAGTAAGTTATATTAATAAAGTGAGATTTATAATTGTAACATTTTTACATATTGATTTCAGTTGTAGTTCTACCTTAAGTTCTGGCAGTCTTTCCTTTTCCTAGGCCAATTGGTTGTAATGTTATCTTTTAATTCAGGCAAACAAACCATTTGGTGAAACAGTTGTTCTACAGTTTCAGTTGTATTGTTGCTTTCTCTCTAATTCTAGTACCTTCTCTTCCCTTCTCTTTGGAAGTCTGCATGTGTTTCAGGATTTGCATCAAACTAAATACAATTATAAACTGTATGGAATGGATGTAATTTGTCTCTTCTTGAAGGACTGTAGTGGTAATGTAGGGAAGTTCATGTATTCTACTTGGATATGCGCAATAGATGGGTCTTCAGAAAACACCTATATGTTTGCATGTAACAGTGTTACCTCCTTGATACATACACATTCCCTCTTTAATCACCTCTCTCACTCCTGAGGTCTGAACTTCTGTTTGAAGTTAACAAAAAGCATGCCTGAAACACACTTATGATTTGAAAATCTGGGAATTCTGTCTCACTTTAGACACAAATTCTTTAAGCTAGCTTATTTATTTTCTTTGTCACTACCTAATGTCTTATCTTCCTCCTGAACCACTGTTAACCCCTTAGTGTCCTGGAGATGTAATTAGTATCTGTGTTGCTCAAAGTGAAAGTAAATGAAGTTATGCTGAGCTGTACTGTATTTCTCACTGAAATGGTGATCCTGGATTCTGTTTCCTTGGAAACAATCTGTTCTCCGTAAACCTACTCTGCCAACCAAATACATTGTATTTTTAAGTTTCTAATGGATTTTTAAAAAAAATACTGCAACTAAACTTGATAAAAAAAACTCTCTGGACTATATTGGAAAAATATACTTTTTGAACAGAAGAAGAAATAAGCAGTATGAACACTGCATGTTAGGTGAATGTAGATAATATCTTAAGAATTTTTCTTGGTGATATATAATTCCTATTGGCATTGACAGCTTGCTACTGTGTACCTCTTTACTATCTTAAATGTAGTTATTAACATGACTGTAGTCTATAACAGGACCTTAAAGGTGGTTATCTGGATTACCACCTTTGGCATGTGCTTATTTAAAAAAAATAGTCTTCAATACTTATTAGAATAATTATTTTGTTGTTTTTTAACAATACTACTCTATTTTCTTTAAAAGTATGTGTTTGAAACATGCCACTGTAGTTTGATTTTGTAAACAGATGGTAGACAAATCTCATTGCATTAGAGAACCTCTGCTAGGTGTATCTCAAAGTTACTGAAGAGATACTAGGACTATGTTTCTGGAATTAATAGTGTCGATTTCATGGGTGATACTTGAGTCTCTTGCCCCATTTTACTGATATAAATACAAACTTTTTCTTTTTTTCTTACATGAAGATTTAATTACTGTTCTTTTCACCATGAAAATATGCCAAAATTATGTCATCTAAGCATCTGAACAGTAGACAGTACTCAAACTTGGTCCCAGCAGCTAAGAGATGAGATTAAATAAAGTGATTAGTTCTGGACTTTTAAGACTGATTTTTGACTCTTTTCAAGCATGCTTTTCATGATGGTGATTACATAAAGATCAAAACCCAAAGTAATACAGTTGGTAAGAAACATCACTGCAGCCTGATCCCCACCCCTCTTGTTTTTCAAGATTAGTAAAAGTATTTATCGGAATAAAAAACCATGCGTTTTTTACGTTTTTTACACAACATAGTGTAAGGCCAGTGTTCTAAATTTTATTCTTACCAATGTAATACTTCTTGGAGTTCTACAGGTTACAGCAGTAACTGAAAACATGGATCTGATGTGGTGAGATCTTTTAATATCTGATTTGCCAATTAAGTGAGTCATAGGACACAAGAATAAAGAAATTATGAAATAAGAAAAATGTTAACAGCTCCTTACAGAAAGCTTTCTTTCGCACATTCACTAGACAGAAAAGTTAAACAACAAGCAGGAGCTCAAAGTCTAAATTAAGCTCTTATACCTGATAAGGAATTTGCCTTGCAAATTAGTCCTCCCTGTAACTGAAAGTGAAGAGGGAAATATAGAAATATAAATATTACAAATTGGAGAAGTTGTACATGTAATGTTCAGTAATGTTAACATATGACATAATGCAGTAAAAGCAATTTTGGTTTGAGACATTTCAACTTTTTATATAGGTCATTAACATAATCTAGACACTTTTTTTTTTTTTTTTGCCATTATACAAATCTTAAGTTGCACTACTAGAAGAAACCGCTGTTTGTAAGAAATGTATTGGGAATATACCTTCTAGTATAGAAGTTGAGAAAATTCTATGTTTTAAGTCAATAATGAGTAAAAAATAGGCCTGTGGAGAGAAGAATTTAAGCAACCAAGAAGCTAGACAATTTTGTAATGCTTCTGCTGCCACAGGCAATCTCAATTTCTATAGTTTGTTTCATTTTTTTAATAAATGTTAATGTTAATATACTTCTAATTTATATTTTTCTTCGTAATTTGAATATAAGAACATTGCAGTATAAATATTTGTGATGTCCTGTATAATTTGTATTAATCTTTAATGCTCAGAACTGTAGTCCAACCAATTTAATAGAACCTCTTGTATTAAATGTAATAGTATTTTTACTGTAATAGCAGATAGAGACTTGTCTTAACCTGTCTCTTTTTTATTGCCTGGTTCTAGCTACTGTCATTGATATCCCTTGTATGATATTCTTTGATCTTCTGTTTCTGGTTCATGTTTATCTTTTCACAGTAGATGTAGGTATCAAGGTGGATTTCAGGAGCTAAGTATTAATGGCACAGGGAAGGTATTTTGAATCCACTGCAGGAAGAGCAACAGATTTGAAAAATATTCAATGTGTAGCAATTGCTGTGTTTTAAATTTTTATTGTCTGTTTTTTTCATCTCTCTCTAGTTCATGTGTGCTTTGCTTTGTCATTACTATTAATACATATAATTTCCCCTCCCTCCCCTCTTCTGTTCTCTGCTCTCACCCAGCTGGAGCTGTTTCAGAGTTACAGACTAAGAAATGTTTTCCAGTTGCAATTGTGACTGTTTTGCGTTATGTATAACATTTGTTACTGTTTTGTTGGAAGATGGCCTCTTGAGAGTCTCTCAAGCCTTATTTTCTGTAATTATGCTACACTAAGTTCAAAAGGCAGGAAGGTTTGTAGTCAGACCAATGGGCAGGGTAGTTACAACAACAGTGAGAACAATGTGACACACCTTTCCAGTTACATATTTGTAGTTTTTTCCCATCATCTTGTTTTAGTGTTGTGTGTTGTTTCATGAGCTGGGAGGAACATAATAATCTTCCTTTCAATAATAATTTTTCATTGATTAAAGAGTTGTCCACAGGAATCAAAATTTCCTTTCCTATCCTGTTCTTCCCACTCCCGACTCATACTTCTGCCATAGATAGATGTGTCCTTGGATTCATTGACATCTTAAGGGAGGAATGCCAGGAAGGGAAGATGTCTCCCATTGTAAAAGTTCTTTGGTTTATATTAGACTGGTAGACATTTGAGAAGAAATGTCGTAGGCGTAACACAGTTGTTCTCATGAGCCTTTTACTGTGGCATTAATACATAAGAAATATCCTGCTATTGCTGAGTATCCCAAGTAAAAATTGGAGTTGTCTCAGTTGCAGATCACCATGTGGCATATATTATCACATTTCTTACCTCAGTAGTCTTCAAAGGATCAGCAACAGCCATGAGAACAGATGTGTCCTATAGTAAACAAGGCGAATAAGCTGTTTGTGTTCCCCTCAGCTTTGTCATTAAACATTCATGTGCATTTTGTTTATTTGCCATAAATCTGTTCCTGAGATGAACTGACCAACAGCACAGGAAAATATTGTCAAATGTCAGGGGTAGGAGTGTTCTCCCTCTCAGAGCCAAGGGTGAACTGCCACGGCGTTCACTAGCTGATTGGCAAGAACTGCAGTGGGTAACTGCGGTTGCAAAGAGCAGTTATACATTGATAGTTCTCCTCTTGGAAGTTTTTTCCTTTGTCTTGGGGCAAGCAGAGAGTTTAGAAGTCAGTTATTCTTCTCTTGGGGTGAAGGCTGGTATAGAGGCTTTGGGGCATTTGCCCGTGTAAGCCCCTCTAGTCAGCAATGTTTCATAGAAGTATTTTTGCAGCATTTTGTTTCATGTTTTTACTGCAGAACTATGGCTTTAGGGTGGGGGGACCTGTTTCACTATGCTATTTCTTCCTACTCCTGGCATGTACCTGACCTGTTTCAGCCGTGGCATGTTTGTGCTCTGAATCCTTCAGCTGCTCAAGATAGGAGGCAAAAGGAGCATACGAGGCTAAATCTGTATCACTACTTTAGTTCTCAGCTGGTGTTACAGACAGTTAGCTGCTCATAGCACTGGTGTCTAGTTAGAGATTTGCTGATCATCCTATCACTGTAGCTAGCATATTACATGTAGAGATCCTAACCAAATAGATGCCCTAACTGAACATTCATGTTGGTTTACATTATTGTTAGGGAAACCTGCTCTGCAGATGCTGTGATCTTCTTGCTTTCATGAACATTTGAGTAACAGAGAATTTAACTGAAACAAGCATTTAAAAAATGGCAAAATCGCAGGCTAGATCTTTCCTCCACGACAGTCCACTTTGGTGTGAGAGCACTCATCTAAGGAGAATGTTCTCACAATTATGCAGTTGCATGGGATTTGACTGCAACCTTCTTAATTTCAATGTACTTCCCCAGTTGTTCATGGTGAAATTATTTCCTAAGAGACCTAATTTTACATCTGAAACTCTCAGGGCTAGGATTTTCAGAAATAATCCAAAACTTTGTGCTCAACTTCTGGAGGTTCAATATGAAATTTGTTACAACAGCTCTAAAAATGCTGTGTTACATGGTTTCTGTTATGTATGCATTTTAAAAAATTAATCTCAAAGTAAAAATAAGGTTTGAAAATTAAAACCTAAATGTTTATGATATTATAGTAAGGTATGAGATGAATTCTGTAAACTGCAAAGTAATCTGACATTGTAGTCGTACTGTATAATGAACCTCATGACATGCTGCAAAAATTCTGAAGGTACTAATATTTGCAATGCTTGTTTGTCCTGAGTTTTCTTCTAGGAACTAGGCCACTTGAACTCGTTCCCCATATGTTCTGGTAACATCACTTCCATGTTGCCTCCAAAACTGCTTTTATAATTCAGACTTTTTCTGGTTTTGAGGGAGTCAGTTATACAAGATGCTAATTATGCTGTGCTTTAGTTAACTCGAGAGGCACAGTAGGTTTAGCTTTTAGTATGTAAATGTGCTCTTGTAATTTTATGCAGGATGCTTGCTTGCCAGATTTTAAGCTTTATATGGCTTGATTGAGGTGAGGATATTCACAATTTTAGTTTACAGTGGTAGATCTACAATAGGGAGAAATACTGGATTATATTACACCTTTTAAATAAGAATACCTGGCTGCATATATTTGCCTAAAATAATTAATTCATTTTCTAAGGTAGAGTGTTTGTGAGGAAGAAACACCACACTCTGTCAATGACACCAAAATTAAGTTCACCTTCAACACTGAAGTTGTTAGCTACATCTCCTGCGGGTGTTTTCTTGAATGCGTCACGATAAAGATCTGATGCCATAAACTATTATCAATAAAATTCCTTTTTTCACTTTTTTCTTATCCTTGAACTAAAAATGTCATGAAAACAGAATAAAGGCGTTAAATATATAAACAGCAATTGTTTGCACTGTACAATTGTTGATTGTACAAATTAGATTACCAATCGATTCAGTTCCTGATCTTCACTGAAGTTAAAGAAAGAAAATGGAGATTTGTCCAAGTATAAATGTGTCTGAGAGTAGACCACGTTAGAAGTGAGATATCACAGGTGCTGAGTGAATAATGCAATAATGCTTCAGCTGTCTCTTCAATGTATAAATTAAGATTAGATTAGTCTTTCACTCTGAAATATATTCCAGATGGGTTTAACTAGTCCTTCTGAAATTTTAAAGGCATTAAAACATACGTAATAAAAAATAGAATAGGGCAAGTTAATAATTTAATATCCTCCAAGTGAAGATTTTTGGAACCAGATAATATCAGGTTTTGAGTATTTTTTTTTTTTTAAGGGCATGCATTTTATTCTAGTATTCTACAGGATGACATTAGTCAACATGTTGTCCTGAAAATATCTGCTTCCTTTCATCTGTTATTCATTAGGAAAGAATTTTCACTCATCTTTATCATAAACTCTGCATATCATACTGTTTGTGATATTTGTATTAAATTCGAACACTTCCTGCTTTACTGCCTTGAGCAACTCCGATGAAATTGGAACAGGTCCAGTTGTCTTTAAGTAGACAATCTAAACAATCTAAAAGTGGATCAGTCCAAACAGACATTGTACATTCATAGGCAACTTTTTCTGAAATAGAGGGAATTTTCCCTTAGAACAAAATGTGTTTGATTATTAGCATTCAGATGCTGCAGTACTTGAAGAAGTTGCTGTGGCAGCTGGGTCTAATTGATAACGTTCATTTATTATTGAATGTTTACATCTTCAAAGTATTTTTACTTCCGTTATTGAAAAGGTTAAGACTAGAAAATGAACCCTGTATACTATTTTAAGACAAAATTAAGATTATGAATCTACCTACACAAATCTGAAAGTTCCAAGGTTATGGACACCACACTTACATTAGGTGGTATCATTTCATATCAGATTACTTTTTATGCTGTTAAAAGTGTATTTCACTGCTATGCTGAGAGGTGGCAAATTTTAAATTACCAAGTTTTGAATGTAGTGATTTCCCTTCGTTCCCAGATCACTGTTGCACACAATAAAGTTGTTGATCTTGTTACAGATTACCCCTCTAGATGGAGGATCCTTTTGTAACACTTTTCTTACCTTCCTAGGTACTTTTACCACGCTCAAGTGACCCCTGCCTGTCTAGTTGGCAGGCTGGGTGGATTGTGCTTCTGCTATGTTGCTACAGGGCATCTACTGCTTTAGCTTGCTCTCATGACTCTTAGGTTTTTATCCTTTTTATCAATATTGTTACTGTCAATATTGGAAGTGTACATCTATTGCAGCCCAGATCATACCACTGCCAAATTCAGGTTTAACATCTTCTCTCATTTGTAGTTGAGACTTTCTGCTTATACCTTCAGGGCTACAGAATCACTTTGGGAGTTCATGTCTAGTTCATTATATCGTGGTTGTGACTTTTTTTGGAGCCACCGCACAGAACAGGAAAATTGTCTACAATATCTGTACAGGGTCACCTGCATTTTCTGTTTACATATGTATGACTGTCTTCAAACATATTAAAACACACACTTTTTTTTGAAACCTGTTTACCAGATAAATCAAATTGTCACTGTATCTGTTGCTTTCCACCTTTACTACATTTCAGTCCTTGAGTAATCTGTACCCATTATTAGTGATGACAGCATATCTTCCTCCAGATCCCTGCAAAAAACATTAATGAGTATTGGGATAAAAGGTGATGGTGCTGTAGGTTGTCTGAGATGAAAACGAGAGATCTGAATGAAGTCAGGTGACTGCAGCCATGACTGAAATCACTGGGTATTCCAGTCCTCATTTTAATTCAGATTTTCTTGGGAGATAAAAAATAAAACTACCTTTCAAATAGCAAGTAATTTAAAAGTAACCATTGTCTCTTCTGGCAGAGTAACTTGGTCTTAACAGGGATGGGAATCTAAAATCTAAGTTTAAAGAAAAAAATTGAAAATCTTTGTTGACATATGACTATTCATAACATTCTTCATCTCTTTTTATCCCTCTGTGAGAATTCTGCACAGCCCAATTTCTGTCCTTTATAAGATATTTTTTTGTTGTTTTTTCTTTATGAGGAGGTCTGCAGTTTCTTTGGTTGTGTTGGTCTTTTTACTTTTGTTTTTAATAGACCTATACCTTGATCCAAATGCAAGTAAGCGTAGTATAAGTTGGTCTGAAATTAACAATTAAAAAAAAATAATTCATGAACTGAAGGTATTTTAGTCTTTGCTGGTGCACAACAACGGAACATGTCCTAAGTCTACGAATGCATATCTTTGCATAGGTAGGTTATTTCTATAAGTTGTTAATGGTGTTTAATATTCCTTTCCTCAATAAGATACTTGGGAAATTCTCCAGATGGGATTTTCTGCTGAAAAGACAATAGATTAGACTTGGAACTCCTGGCCATTTATAATCCTCATAAATAATGGTTTTAATACCAGTCTGTAATTGTTTCATATTCATTATTACTTGTTTCATTGCTTTTCATTATTCACTGTTATTAAGCATGCATTTCATACTTAGCAGAAAAAGACATATTGATTTCAACAATTTTTTTATACTCATTACTTTAAATTCTGTTCAGAGTTTCCGGTTTTCAGCTTTTCTTTTAATTTTCATTTGGTTGTCTCTCAAATGCTTGCTCAATTAACTTTTAATTTTTAATTTTTGCTTTGTGAGAGGCTTTATGATCAGTTAGTTATAATGTTCCAGACTATATTGTGTTGTTACTCAGGAATTATTTACAAAAACAAAAGGATGTGTGTGTGTAAAAAGTCCCCTGATAAATCAAAATACATATTCTTTTTACTTAAATTTGCATTTCTAATTTTTTTTATTGTTTACAAATTGAAAAGCTTGTTTTTATTGTTTGCAAATTCAGAAAACCTCAGATGCATACTGAGGACAGTTATGTGGATGATCCACATCTTTAAATTCTTAAATATTAGCTGTTATTTATTTATGATACACATTTTTTTCAGTGGTTTATTCAAAACCAGTGGAAATCTAACAGAAAAGCACTTGCTCCCCTCTGTAAGCTTTAGATCCAGTCTGGAATGTTAAGGTGAGAGGGAGGCAGCTTATCAGCTGACTGTTTCAAATTTAGTATTTCTGTGTCATAGAATCATAGAATCATTTAGGCTGGAAAAGACCCTTAAGGTCATAGAGTCCAACCGTTAACCTAGCACCGCCAAGTCCACCACTAAACCATGTCCCTAAGTGCCACATCTACACGTCTTTTAAATACCTCCAGGGATGGTGACTCAACCACTTCCCTGGGCAGCCTGTTCCAATGAAATCTGTGTTCAGTTAGTAGCTGTTCGGAACTTTTTTTTCTTAGCTGACCCTAGCCTTACTCAGCTGTAGCGGCTGATGATCTCTTCCTCACTAGGATCAAAGAAAGACCACAGTACTCTTACTGAGACAGCATTTTTGTCTGATGAATTTTTTTTCCCACACCAAGGGGAGTTTACGTTGCTACCATTTTTCTTTCAGTAAAAAAGAGCATGGCAAAGAACAGAATACTCATGCTATGGATCTTGCTTTGCAAGGACTAAGCTGAGGGAGTGGAGCCATGGCTTGAATACAGGGATGAAGACAGAATGATGAGATGTACAGAGCAAATAGGATTGCCTATCTCTAGGTTTAAGACTGCTTCTCAGCTTTCCCTCAGTGCTCTGACTTTTCTCATTGTGGCAACAGCTGTAGCAACTGATGATGATGAACCACATGTGTAGTATTTGTCTTTGCCAAATGTGGAAGATCCCAAAGCAAGTGGTGACTTGATCCAGTACACAAGGGAGCCCTGTTTTACTGCCCCACTGCAGGGAACCATTGCAAGGCTAATGATTCTTGATGGCAATGACTGCTGCTTTATTGGGATTGGAATTGCATTTAATTGAGGGGCCACTGGAGATTTAGTGGTTCTTTACTTCCTTGCACATCTTAGTTTCATGCTAGTTTCTATTTGTTTGCTCTTTTAAGAACATCACTGTGGCTCCCAGTATAGCTGTTACATACACAAGGAAAATTATACACAGTGGGCCAGTAGACTGGGAATTTACCTTTGCTCTCTAATTCAGAGGTATATGACTCCATTAGTGGTTCATATGGTTTTCTAAGGGAAGAAATGGAGAACTGTAAATATGGAGAGCATATTTTATGTATATAATATGTATGTAGTGTGAAGTCATCACCTTTAAGAGCCACTGAAAACCAATATTTTACCCAGTTTGTTTGAATTTGTGTTGATCATCACATATTTATTATTAAAAATTCAAATTAATTTACAGATTTTTTCCTCTCCTTTCTGATTTTTACTACATTCACTTATTTTGGGAAATCTAGAAGTACAACATCAATCCTGTTTTGGTTTTGTTTTGGAACTAATCCATGTTGCTGAGCAATATATTAGGAAGTATCATATGCAGTTATGATTTTATATGCACTTTGAATAAATAATTTTTCTTCTTTTTCCCAGGAATTCTAGAGGTTTTACACTGTGTGTTGGTGGAAAGCCCAGAAGCTCTAAACATTATTAAGGAAGGACATATTAAATCAATCATCTGTCTTTTGGACAAACATGGAAGAAACCATAAGGTACGCAAAGAAGAGACAAGTATATTTAGGTGAACATTTGTGAACAAAGCAAGCACGTTGTTCTGTGTAGAAGTTAGATTTCAAATACTTTAATACTCTATTCATAATTGGGAATGAAACTTTTCCTAAAAGGCATATAAGCACTTTGAAGAAGCAAAGGGGAATGTTATCTTCTTTTTGATGAAAACGTTGATACACACTAAATCTCAAGGGAAGCAGGAAGAATATATCTTAATATTGTTAGGAGAATTTCATGATTGTTGTAAAATAACACTACGATGTTGGATGAATTACATACCCTTACATGTCTTCCAGTAACAAGGTATGTAGCATTATATTGCCTGAAGTAACTCACAGCGATTATGAACTCTTTAGCATGAAAAAATATTTAAGATGAAAACAATCTTTTTTTTTTCAGGTCTTGGATGTTTTGTGTTCTCTCTGTGTTTGTCATGGAGTAGCTGTGCGGTCTAATCAACATCTAATCTGCGATAATCTCCTGCCAGGAAGAGATCTGCTCTTACAGACACGCCTTGTTAACCATGTGAGCAGGTAAAAAGAAAAAGAAAAAATCTATATGAACACAGCAGAATAAAACTTGTGGTTAAAAGAAATAGTCACTACAGAAAACCTGTTTTACTTCCAAAACTTTTGTTAAGGTATTTTATTCTTACTAGGATTTTAAATACTCTTTGCAATATTGATTAGAATCAAAACATGGGTCAGAGAGAGCTGCTGCAGCTAAAGCTTTAAGTCTGTGAAACTGTAGAGTCTCTTCTAAAGATTCTTGTCTAGATCTAGCTGTGCTTTCAAAGTATTGTCAGCCGGTGTCCTGTGATTGCCTTTACGTTTGTGATCTTGTGAGGATTTCCTAATCACCTTTGGTCAAAATCAAGAACTTAGTGCCAAACACCTTCACCAGTTTCTTAAACTAATGTTGATTTTGCCTGGGATATTTAGGGAGTGCCCTCACCCTTCCTCCCACTGGCAGAGTTGTAGAAGCTACCTTCCAGCAGACATTAATAACAAGATGAAGCTAGTAACATCTTAAACTAGCAAGTAATATTTACAAAGTAAATGTTGATCCAGAGTTTGAATTTATGCTGAGGCAGAAGAATCTGGCTTTAAGTGAAGAATCGTGGGATCTTCCTGTCTCAAACCTATATTTTAAAAAATCTCAATCATTAAGTGAGAATGAAAGTTGAAGCATAGAAATAGTACTTATAATTCAGGGTTCATAGGATTTATTAGATGCTGAAAACCATAAAAATTCCACAACTGTCTATTATAAGGAGGCCTTTTCAAGTAAAGATAAATTCAAGTCTAAAGGTGACATTAACTTGGCAATTTTATAGCTAATACATTCACTCATATTTTTCGTAACCACATGTGACTTGGCTTGCCCCAACGCATCCAGTAACACAGCAACATATATAACACATGGAAGGATGGTGTAATGGGAATCATTCCATGTCAGCAATAAATTTGAACTACTGATAAGCTAAAATCACTAATGAAAACCTTGCATGAGAAGAAATTTTAAATGTATGGATACTGATTGAGCTTCTGAGCTGACTTTGGATCTCGTACAGGGAAGGTAGAGCTGTCTTTCCTAAACATGGCTGTAGACAAAGCAAATGTAGTTAATACATATTTTTGCTCTGCATTAGAAAGTTGTGAATGAGATTATTCATATTCTTGCAGTTATAAGGAAAAAAAGATTATTTTTTCAGAAGTCAGAAAGACCAATGAAACACTGAAAACATTTAGTGATAGACTGAGAATTGTATACCTTGCACCAAAAATAATTGGCAAAGGAACTTTCTAAAATATTGCTGTTTAACATACTTTTCCAGGGGACTGGAAAATTCTATTCACAAGCCTCTGTTTAAAAACAGTAAGTTGGACGATTAGGTTGATTAAGTTGTGGAGTCTGGACAAAGGCATACTAAAGCTGATACTGTGTTCAGGCAGAAAAGATTCAATTGGTGATCTTACCAATAACTTCTAAATGACTTGACTTTTATGGAATGTAGCTTTTGTCAAACAGGTTTTGTTTATATTTTTAAGGAGATTAAATGTTTGACTTGTAACAAAGTGAAGAGTATCTATACTTAAACTTTTGGCAAAAGACACCCCATATACTTCTAGAAGGAAAGTGTATTAGTCTTACGTGATAAAAGAAGTTATTTTAGAAGCAATCAGATCAGTAAAGTCTGCTTTTATACTGACTCGTATTTAACAGCCCGTATCAATCCTTCTTCCTCCCCCTGCATTCCCTGCATCAGAAGGCATACAGTGAGCTGGAGCTGGCTTAGAGCTAAATTTTTGTTAATTAGGCAACTTGTATGTAGAAAGAAAATATTTATAGAAGTTACAACTCAATCAGTGGAGGGATGTGAAAACTAGATACATTGAGCCTAGAAGTCTAAAAGATTTTTTGCAATATGGGTAACCAACCATTGAGGAAATATACCTAGCATTGATTTTGGATACTTCTGTACTCTACAGCTTTAATTCAAGATTGGATGGCTTTCTTAATGCAAAGCTGACACGGTAATGACTGTCTGGAGACAGATTCTTTGGGATGAGATTCTAGATTCAGTATTATCCCAAAAATCAGATTAGAAAAGCATAGTTTTCTTTCCTTTTTTTTCCCCTCGTGACCTTTAGATGTATGACTCTACATATTGCTATTTAACTAGTTATTGAATAAGCACAGTAATAGTTTTGCCTTTCAAGTATGCTTGTGAAGTACTTTAAAATCATCGGCAGTAGGAACATCGAATTGATATTAAGGATTGGTATAACCACTGCAAATTACTGAGTTACATAAAACTCGGAATAAAGAAGGAAGAGGTACAAGAGAATTTTGAAATAGATTGACACTTTACTTTTGTATCTTTGTAAATGTTATTCTCTTGAATGGATAACCAGTGTTACAGGATGCAGTTTGCTTTGTAAAATTAAACCTGCAGTGTGTACTTACTATATTTCTATTAGCTGTCATTTTTGTAGGATTTAACATCTATTAAATGTTCAAACACATAGAATATTATTATTGGTGTGTGAGTGAGGATACTGTTTCAGTTACTGAAACAAACACTTTTTTACTTTAACTGTATAGAGCATTTTCCACCAGAATAAATAAATAAATAAATAAAATTACTTCTGTTGTTTTAATCACACAAAACAATCATGAAATTTGAGTTTAATGAAAAGTCTGCAGTACTTCATCATGTTCTTGAGATAAGTTTTTAATAACCACTTTCATTCTTTCTGTTTAAGCATGCGACCCAATATCTTCTTGGGGATTAGCGAAGGCTCTGCCCAGTACAGAAAATGGTACTATGAACTTATGGTGGACCACCTCGAGCCCTTTGTGACTGCAGAATCAACTCATTTACGAGTGGGCTGGGCTTCAACAGAGGGCTACTCACCATATCCAGGGGGAGGAGCAGAATGGGGAGGAAATGGTGTTGGTGATGACTTGTATTCCTACGGCTTCGATGGTCTGCATCTGTGGTCAGGTATTCTCCACTTTTTGTTTGTTTGGGTTTTTTGTTTGTTTTTTTTTTTTTTTTAATACTAGAATGTTGTTTGCAATTCCAGTGAATTTGTTTTCAACAGCAGCAAAGTGAATCAGATGTTTCAGTTGACACTAGGAATATACAGAAACAGTACCCTATATCAGAATATGTTTTAAGTTGACAATCCATATTGAAAAAAATGTTTTATACAAAATAATGCAGATAGAATAATAATTTATGTTTCAGCCTGGGAATTATTTTTGGGTTTTATTCATAGTAACTATAAATATTTTTATTTAAAACATAAAAGGTGCAAAAAAGGAAGTCTGACAAACAGTCATCTGGATTTGTAATTCCTGTGTGATAGTGTAAGAACAGCCTGAGAGATTTAATTCACAGCACTCTCTCTTTTTTTTTTCTTTTTTTTTTTAAACAGATTTTTAATCTGGATCTTTAGTTTAGAAGTTTAGAAATATTTTAGAGGCAAAGAAGATTTTTAAGTATGCTTTTTGCCATACATTTTAAAAACAGATATTTTTCTGTAGTGATGTTTTATTTACATACATTGAGACTGACTGTTTATTGCAAGACTTGCAGAATCGTATTCCTCACTTGCACATGGTGTGTTTGGTCAGGTATTCATCTTTAAAATGTTACTGGCCCAGCTTGGATCTATTCATTTAGATACTGAACTGAGTATCTAAAGTACTTGTATTTACTGTTGACTCTGCAAAATCTTATTCTCTCTTCAAAGTGGGTTAGCTCAGCAAAATCAGAATAATAAAAAAGCAAGCTTGTTATCTTTTTCTTAATCTTTTTCACATAATTTAACTTTTGTGAAAAGATTCCCGGATATGATTTGGAATAGGTAGTCCTACATGTGGACAGTCCTAAACTTCTTGAAAAAAGTTTCTACTGTGGTTTCACCTTGGTGAAGAAAAATTTTTTCTTTTGATTTTGAGAGATTATTGGGCAACTGTAGAACTGACTGGAAGCTGGGTTAGGCTCATTGGATTGGCAGTTCTTGCCACTGTGAAGATATGAGCAAGTTTTCTAAAGCTGCTTAGCAGACAAGAGAGACGTTTTAGTGAGTTAGCTGTATGCATCATTCAAGGTCTTTGAAGTTTTGAGGCATTGTGGCTTGGTACTTGGGAAAGAATACAGTTTTACATTTCAAAAGACTTTTCCAATCAAAATAGCAATGGATTGTATTATTAAGTAATAACATATCAGCTGGAGTGGCATCTTAGGAAAGTAGCTGCCACTTTGCCTCTCATGTATAGTGAGAATTACTTTGGAACAATGATGCATAATTAATGATGTCATTAAAGCTGTGTCATAACTGAGCTTGTCAGATAAAGTATTATACAGAAGAACCAGAAAATAATGAGCCAATCGAAATAAATTTTGTAGTTAGGGTCCCTTTTAGGGAGGAAACAAAAGATTACTGAAAATCAAAATTATTTTTCTACCCACCGGAAACTTTTTAATGAGAAATGTCACAAAAGATAAATGAACAATTGTTTGTGGTTTTCAAGTCAATAATCCAGCCCAGTTAAAATAAGTCAGACCACCTTTGTATATGCAATTTTTGCATATTAATCTCTGTTGTGGATGTGGCTGGTAGATTTGAAAAGATTTCTGTCTTCATTGACATTCTCATGTAACACATACCTCTGAAACTTGGAAGGACTTTAAGTAGTTCAGTGTTGAAAATCATGGCCTTTCTTCTTCTTCCACCGTTCCAGGCTGCATCTTGGTAAGTCTCAGCAATGACATCTTTAAAATAATCTTCTGAGCAGGAAGCATTTACTGCTTTAATGTATAGCAACAATAATTTCTACCCCTGAGTTTCTGTTCTGGACCAATCCTTTACGAGAATCACATTTAATTTACATTTGTTTCTTCAGTCCTGCAATTACTGCTCTAATATGGAGAAGCAGAACTCACAAATTTTTAAAGCCTAAGGCCAGAAAAGGCACTTAGATCATTTGGTCTGACTATGTGCTCATCAAAGACCAGTACATATTTCTGTAACAGTCAGCCCTGCATTGATCCCAATAACCTATATTTGGCTAAATTTTAACATCTAAAAAGGCATCTAGTCTCATGTAGCATGCCTTAAGGAGATGAAGTATCCACTCTTCATTGATAGCTCTTTTAGAGTTTAGTTATCCCTGCCATTAAATAGTTGTCCCTTTCTGTGATTTATTTGAAGCTAACTCTCAGCTGTTGTGATGTTTTTCTCTGCTATTCTCTACTGTGCTCTGTGAGTTTTGGGATGTAGAGCTGGTAGAAGGTAGTCTCCTTGCAGGCCATTCCTTACGCTGTGACTGCTACTTTGTTTCTCAGCAGTGTTTCCTATAGATTTCTCGATTTGTGAGGGGCCTTTAGGATTGCTCCATGTCATTCCCCTGTCCTTGCTCATGGAACTGACTATTCTTACAGCAACCGAGCTAAGGGCATCCTGTCTTGAAAGGGTGCAGGGGAGCAGCAAGAGCCTCTGAAAATTTTTTTTTCTTCCCCCCCACTGTACTGCTGACTGCCCTATCAAGGGGGGCAGATTGCACAAGGGCATCTGTCCTACAGTCTGCAGATTATGTGGCAGTATCGGGAAGTCATTTTCCATACGTAGAGTATCGGAAGTGTTGGTTTTTATTTTTCCTTGGGGTGGTGGTGGGGGTGTGTGTATGAAAATTTATCTGCAGAAGAATTATTGAGATTTTTATTTTATTATTTTTGCTGCTGTTAAAAACATATGCCATCTTCATCTTCTTCTTGGAAATACAGTGCTTTTAGTTTAATTAAGTCCTTCATGTTTACGGAAGTTGGACAGCATAGTTAAGAAGTTAGTGCTCTGTTCTTAATATGCATGGTTTATCTCTTGTAGACATTGCCTATCTAATTTTTGGAAAACATGTCTAGAGATATTTTCATACAACTGTCATGCTTTTCCGTAAATTTTCTGTTGTAGGTGTCAGTAAATTTCAGAAACAGTCATTTCCTATTTCTGTATTCTATAGGTTATTTCTCTTGGGAAGCAGGTGTGCTTGTGTAAATGTAATTTGATGCAAGAGAGAATGATCCTTTAGAATTCATACAAAACTTATTAAAGAAAAATACATACATTACTGACTATGTATGCCTCAAAATTGCTGCTGTCTTTGTATATGCCAGAAAAATGCTGGTTTGCGGTTTGATTATGAAACTGGGTAGTATCATCTTATACAAGTTTGCAAGGGTACCATGATATGGCCCTTAATAACAGGAAGTACCTTACTTTTCCTAAATAATTTAAAGTACGAAACTTGTCCTTATCTTGAATAATGAAGCATTCTTTAGTAAAGTATACTAGGTTTCATATTAGATACTAATGGTTGTTTTTCAATTTGCACTTCTACTACTGTGAGGAATAAAGTTTAGTTGTCTTGGTTTTGACTCTTTATATGGGTATCAGTAATTATTTTCACTTACATTAAATGTAATTTAATTCTATTATTTATCATTAAAATAGCTTTGTAGATATGATTATATGCTTCTGTTCACTATATTGCAAGCTTAAAATCAGGTCTTGGATGTTATAGGTTAGATTTATGTATTAACGTGTTTGTGCTCTATTGCTATGTCTTTCTCTTTTTTTAGTCTGCTGTGAAAACCTGTATGATTTTCAGAAGTTTTGCTAAGTGTGTCTCTCTACTTCCATAGGTTGTGTAGCACGAACAGTAAATTCTCCCAACCAACATCTATTAAGAACTGATGATGTTATTAGCTGCTGTTTGGACCTGAGTGCCCCCAGCATCTCTTTCCGGATAAACGGTCAGCCAGTTCAAGGAATGTTTGAGAATTTCAACATAGATGGCCTCTTCTTCCCAGTTGTCAGCTTCTCTGCAGGAATAAAGTTAGCATCCCGTGTAGTTGGTTTTTCTTTCCCCCAGTCTCTTTTTGTTATCTGTATATGTGAATATGCTGAATATTTCCCTGGCTGTCTTTGCGCTCATTTCCCTTTCTGACATCTGCTTCTTTGGCACAGTTCCAGTTCTTGCATACTGAGAGCTACAAAGGTCTCCTGAAGAGATAGTGCATCTGTTGTTTTTCAGCACACCAGTGTATTCAGGTGGTTTGCAGATAGACCGTAGAAACAGCTGCTTTATCATTTCTTAGCTGACACACTGCTACACGTTCACTCCAGGACAGCGTTTGACCTATATGGGAAGAAAAACATCAGTCTTCGATATTAAAAATATATTTGCCCTAACTCACTTGTTATGAGGTAGTAACTATTATTATCTACATTATCAACACTTACCTTAAGAAATGGTGGCG
>NW_008825216.1:1921658-1929866 GCF_000699105.1 Pygoscelis adeliae | reverse complement strand
AATATGAATTCAGTCAATCTGTATTCTGGTTGCTGTACTGGCTTTCTATAAAATTTCAAGTCACATTTGAGATGCCAGACTTCTGCTTCCGTGTATTGAATAGTTTGAGACTATAATATTAAAAAAGACTGTGTGATGTTCCAGCGGGGCGACAAACTTTAGCAGGACTGGCAAAGGTAAAGGCTGAAAGCTGATTTCTGTTGGAGACAGAGCAATGCTCTGTGAGGGATCATTCAAAGACTGTGGTGAGTACTACAGAAGCTAAGAGCTATCACACAGTGGGCATAGCAGCCTCTCCTTCCAGATGCGAAATGCACTTCTTTAGACTTTGCATTGGATAATACGGAAGATATACTGTGGTAAAACTACAGACATGCATGCTATGAAGTGCAAAACTATAAACCTGCATGCTTTATCTCTGTCATGAGGGAAATATTTGACAGATATTATTTGTGTCCTCAGTGTGTTTTTGGAGAGTGTTCTAGTATAGCATTGACAAAAATCTTATAAGATACTCAGTAAATAGAAAGGAGACAAAATGATTCTGTTGTAAGGCTAGTTTTTTGGGTGGTTTTTGATTCCTTCTGGATGGCAATGTTCTGGGAAGATTTTTCAATACTATATCATTGCTACTTCATGATCACCTCATTAATTGATTTTTTCAGTAACAAAAAAAAAAACCAAACACCATTTTGTAATGAATAAAAGAATGCTTTCCCCTAGGTTCTAACATGACAAGTATATGTTTTAGGGAAGAAAATATGGGAGTTTTTTGTATTGTGTCCTAAGAATTTAGTGTTCTGTGAGAGAAAAGAAAGAACCGTATTCCATGGAGTTTTCAGGCTCATTTCTCAAATGAGAGAGAAAGGAGAACTCCTCAATGGAGGCAGTTCAGATATGGTTGATTGATTACTCTGGGTTATAATCTCTGCCTTCTGAGACTCGAAAGGCTGCTGCTTGCTTCATAGGTGTGCTAAGTAAACTGATTATTCTCTCTCTTTCTCTCTCTGTGTCTTATCTTTTTGTCTCATGATATAGAATACATTTATGGACGTGGAAATTAACTAAAAGAAAGAATTGTTTACTTTTCCCTGTGTTTTTTGCACCTCCTACTTCATAAACTCCAGCACTAGTCAGAGAAAATTGAACTGTAAACAATGCAAATAAGCTGCAACATTGATTTTTTTTTCCTTTTTTTAAAAATATCATTCAATAGTTGTTGGGCCTGTAAACTGATTAGGTTTGACACCATAGGTGTCTCAGTTATCTAAAGTAAGTCTGATGTTTACAGGGTACGTTTCTTGCTTGGAGGTCGCCATGGAGAGTTCAAGTTCCTTCCTCCACCTGGATATGCCCCTTGCTTTGAAGCTGTCCTACCGAAAGAGAAGCTGAAAGTGGAGCATAGCCGAGAGTACAAGCAGGATCGTAGCTATACAAGAGACCTACTGGGTCCCACTATCTCTCTGTCACAAGCAGCTTTCACTCCAGTTCCTGTAGATACTAGCCAGGTATGGAAACTGAAAGACTGCATTTTCATTTTTAAACACACATATTATAGGCCTGTGTTATTTCACATTTGATAGAATTTGCAGCTTGTCTTAAACTCATTTTTTCTTGGGATTTGGTTGGTATGTTCCATTGTGAGAAGGTGAAAAATGGTGTGTAAGGTCCTGATAGTGCTCACTAGACATTTCATATATTTCAGTTCACAAACACTATAATAAAGAATGTTTTACCCTTAATATTAAAGCAGGCAAAAAAGAATATTTGAATTTCTTGTTCTGTTAATAGACATTTTTATTACTGTTTAATTAAAATCACTGAAGACTTTGCGTTACGATAAGACTTTCAGACCAGCTTCAACCCTAGTTCTTTACTGGACTTGCAGGTTACTGAGAGTGGCATTTGACTCACTGTGGGCAGTAAATGGCAGGCATTGAAGTTATAGTTTTCATTTTTTTTTTACATAGTTGTGAAGAGCAGTAGATCTTTGATACCAAAGATCTCTGATCACAGGTAACAAGAGTTCATTTTACACTTGACTAGAGTTAGAGATGATACAAATTTTTGTACACTATGTGCTCAGATTTTACCATATTTAGGAACTTGTTCCTGAAAAAAACACATAAAAAAAAAAAGAACAAACCTGGTAGTTTGTTGCCATTCTGTTCTAAATACAGCATTCTACATGTGTCATGTAATTATTCTTCTGTAACACCAACAATTAGGGTAACATCATGCTTCACAGCACCATTGTACTAGTTTTGGCTGCAGTAGTGATAATTTTCTTCACAGTAGCTGGTATGGGGCTGTGTTTTGGATTTGTGCTGGAAACAGTGTTGGTAACACAGGGATGCTTTCGTTACTGCTGAGCAGTGCTTACACTGAGTCAAGGCCTTTTCTGCTCCTCACCCCACCCCACCAGCGAGTAGGCTGGGGGTGCACAAGAAGTTGGGAGGGGACACAGCCAGGACAGCTGACCCCAACTGACCAAAGGCATATTATATGCCATATGACGTCATGCTCAGCATCTAAAGCTGGGGGAAGAAGAAGGAAGGGGGGGACATTTGGAGTGATGGCATTTGTCTTCCCAAGTAACCGTTACGTGTGATGGAGCCCTGCTTTCCTGGAGAAGGCTGAACACCTGCCTGCTGATGGGAAGTAGTGAATGAATTCCCTGTTTTGCTTTCCTTGCGTGCGCGGCTTCTCTTCCCCATCCCACTGGGGGGAGTGAGCAAGTGGCTGTGTGCTTAGTTGCCAGCTGGAGTTAAACCACGATAACTGTATATTTGAGGTCTCTGGTTTTTGAGGTAAAGCAGACCTGATTTCAAATTTTGGAGGTAGAGTGATGTGCTCTCCTGATTTCAATAGTCACCATCATCTAATTCTTTTCTTTCTTTTTTTTTTTTTAATGGGGTTCAGTTCTCAAATGTTTATATTTATCTGAAGTGTTTTTCACAACATTGCCTTGGTTGTTGAGATTTTTAGCATTTTTTAAGCTGAGAAACAGTATTGGTTTGAGTAGTTTCTAGCCAGCTGCCAGGAATGTATTCTGTGCTGTTTGGAGGTGTTGGATTTAAAACTGTTGTCACTTGCTGGTCAAACTCTGGAACTTGTAAGAGTGTAGGTTAAAGTATTTCTGTTGATCTAAGAATTCTCACACACTTTAGTCAGTAAGAACTGAATGATAATTTAGGTTTAGTTGAGAGATCTGGTTTGTATGAAGTTTATCTGTTATGTCTGTTTGGGTGGCACTGTCAAGCAACTTATTTGTAACAGCCTTTTTCTCTCTTCTCTCTTTAGATTGTTTTGCCTCCCCACCTGGAAAGGATTAGAGAAAAATTAGCAGAGAACATCCATGAACTATGGGTTATGAATAAGATTGAACTTGGCTGGCAGTATGGACCAGTATGTACCTTCCAACTTAATTTTCTGTTAATTACATAGTATTATTCAGCACATTGGTTTCAATGTGCTAATAGGACTGCATTTTTGTCCATCCTTCCTAAATTGGTAAGGTATTAGACCCTTTCCACCAGAAGCAGCTGGAAACCAACAGTGCTTGTATATTTCTGAACCAAAATTCTAGTATTAAAGCTGTTTGGTGCTGAAATTTTCAGCCAGTCTAACTGCTAGCACAGAAAGGACGTAGTGGGTTTTTCACCTTCTGTTTGTTCTTGGGGCAAGAAGTTTAGTTGCCTGGTGGAGTAAGCCAATAAAAGCAGTTATTTTTGGTTCTCTTCATAAATACGGACTGACATAACTCTTTCAGAAGCCCCAAATTTATTTTTCATGAAAAATAAGTATTGCTTATAGGAAATTCCATTAAATCTACTTTACCTTCTTTCTTCTTTCCACTTCTTCAGGTTCATGTCTGTATTAGGTCCTCCACATAGCTATTTTCTTATTGTTTTCCTACTTTTCATGGAGTATGACGTGAAAAAAATACGTGACTTCTGGCTTTGATACAAAATGTAGTCTATTTTGTTGATTAGATTTTTTTGGTCAAATCAATCATAAAAAAATAATACAAGCTAGTTATTTGGATCCCAAGTGGTGGTGTTTATGAAGAGCTATTGCTGTGAAGAGTGTATAGAAACATACAGTAGATACTAGATGTAAATATAAAAACATGTATGCATGTATAGAAACATATATGTATTCTATTTTTGTTAATAAAAATATTTTGGTCTTCTGAGGAGTTCAGATTACAGATTTGATGTAACTGGGCATAGGTATTATATTTGGTGTAGCATACAGCAGTACTTAAAAAGATTTGATTAACAGAGAAGATCACTAGATTATTTTTTTGTTGTTGTTGTTGCTTTCCCCACCAAATCAAACACAAAACCCCAGTTAAATTAATGTGTTGAAACATTTTAATTGTGGTATAATCACACCAGCTGTGAAGCAATCTGCAGGAACTTTTAGTGTACCATTACTTACCATTGAGAATCTAATTGTACAGTTGAACACTATTTTAATTTAAATAATATATAGTAAGTAAGTATCAAGTTAAGCAGTGATAAATGTTGTAGTTATATTCAGAATGAAATCCAGTGCTAAATCTTTTAAGTTATTCAGCTTTCTCTCTCTAGCCTTAGTGTTCTATGGTTGGATGTGCTCACTTTGGGAATGTGGCAAAGTATATGCTGATCATCTGGAGAATGACTCCTTTATCATATTGGTTTTTCACAGATGATTTAATCAATTTAAGCCACTGTTGCCTATTCTAGGTATTTGAATTGATGCACTGCAGTTACTGAATACATGAAGGCATGAAACAGAAATTAGCTGATTTAGACGCACACACATGAGTGTATCTTAGTTAGATTTGGTCTTTTTAATTCAGAGCAAGATGCATTATATATAGTAGCTAGCTTTTCTGGAAAAGTGTTTTTTCACCAAGTCAAAAAGTTTAAAGGCTAAAAGACAGAGAATCTGCAGATTTAAATGTCTCTCCAGAGTATTCAAAAAATCTGCTGTAGATTGCATTTTATATTCCCTCCTATATACCTGTTTCATCGGATCTGTGTGTAGTATCACCAAAGTGGTACCCAGTATTGCATGCAATATTACTACTGCATTTTATACATGCAACAAAGTAAAATAACAAGCTAATGTAGCAAAATTAAGGACTTTTGTTAACTGGCTTTGTTATAAGTCTGAATATGAGTGGTATTTAGGTGTCCAACTTGAAATCATCAAATGCATCTGCATATCTTTGTTTCTATTAAACTTCGCTGTACATTTAAAAGCAGCCACAAAAATTAAGAATTTATAGGTATCAATCTACTGCAAGGCAGTAGATTTTTATAGTGTGCTCAGGAAAAAAAAAAGGGGGGGGTAGGCAACCTACAAAATATGTTAAATATATAATAAAAGTATTATACATTGTAGCTGTAGAGTGAAAAGAGTATCATTAGGGGAAATTCAATTAACATTGGAATTCTGAGGAAAGCACCTGATGTCCAAGATTTAAATTAGCTGTACACAGATCTAAACTAGTCCTTCTTATTGGAGACTGTACTGAACCTTTATTAATGCAGATTACCATAGGTCTTAGAAAGAAATCTGCAAATAAAGATTTTCAGTGTCTGGTAAAAGATGTTTCTCATTTTAGCTGCTAATGATTTTGATCAAGTAGCTTGACAGTTGAATGGCTTGTATTGCCTGTCCAAAGAACATTAATCCCATCAAATGAAGATAAATGTCCCCTGGAGATTGTAAATATTTTTCAATCCAAAACATAAACAAATTACTGCTGTTCAATTTGATAATTATTATGTGCTTAGATCAAAATGCAACAATATGTTACTCAGAAATGTTATAGAGAAATGGGACGTTTTTTTCATGAGATTACACTACTACTCAATCTCGTTTATTTACAGTTTAGTTATTGTTATAGAAGAACATAGAACTGGCAAAGAGAGAAGATGATAAATAAAAAATAAATTTCAGCTATCAGTGATCCATGTTCATATTCACTCTGTGGGTACTCATGTACTTGAAATTCAAGAAAATTTATAAATAGGTTATGGTTTACAGATGACTGTTTTTCCTTCCCCTGCTCTAACACACAATGTTTAGTGTGTTAGAAGTAGTGTAGGTTAAAAATGTTTTTGATCAAATTTTGAAGTTTATAAAATGTAGGATTTTGTAAATTATAGTCTTCATGACTTTGCTGTCGCTACAGTAAAAGTAAATTAATGTTCCAATCATTTGTGACTGCTGAACAGTTGCATTCTGCTTGTATACTACTGGGCATAATTAAGAAACAAACATTTTCTGCTTTAAGAAATAGGGTAGATTTATCCTTTATATCATTACTTTTGTAGGGTAAGGACTTCAGTACTATTCATATCAACATATTTATACAAACTGGATGCATAGTTTTTCAAACATGGTGCTGAAGATGAGTTGTTATTTTACGGCTGTATGTCAAAACATAACATAGATTGCACTATTCTTGAACTTTGCATATTTGTTGTGAACATCTGTATAATGAAATGTACAAATTAGCATTTATACAACTTGAGATCTGCAAATCTGAAGTTTATTTGCAAATGCAAATTCTGCCTTACTTGAACAGAATGATCTTGCTCTGAGAATACAGAATACTTTCTGTTTTGAAGTGTTGTTCAGTTTGAGTAATTCTGACAGGATCAACTTTAAGTACTTTGTGTTTTGGACTGTTTTTAAATTTCTTCTAGTTTTTAAGACACATTAAACTTACTTCTTTACTGTCTTTACAGGTTAGAGATGACAACAAAAGACAACACCCATGCTTAGTGGAGTTCTCAAAATTGCCGGAGCAGGAAAGAAATTATAACTTGCAAATGTCACTTGAAACACTGAAGTAAGTTGCTAGAACTTTTGAAGCTTTAAGTGAGAGTTTCCTAAGAAGTTGCAGTTTCCAGAATTATAATTTGACATGTGAAATACAATTTGATGTGGAAGTGGGGGTAATAATATGAAAATGAGGGAGTGAGATACATTAATGAATGATGTATTTGGCATTGAAACTGGCTTTGATAGTCTTCTTTTTAATATCTGTGGAATTTTAGAATTATTGTGGTAACTGCCCGAGTTGCCATTTCATAATCGGCATTTTCATATAGTTTGGAGGCAAGAAATCACTCCAAGCTTTGAAAAAAAACCTCTTCGCTTCTTATTTGGTTTAATTCAATTTAGTTTAATTGCTTTTAATTTTCTTTATTGATAAAGTACACTTTGACAATCGATAGTTATTTTTTGGACGTGACTAATGATGAGCTTTGCTTCAGGACGCCTTGCTGCTATTTCTGTGTCAGCTGTGCATATTGCCACAAAGCAGTAGTAGGCATTCCCTCCTTTTGTGGATAAGCAGTTAGATGTGTGAATGTCGTGGAAGCTCTCCAGTTGGAATGGTAGAAAATTTCAGTGGGATGTTAATGGGTTTGTTCAAGTAATCGAGTTATCTGGCTCACAAAGATACAATTCCTCATCTCAGCTTTGTCAGTCAAGCAGGTGTGAGTTCTTACTTTGCTGCGAATGCACTGAAAATCTGTTAGTGTAAGTAATTTCTTCCATATGAAGCATTGTGTGTAGCCAACATGTTAAAATGTTTCTCAAACTGATAAATGCCCAGTGGTGTATGTGGTTCTCCAGTCACTCCTATTTGCAATCTATTGAAATCTATTCATTTTTTTTTCTTGTTAAAATATAGTTGCTTTGTCCTAATAAGAGCGTTAACAAAGGTTGACCATCTGCATGTGATATTACTTTTCTGGGAATATTTGTACTATATTATTAAATTTGCCATGTAAACTGATAGTGCAATATAGTATTTACACTCATAATATAAAGACTTTATGTCCTCATAGAAAGCTAGGTAGAACACTCCTAGAATTTCTCATAGTGTCCTTCTCTGGTCAGCTTCTCTGCGCTATTTACTGATCCACTATTCCCACAGTAAGTAAATTACTTGACGAAAACCATATTTATGACCCTAAGTGTTAAACAGTTTCTGGAGGGATATTTTGGCATTATTTAGAGATAAAGCATTCAGGGATAAATGGAACTCCATCGGAGGCAAGAAAATAAGTTCATATTTGTCTTCAGCTAGATATTAGAATTACAAGGAAAGCTTTTGAGACCACTGTCAACACAACAATGTGCTAAGAATCCAGAATAGCTTCTTCCTTTCCATTTTATGAAACTACAAAA
>NW_008825216.1:1920924-1921612 GCF_000699105.1 Pygoscelis adeliae | reverse complement strand
GAATAATCTATATAATATGACTCGGGCATCATAAAAATCATGCTCTCAGAATTAAATGCACACTCCTAATGTTTCAATAAATATTAAACAAATTTTAGTAGTCCTTACATGATTACTGGTTCAGGACCCAATGCTTTTCTAAATCTAACCCTGGCAAAATAAAAATATAATTTGGTTTTATAAACATATAAATTATGGATTACTTTTATTTTAGTAATTTTATTACTTACTCTAGAGAGAGTCTATTCATTAAACGGATAGTATCCAAAACATAAAGCATTCAGTTTTTCTATGGATTTCAAAATTTGTATGCTTACTGAGCTCAGTCTTCATTTAATTCTTGTATTAGTCCTTGTTTTCTGAAGTATGCAGTTCTAATTTTACAATACCATGTTGTATTTATCACCTAGACGTCTGTTGTTCAGGGACTAGAATATGAGTGTCTCAGTTCGTTTCTGCAAACTTGCAAAGGTGGAAAAATTAGTGCACTAATCCATTCTAGGTGATCCATACTGTGATGACTTGAATTGTAAGCTACTTTGACTAGTTCTTTACTGGATTGTCCTGGTTCCGGCAGGGATAGAGTTAATTTCCTTCCTAGTAGCTGGTACAGTGCTATGTTTTGGATTTAGGATGAGAACAAAGTTGATAACACACCCATGTTTTAGTTGTTGCTAGGTAATGCTTA
>NW_008825216.1:1910058-1919195 GCF_000699105.1 Pygoscelis adeliae | reverse complement strand
TCAAAGGCTTGTTGTTGCTCAGGGCCCCATTTGAAATCATACTTCTTCCAGGTCACTTGATAGAGAGGGTTTACAATCAGACTGTAATTTGGAATATGCATTCTCCAAAAACCCACAACGCTTAAGAAAGCTTGTGTTTCCTTTTTTGTAGTTGGTGGAGACATGGCTGTTAGTTTATTGATCACATCCATTGGGATCTGACAACGTCCATCTTGCCATTTTCTTGGTAAAAACTGGATGTCCTGTGCAGGTCCCTTGACCTTACTTTGTTTTATGGCAAAACCGGCTTTCAGAAGGATTTGGACTATTTTCTTCCCTTTCTCAAAAAACTTGTCCTGCTGTGTTGCCCCACACGATGATGTCATCAATGTACTGCAGGTGTTCTGGAGCTCCACCCTGTTCCAGTGCAGTCTGGATCAGTCCATGGCAAATGGTTCTAGTCTACTAGCAGTCAACTTCAATGGGGAAGAATGGGGAAAAGGGAAAGAAAATGTTCTTTTAAAACTTCCTTTAGTCAGCTATATGCTGTATTCTTTACAATTTGCATCAAACTGCATACTGCATCCTTGAAGTAGTTGCAAGACATCAAGAATAACTCTTACTGTAATTGATTTTTTTGTTAGTTTGTTGCCAGATTTGCTGCCAGCTCTACTAGATGACAGAGGCAGAAAGCAAGGAAGTTCTGAGTCGTATTATCTGACACAACATTTTTTTTCAATATATTGAGATCTCTTTTTTTTTTTCAGTATGATTGAATACTTTCATGAACTATAAAAATTATATACTATATGAAATGTCAAGATTCAGGAATGAGTTACCTCTGAAAATGTCATAGGATTAAAATATGCTTTCTTATACTGTTTCTGCACATTCTTATATATATTTTGTAGTTTGAGCTTGTATTTTTTTGTTTGATGCTTACTATTTTGTGACTGACTTTCCCGTTTCTATCTATTTACTCAGTTGTGTGTGATAATTGCATGTATTAATGTTATGCTAAGGGCTGCAGTCAGCCACTTCTGTTTTTTGTGTTTAGCTTTGAAGTGCTTTAGGGGTCTTTCAGGTTCTACCAGTATGGATGAGTCTGCCTGAAAAGTAAATGGAAGTATAATTAAAATCTAACTCTTGGTCCCCAGTTGCCTTTTAATCCTGCTGTGACTCTCTGATTTGAATTTGCTGTATCTGGGTGGAGATAATGTAGGGTTCAAATTCCTGTCTTACATTACAAGAAAATTAGGGTTAGCAGGGGTTAGCTCCTCTGTACTGCTTTCCACTGTTAGATATGTTCTCTTACTTATGCTGGTGATAGCTGCACAGGAATCAGGTATGATTTATGCCAATTGAAATTTAGCTGCATGGAGTATCCTTAGCAGATAGTGTGTTTTGCAGGAAGTGGCCACTGCATGTTTATTTCCTCATCTCTGATTTTACCATCTACTTTTAAGTCAGGGTTCACAGACCATAACAGTAGGATTTACTTCATGTAGCTAGCACTAAAAATATGCTGTAAGAATCTCCTTGAAACATATGACTCATCTGCCAGAAGAAATACTGCTAGAGCAATTTTTATGTTCTCTTTTCCCCCAGTCAGTTCAAGAGCAGTAAATATAGTTAAAGCAAGACTAGAAAATATTGTTTTAACTAGAGACAAGAACAAATAAAAACCTTTTTTCCCAGCTTTCTTCCATGTTGGGAAAATTGGGAATGGAGTCCAAGGTTTACACTTGTAATTTTTTCTGCATAATCAGTTTCAATCAAAGATGTGTGTCACCCTCAGATTTTGAGAAACAACTGATCTGACTCCAAAGTGGTCTCTGACTTTTGTCCAGGATTTCTTTTCATTTCGATGTCAATATTTTAGTAACACACCTAGGCTAAAGAAACTAGATAAGACTTGATAACCCAGTGTTGAATGTAAGTGCAGGAACAAAGAATTGATGATCAAATCCTGGAGATGAATGAGACTTAAGATTTATACTGCTGGATAGTGTGACTGTAAGGACAGGAAGAGGTCTGAAGTAATCAGAAACCCAATTAATACTATTGGCCCTGTTATAAGGTTATGTAGAGTGTTTGTTTTCTGAAAGGAGCTGCATCTTGCAGAGTCAGGCCAGAATGGGCTGCCTGGGTCAGTGGCTCTGTGGTAGAAGCCCTGTGGTACACAACACACCCCGCCTAGCTTCAATCCTTTTCTCTGGATTAACGTGCAACATCCATACTGAGCATTAAGACGGCAGTTTTGGCCTAATGCTTATCATTCATTCTGCTGTCAGTCCTCTCTTCAGTAGCACGTCCTAACAAAATCCAGATCCAATTAAAATCTCTGAATAACAGCCTCTCTTTGTAAAGAAGACACATTCTAAGGATAACAAGTGACATTTCCTGCCTTTTCTCCTTACATCAGCTTTGAAGTAAATAACATAACATAAAAAGATTTTGATATAAAGCAGTATGAATGAGTATATAAGCAGTATGAATAAGTATATAAAGCAGAAATATATATTTCAAGGGCAGGGAATCTTTCAACTGATGCCTCATACAGATGAAATAGACTGTATGGTAGTTCCATTTTGAAGTAGTCCACTCATATTTTTACTAAAATTTTTAGGAACATCTTGTGGCATTTTCTTAACACTATCAGAAAACTTATTATATATACAAAAAGGCTGGTGTTGATCTTTCCATATTATATTGTCGTCATTCCCATAGGTCTCATTTGTTGTGTAATGCTATTTATATACCCAGCAGCAACTCTGAATATAGAAACATTGGCAGTAATTTATCTCTGATTTCTGTGTCCTAGAACCCTGCTGGCATTAGGCTGCCATGTTGGAATTGCTGATGAACATGCTGAAGAAAAAGTGAAAAAAATGAAACTTCCAAAGAAGTAAGTTGAAATTCAAATGCATCTTTTTGTTAGGCAGTGTGAGTTAAGCGAACCGTATTTTAACAATTTGATATTCATATTGCTAGTGTTATTGATACTTGGGTATGCATGTACGCATGTGAATTTTCAGAAATTTACACACACCTTCACCCACAGCTTTTCTTTCAGATGTTTATAGTCTGATGTGTAGACAAAGTTTAGGTTTTCCATGATTCATTGAAATGTCTGGCATTCATTGTTGCATAGTTCTTTTACATATGGAGTCTACTGCAGAAACTTGATAAAGAATTTTTACAGCAAACTTGTCAATATATTTTGCTGTGCTGCAAATATTTAAAGGTAACCCTTTCGAAGGTCCTAGAATGGCCATCTAGTGACTTGAAGTGGAGAGAACTGGTATAGCCGCCTGATTTTTTCCTGAGTGATTGACTGGCAACAGCATTGGTAGGGCTGGGCTCAGGCTGGTGTGGTATAGTGGCCTCCACTACCACAGCTCTGAAACCAGCTCTCATGACCCAGCCAAGGTGCCCTGGCTTCTTCCTTAGCACCAGTGTGCCCCCCAGTTTGGGAATGAAGAATTTGGGAACTTTAACACAGTTGAAAGTAATGGAACTGTACTTGGTGATAAGCATATGACAGCCGTCTGGCCCAACATACATTTGAGCCCACGGTTTATAAGTTTGTCTAGATTGGTATAAAATTCAGTGGGATAAAGGAGGATTATAATGGTATATAAAACCAGAAAGGTAAAGGTCACAGTTTTGGTATGAGAGAACTTCCATGTGTTCTGTTATTCCTGAATTTAAATTAGTAATTTAGTTTTCTTGGTTATGACTAAGAGCAATGGTTAAGTGCTTGATGTTCCTCTGCTATTGCATATCTCCATTATTCACAGTAGCCTTTCAGTGACCCATACCTTCATATTCCATACACTGCGTCCCTAAGGCCAGTTTGATAACCCCAAGCCCGTGTTTAACTAAAGCATGCCTTCCTTTTTCCTTTTGTGAGCCAAAAGCACGCGCCCTGTTCTGGCAAGGCTCCTGCAGGCTTCTGGGTAATACTTTATTACGAGGTAGCTATAAGAACCTGGACCCTCAAGTCTTCAATATATACCATACTGCACTGATTTACATACTGTTAATATCACAGTTTCACAATCCCTGATGTGGTTGCTTCACAAGAATGAATGAGAATAAAAGCAAGGGATTAGTTTAAATTCCCCAAAACTGTTCTTCAGTTTTGGTATCCCAAAATAACTGCATATGAGACTAAAAAGAAGAGATATCTAGGGCCTTCTGTATTTTTGTTCTGAATTTCCTGGGGAGAAACGTATATGCATTTGCAAGATTGTTCAAGTGAATTACATTTGATGTTTTTGAAAAACTGCAGCTAAATCTCAAGTCTGAAGAAATTATTCTTCCTAATTTAAGAAGAGTGATAATGCTGAGTCTTTTTAATGTCATTAACAGTCATAACTTTAGAAACCTGAGGTCCCGCCATGCATACCAAGTCAGAATTTTGATACCTCACATACAATGGATAGAAAAAATGAGTAAAAAGGAAAGAAAAAAAAAAATTGTGGCTACATTCTCAATAGCATCAGATGTTTGTTGAGCAAAAATGGAGCAAAGATTTCATGATGTAGATACAGTTGTGCACGTTTTTTGTGGGATACAGTCTTGGAGAGAAGAAGGGTTGCTCTTTCACAGTTAGACTAGACTTAACCATAACAAAAAACCAAAACCAAAACAAAAAGTTACAGGAGGTAGTGTGTGAAAAGCTAAATTTTTGATGGGAGAAGAGATGTCACTTCCTGTGTTTGCTAGTTATTTCTGTTCCTGTAGATGATACAAATACGTTATCCCAACACTTTGTCAATTTTCCCATGATAATTTATTAAGTTCTCATATCTGCCTGACACAAAAACTTATGTTGTTATGAAAAACAAAAGCAACAGACATCACTTGAATGTAATTAGCTCATCTGTCCTACTTCCTAATTTTTCAACCTTACTTTGTATATTCTTGTCTGTCTTCTTAACCCTTTGCTTTATCGTTTCTGCCATCCTGTTGTAAGAATGAAGATTGTAAAATGCTAGGAACAAGTTTATATTGTGCCAGTCCTACTGAATTTTGGCATCACAGCCACACTGATTACAAGTCCGGGAAAATCACACTTTTAACTGACAGTTGTGCCAGAATTTTGCCTTTTCTAATACAGCATCACTCCACAAAAGAGCTTTTTTGGACCATTTTGAACAACTCGCTGAAGTGTACTGCAAACACAACTTTTGCTGATGGAAATTCTATTAAGAAGTTTTTTCCTGGTATAACTTTACTTTAGATTTTTGAATAAAGCATCCTTCAATAACCTTTTATTTTAAAATACCTCCCTGAAATATTCAAAGTCTGTATTTTAACAAATTCTAAATATTTAGTGTTTCCATGGGTTTAAAAAAAAGTCTAAATGAAATGGGAAAGGAAAAAAGAATTGTCAGAATGAAAAGAAAAAAGGGTTTTTTTTAAATTTCATTACGTTTAATTTTATCTTGTGAAACAACTCAGGTAGACTGCTGAAAATCTTTAATCAAGAGAGCAGAGTATGGACTAAGATCACTTGAAAACATATCTACCACTTTTTATGTAACTTTAGGTGGTGGCACAAATAAAAATTCCATAATGCTTGTTATAAATCAGTGGCCGATCAATATGGTAGTGATAATGTGCTGTTGAAGCAGTTAAATTTTCAGCTTGAAAATTATTCCACATTACTTTACCTGCTTCTTAAAAAAAAATTGTTAATATCAGGCCAGCAGAGATACTGAGCGAGATAAAACCAGTAAGATACTGGTGAGCAGACAACCAGGCAGGAGCTGGGATTTTAGCTACCTGTTTCAACTAGTAACATCAGTCTGCAGCTAAAGACAATTCTCCAACATGACTTTGTACACACAATATGCTTTTGTTATTTTCCTTAGCATCCATTGATACTTATCCTTGATGAGTATTCATATGCATCCTGAAATAAGGTATACACATCCTCTGTGACAAAATCGTGAACATCCTTTGAGACCCCTGGTTCTTCGACTCTGCTCTTATGTTGAAATAGCTGTGGCTATCATAGCTTTTATATGCACAATGTAACACTTGTGCAGGGGAGTGTTACAGGAAAGAATGCAATAATTGCCAGCCTGACAAACACGTTAATTCCGTATGATTCACTATTTCCATTACTGACTGGTTTTACTCATCTCACTGAAGCGACTTCACAGCTACCTGAGAAGATGTAACCGTGAGGGCAGTTAGCTAGCACGTGGGAGACAGCAGCACACCTGCCAACTGCTTGCTTAATTCCGTAATAGAAACTTGCCGATTGGTAGCTATATGAATGGTTGATTTTGGATTGACGTTCTTGAATTGTTGTTTTTAGACTTAAACTTTTTTTTTAAAATGTGGTAATTTTGAAGGACGGTCCAACATCATGTTTATAGATGATAACCCCCCTTAAGTAATAGAAACTTGCCGATTGGTAGCTATATGAATGGTTGATTTTGGATTGACGTTCTTGAATTGTTGTTTTTAGACTTAAACTTTTTTTTTTAAATGTGGTAATTTTGAAGGACATCATGTTTATAGATGATAATCCCCCTTAAATACTTGCTTGTTTTCAATTATTGTCTTCAACCAATAATTTATTTAAATGGGTTTTAGAATAGTTGTCACAGAAGAGAATTAATTGAAATTTGTAAAGTATTTGAATATTTTAGAATATAAATGGAGATAAATACTGTTTCTTTTTCTGTATTTCTCTCTGTCAGTCCAAATGAAGAAAATACAAGAAAATGCCAGAGTTGGTTAGAAAATAATTAGACAATTATTTAAACTAGCCATTCTTTAAACACCCCAGCACGTATAATTTCAGTGAGAGAATGTTGTTGTTTATTTTCCACAGACCCCTTTCATTATGACCAGAATAGCTCTTTTGTTTGTCGGTATGTTCAAGGAGAAATACGCGGGGATATTCAGGGCACGTCCACCGGCTCCGGCCTGGTCTCTCCTGGGGCCACAGGGAAGCACCAGCTCTAGCGTCTGGAGCACCTCTGCCCACCGTCCCCCACCCTCGGCCTTGGTTTCTGCAAGGCTGTTTTTCACACTTTTTTCCTCACTCCTCTCTGCCTGTGCAGCGTTTTGCCCTTTCTTAAAAATGTTTTCCCAGAGGCAGCACCAGCGTGGCTGAGGGGCTCAGCTGTGCCCTGTGGCACAGGGTCCCTTTCGGAGCCGGCTGTGCCCGGCATGGGGCAGCCCCCGCCTCTCCTCACAGAGGCTGCCCTGCAGCCCCCCCCCCTAGCACCTGGGCACAGACACCCAGTACAGCCCCTGTCTGTCTGCCCCCTGCTTTGCTCTTCCTGCTCCCTGTCCCCTGCATGTTCCCTCATCAGCTGAGGTAAGGGGGGGCAACATCCACCACCATGGTGATACTGCATAGTGTCATAGGTTTCGTTGTAAATTTAGTAAGTCCTGATGTACTGCATCCATCACCATATGCATTACATCCTTTATTAAAGAAGGTTTGGTCATAAGTAAAGTGGGAGATGACTATAATTAATTCAATGCGAACAACTTCATAAAAGTAAACAACACTTTGTTCTCAGGAGTGCTAAAAATAGTGAGGAAGCTGTCTCTGTTCTGAAGTCACGTTTAAATTTTAACCATTTGTTCCTATGATTTGAAGGACAGTTAAGATATGAAAATAATATAAAGACAAACTTTTATTAGATGGACTTCATACATGATCTTGGGTAAGCCATTTGACCTGCTCTCTCTCACATCCCTATGTGTAATAGGAAGAATATATTTCCTTGCTTCAGTAGGAGGTAGGTAGAATTTAGTAAGTATTGTGAAGTGCTCAGAGGTAATAATAATAGTGTTCATATAAGTATGTAGATAAGCAACATCTTAATCTACCACTTTAAATATGCAAAAGCACTAAAATACTTTAAAAACATTTTTAGTTCAGACCATTTTGTGTAGCTTTCATTACCAGTTACTTCATCCCATCAAGATGCAACTAGCTTGAAACAAAATCAAATGTCAGTGCATTGTTATTCTTTATGTTCAAAGACAGATTATTTATATAGATACATTGCATACATGTCACTTCTTTCCTTTGCAGTTTCTATTAATTTTCTTAGTGAAAAGTAACTGCAAGTTCTGTGTTTTTTGACAGCTACCAGTTGTTGAGTGGATATAAGCCTGCTCCCATGGATCTGAGTTTTATCAAACTGACTCCCTCTCAAGAAGCTATGGTGGATAAACTAGCAGAGAATGCTCACAACGTGTGGGCAAGGGACCGTATAAGGCAAGGTTGGACGTATGGTATCCAGCAGGTAAGTGCTAACTTCAGTCACTTGAAAAAGCACTTATCTATTGAGATATTTCACAGTTAAATGGGGATACAAAAGCAGGAAGGAGCAGCTAACGAATGCGAGTGTCAGTCAAAGAAAGCAAAAATATATAATTAAAGCAATCCTGCTAAATCTTCTAGCAGTATGAGACTTCTTTTACAAGCAGTATTAAAAAAATTGATGGTATATTCCTGTATGCTGTCTAGATCTCAGGGTGAGAAAATTGCATGCAGGAAGCTAATATGCTCTAGTATTTTAGGAAATGTAAACATTGACTTTCAGTAGGGGAATAATTTAAATGTTTGCAGTCCTGGGAATTGAATAATTTTGTTTATCCAGGAAAATCAGAATGTAAACTTCTAGTAATCACTTTGCTAATATGTTGTATTTCTGGCAGAGGCCATGTTTAACTGAGAATAGTTAAGTCAGTCTCCAAGTTCCAGTCCTACTGTAGTGGTTTTGTTTCAGTGAACAGGAATGCTACGTGGTAGGTATCACAATGTGTTATAAGGGAGGGGAATAAAAATTAAGCATGGTGGATTGTTAATGGCAAAACTCAGGGTCTTTGTCTTCTTTAAAAAAAAATCGGGTATACAATAAGTCTAATTTATTATTTTTCAAGACAGCTACTGTATCAATTTTCCCTTAGGAGTCATATTTTCTATTCTTTTTGTGATTTGTGAATTTTATATAGAGAAAGGTGTCTTCACTTCTGTTAATAAATATGTAGTAGCATATCACAGTGAAATTTTAGGAAAATTCACCCCTTGTGGAAAAAAAAAGAGTTTTCATGGTTTTGCGCTGGGCATAAAAGATCATTATTTTTGCAAAAATGAGAAACAGCTG
>NW_008825216.1:1908525-1910014 GCF_000699105.1 Pygoscelis adeliae | reverse complement strand
CTCCAAACAGTGTTTTTGTTTTTGACAAAAATTCAAGTTATACATTTCAGTTCAGCACATTTCAAATTTTGTTTTTCTACCAGATCAAGACTCATTCTATTTGCAAAGCTTTTGTATATATATTAAAAAATTGGTTTTATATATGTTAAGTTAGGCACTTAAATTCACCTCATCACATACTGACAAAGTACATTTAAGTGACAAAATATATACCACATAGCGTTTCAGCATTGTCCATTACAGTATCTTACTATAAAGCTCTCATTTTGGTACTTTGTAAACTATTTAGGAGATCTATGTTCTGTATTTGGGTCTAGGCAGACATAGAGCCGATTCTTGTGTTTGCAGACTGGAATGTATGTAGTATCCCCTACTAGATAGACACTGAAGATAATTCAGTGTTGGTGCAACTCCCCTGCTTACAACAGGATTAAATTTTTCCCTAATACTGCATCTTTGAGTAAGGGAAGGTGGCTCTTTGAAGTGCTGTTAACATTTCTGATAGAATATTAATAATGAGAAGTGTTGGAAGTGATGATTCTCTGTTGTCAGGTAGCGGGAGCAGATTAATTAATTTTGAACCCATTATTTCAATCCTGTGTTTATGGAGACAGTGCACAATTCATTTCTAGAATGAGAGTCTGTATGTCTCTAGATGCTCAAAAGAAATATTTCTGATATAGCACTCAATAATTTACACCATGCCTCCCGTATTTTTTATTCTCCAGAAGCCAAACATTTTCAGTACAGGGCCTTTCCAATCAGGAGATTTGAAATGAATGAAAGTTGGGAAATAGTTACAGCTTTGATAGAACCCTGACATATCCCAAAATTTAATTTAGTTTTGCAACAGCATTTATTAGTTAAGACGAAGCTAAGAAGTTTCTGAATCAAATGCATCTCTTGGCTAATTATGTTTCTAACTAGCACTGGGAAAATTTAAACCCACAACTCATATGTCGTAAATAAAGTTTCTTAGATCCTGAAGACAATTTAACTTACCCTGTGTATCTGTATATCTTTGAAAAAAAAACACAAATAATTTTGCCATATTTATTGGAGTGAATTTGCAGTTAAATTTTATGTTTTCTGAATTAGTGAGGTATTAAGTAAGAAAGACAGTTAAATGATGCTGTCAAAGACTTCTTCAGTGTTACTGGGTTGGGAATGATAAGCAAAAGATGTAGTGGGAGTGGGCGGCAATAAGTTTCTCCTTTGCAGCTATATAATGTGTTTATAAACAATCTTTATGTATGTTTTGATGGGCCTGTTGATATTGAAGGTTCTGCTTTTGAAGAGGCGTGATGTGATAGTTTATCATTAGGTTTATTATGGTTCCCAAAAGGCAGTGGAGTTGCCCCAGGCCACAACTTTGGTTTAAAAAAATAAAATAAAAACGTTGATTAGACAAATCTAGTACGGGATGTAACCTAAAATGAAACACTTCAATTTAATGTCAGAAGAATCATGAAGTCTGTCTTATGTTCTC
>NW_008825216.1:1888472-1908346 GCF_000699105.1 Pygoscelis adeliae | reverse complement strand
TATTTTATCTACTGACTTTTAAAATACTGTCCTGAGGGTCAGCCTTGGAACTCGGGCCTCCCCTAGACTCCCTTTCTAATAAATGCCCTGCTTGCTGGATGAGAAAGCTCAACACGCAAATTAAATCTGCGCTTACTTATTACAGTTTACGGTCTGGTGTGAGAAAACTTGTGGAAGATAGAGGTGTAGTTTTGAACCCCTTAGTCTTGTAATTACTGAACTGTGCATTACCCATTTTCCACAAGTGTTTTAAAAATTGACACCTATATCCTCCAAGATATCTAACTGGACAAATAGGAATTAGGTATCTAAATCCATTTCGATGGCCAAGGACAAGTTGTCATATAAAGGGGTTATCAGTATCGCTTAGACCTGCTAAGTTTTAAAATAAATTGGTGGCCCCTAGTTAGGTTTTTGGAGATGTTTTAAGCAGTCAGTGTGAATCAGCTCTGATTTTGACTACCAGGTTGTGCTCTGAAAGAGATTTAGATAAATGCTTCTCCTCTAAATCTTGACTGGTCTTACGCATATGATCAGTATTGAACTGTTCTTACTTACTAAGGCAAAGACAATTATGGGCATGCAAAAAAGAACCTGGAGAATTTAAAAGGAAAAAGCTTAAGTGCCTATGAAGCTGAACACATTTGGAGTTGGAAAGCCACTTAATTGGGGTTTTGCAGTCTTGGGTGCTTCTGCTTTAAACATCCAAATATTTTGTTGGGTCTGATTCATTCAAACCGACTGAAGACTTTTGTGTGCTGAGTGGGGCACTGTTGTTGAGAATGTAACACAATGGTGTAGTGAACAGTGTCACAGTTATGCTTTCAGCAGAGGATGGTTGTTAAAGATCATCAAGAGCTCAGGAATATTCATGACCTTCAGGAAACAGATCAACAAGATCAGCAGTCTCCTTTACTCTCTTACTTTTGGCAGACAAATTACAGTAGTCTCATGTATGGTGAAACAGGTAGATGATGTCCTTGAAAACTTTCCCACCAATAGCATGTCCCGTAGAAGCTGCCATGCTTGGGGTGTTGATGTTGATTTCCTCTTAATTCAATTATTTTTCTCTTTTCAAATAATTAAGTTTATTTTCTTCTGGAGAGAAGACAGACAACTGAGTTCCAAGAGTGCTTACAATGTGCAGATAACAAATACCATTCACTAAAAGTCAAAAGAAGAGAGCAGAATAGCAAGGTGCTCCTTTCTGGGTGCAGTGCAAAGATGCTTCTCATTTAGCTGACATACATATCACATGGCAAGCTGCTAGCTGTTGTCCACACTGCTATGTGCTTCTGCTTGACTCCAACAATGGGTTTGTTTCATGGGCTACATTTTGTCATCCCATCATATTACTGTGACATGTTACAGTACTGTAATAAAGTGACATGATGTTATGCTGTACAGTACTACAAACAGATCTTGTAGAGCTATGAAATAGTTTCCTAAGGGAAAGAAGCTTACAGATGTTTGAAAGTAGAAGAACTAATCACTGGAAAATATGTTCTAAACAGCAATCGTGCTGTGGCTGTAGGATGGATTAGATGATCTAGTAGGTATGTTCCATCATGAGCGCTTCATCATTTTGGGATTATATAATATAAAAAAATTAAAGGGATACTGTCAAGTAGTTCATGTATAAACCATTTCTTTCCTGTTACAACCTGGTGGGGAAAATGCCTTCCAAGTTCTAGATTTATTTTTTTTTTCTTCTAAATCCACCACTGCTTGTCAGGATTTTTTCTTAACAAGAGATAGCTGTTCTTCCTGCATGACTATACACAGTATTTTTGTTCTGCTGCTGCAGAGCCAACCAGCCAGCCAGCAGAGGGAGCACAAGTTAACTAATAAATCCTGTTCCCAGAACTGTGCTGACAGCTGTGATGACACTGATCACAAACAAGTAAGTATTTTTTAGTAGGAGAGACTTGCAGTAGCTTATTGCTCCATGAAAGGAGCAGACGGAACAAAACAGGTAGGAAAAATACATATTTCTGCTTAAAAGAACGTATTAAACAGCAAGGGTAAGTGGAAAAGCAAGCGTAAAATCAGTATGAAAATACTTGACAGTGTCCCTTTAAGGGAGAACGTGGTTGCCTGCAGGTTGGTCTTCTCTGAACTGGGGAAATGGTAAATGATCAAAGACAGATAAGGGAGATAGATCCAGGCAAAGGAGCAATTTAGCCTTGGTGTAAGTCAATTAAAATAATCACATTTGTTCTATGAGAGGGCTTTTTTTTTTTTGTAATTATTTTTACATGTATGGATTTTGACATTATGTCCTATCATAATTACCTGAGATTTTGTTTGGGTATTTTTAAGGAATTTTTTATAACAAGCTGATTGAAAGATAGCATTGAAGTATAGAATGACGCGTTTACCATCAAATGGAAAATACTCAGAACTCGCATAAGTTTATCCATGAACTTACAATATTGGTTGACGTTCATAAAGGTGTGATGTCATGTATACAGGAGAATCTCAACTTTTATATAAGTAAGGAAAAGACAGAAAGAGAGAGAAAAGAGTCAAGCTTAGAGATCAGAAAGCAAATGAAAATAATTTGAAGTACATTAGCCACCCCCTCCCCCTTCCTGAATACATGACTTTTAGGTCTTCCCACTGATTGTGGGGGTCACAGCCAGAGATTCTGACTTTCAAATTTTGCTTATATGCATTGTCACATATGCAGATAGCTTAGTCAAAAGGTGTCTTGCTTTTTCTTCATGTTGTATTGTGTCTTGTGGCTGAAGAACCTAACAGTCAGAAACCTCATTTATATTGAGAAAAAAAAAATACTAAAAACCCCCAGAGCTTTAGCAATTGGTTAGAAGAATCAACAACCTAGAAAGTTCTTCCCACTGTGTGAAGAGCATCTTAAAAAAGATGCTCTGCACTTCCTGTCCTAGGATAATTAGTCAGGACTGTGAAGCAATTATCAAGTTTGATTTCTCGTTGGCCGAAAATGCAAGACAGTTTGGTCTTTTTAAGTCAGGATCTTACTTTTTTTAGGTTTTTGTAGAAAGCATATGAAATCACTATTTGATCAGGAGTTGGTCTTCTCAGACTGCCTAGTGCTGCAATGCAAGAGTGGCACTGTTCTGGAAATTCAGACTGAGGAAATATGGACATATGGGAAAAATCACAAGTTGAAAGCTTGTCACTTATTTTGTCATTATATATATATAAAAAGGCATCTTGTCCTTGTAAAAACTACTTACGTTACCTCACTTTCACATTTTATATTATTTATACTGATATATTAGTTCCTTCCGTTTGTAGTCAGGGCACATTCTGCCAGGCATTCCATATGGGTACGGTCCTCAGTGAAGACGGTAGAAGCTGTACACATACTTCTAAGGATACACATACTTTTAAGGACAGAACTCAGCTGCTAGTATGCCAGGTTATGAACACAACCTCTGCTTTGGGTGGATATATTTAGGATATTTGTTAACATTGCCAAGAATATGGCTTCATGAGGACTTTATTGTGCTTTCCAGTTTTAATGACTCTGGAATCTTGAAATGACCTACTTACTAAATACCAATTTAGAATTACATTTTTCCTTTTACCCCTATAAAATAATTTTTAATGGTTTATGGTTAAACATGAGCTGTAATGATAAGTGCAGAAAAGCTGGACGTCTGGATAACAAGATATGGAACGTATGGTGTAGGTAAATGATCCTGTTCACAGTGTGTCTGCTGCACACTCACACCGTGGCTCACTGAGCTGGGTTTCTGACAGCATTGCTGGCAAGCTCACCAGTAGCATTTGTTGTGGCAATTGCTCAGAAATCTTTGTGGAAGTGCAAGATCCACAGACGTGGCAGCAAGCAGAGTCAATTCACAGCTGTGGAATGAGTGTTTTCTAATGGTGCAAAATGAAGCCAGGAAAACAAGAGCACGTCTGTCTCACTGAATATGTGCTGAAATACATTTGCTTTGTGCTTGTCCTTTAACAGCCTTGGTTATGGGAACAAAATCATTTCAGTACCACACAGAATATCTATCTGTACAGCTCTAACACTTTAAATCACGAAATTTAGGATCCCCTTAAATTATTATCATGTTTTTCCTGCACTCTTTCTAGTCTGTGTTTTCATTTTTCAGTCTTTTCCTGTCTGTCTTTTTGATAGGCACTTATTTATGTATGTTTCTGGTGTCTTTTTGTTCCTTTTAGTCTAGTGATCTGTGCTGTTCCTGAACTTCTCAGAGCTTTGGGGAGGCCCAGGAGTGCACGGGTTTGCAGTATCACATTTATAGTTCTGAGAACTATATTACGCTTTATCATTTCAGATGTCTTTTAGAGGTTTATATGAGGCTTTGGTTTTTGTTACTGAATTACTTCTGAAGAATACAACTTTATTACACACACTATCTTTAATAGGTTTTTCTTTTAGGGCTGCTTATAGAATTTGACTATGGTTTTCTATGCTGCTGTAGACAGTATATTGAGTCCTCTTAGAATCATAGAATCATAGAATCATTAAGGTTGGAAGAGACCTCCAAGATCATCGAGTCCAACCATCAACCCAACACCACCATGCCCACTAAACCATGTCCCTAAGCGCCTCATCTACCCGTCTTTTAAATACTTCCAGGGATGGTGACTCAACCACTTCCCTGGGCAGCCTCTTCCAATGTTTAACTACTCTTTCAGTAAAGAAATTTTTCCTTACATCCAATCTAAACCTCCCCTGGCGCAACTTGAGGCCATTTCCTCTCGTCCTTTCGCCAGTTACTTGGGAGAAGAGACCAACACCCACCTCGCTACAACCTCCTTTCAGGTAGTTGTAGAGAGCGATGAGGTCTCCCCTCAGCCTCCTTTTCTCCAGGCTAAACAACCCCAGCTCCCTCAGCCGCTCCTCATAAGACTTGTTCTCCAGATCCCTCACCAGCCTCATTGCCCTTCTCTGGACACGCTCCAACATCTCAACATCCTTCTTGTAGTGAGGGGCCCAAAACTGAACACAGTATTCGAGGTGCGGCCTTGTTTCGTTCTTACTCTTACATCTGTCTATGCAAGTTGCAAGACCAGTTGCTAGATCCAGTGTGCTACGTGATGCACTCACTGAACGAATGAATGCAGTTCTGCACCTCTCAGCTCCCACTGTGTTTCCTCTGTGAATTATCTTGCAGCAGTGTTCATTACCTGTAATGGAAGTTTTAAAAGGCTTGTTGATATTTGTTGGTGTGTGCGTTTAGGTACCTTTTTCTGTAGTTCTTTTCTATTACTTTTAAGAGCTATATTCAGTTAGTGCCATTGTTGACCAATTATCGCCTATTTCAAATCCATTTATACCCTACAAATAACTATATGTGTGCTGATTCAGATAATTCTTTGTCTGTCATTTGCTGTATGTAGCAAAATCTGTAGTATACACTATAAAGTAATACTGACTTTTCATGGTCAGTGTTACATCACTCAAGTTTAGCATTATTTATTATTAATTCCTTCCATTTATAGTCAGGGCACATTCTGCCAAGCATTCCAACTTTTCATGGTTGCAATGCTTTCTTTTACTTGAGTAACTCCAAATTAAATTCTAAATGACTAATGCAATGTTTGTGTTACATTAAAGGAAGAGAAAGTTGTGTAATAAAATATATAGGCTTTTTTCCTTTTTTTTTTCTGTGATATTATAGGTTCTGAATTCAAACCCAAAGAATTATATAAACTTCATGTGTGCTACCCAGACAAACCATTTTAAACAGAATCTTGTCAACAAGCTTAAGTTTGGGTTTTTTTTGTCTTCTGGAGGAGATCTGCTTTTCTTTTTCTTTCAAATGACTTGGAGACCAAGTAGTTGCCGGACAAACTCTATACAAAACACAGTCTTCTGATGAAGCATTAGACTGTCAAACCTAGAAAATTCTGGCAAAAAATTAAAAACTTAGGCTGAGTTTTCCTTCTTTTAACAGTCTACAATATAAAACAATAAGTTTTCTGTAGTGAATAGGAAGAATTAAGTCTATGTACGAATTGCAAATGTACTTGATAAAAATTACCATTCTTAGCTAATCAGTTTTCTTGTTGACTTGATTGTGACTGTGCAAAGCTCAATCACTGTATAAGATCATTCTCTTGATTAGCTACACTTAAACCACAAAGGTGCAGAAGACCGTTAGTACAAAAACTTAGGATGAGTTCTTAATTCAGCAATAAGTAAAGCATTCAAAATTTAGAAAAAAAAGAACAAAATTATTAAAAGAAAAATTCCTTCTCATATTTGTATTTAAAGAAGTAGCCGAAGTCTTGAATGGGTGAAAAAGGTCACAATATTAAATAAAATCAGACCCAAGGAAAAAAATATTGTAGAATCAAGGTCGTTTAATACTTATGATTTCTTTATGCTTTTTTTCGCTCACTCTGATTTTGTGCTTAGACAGTTTTAAAAGGACTTATACTATATTTCATTATCATACATTGTTATCAGCTAATTGCCAGTATGTTAATGTGTGTTAATGGTTGCTATGACAATTACCAGTGCATTAGTCTAACTGTGTATCATGCATAAGAAGTTACATAATTGTTATTCCAAACTTCTGATTCATATTTTTAAAGACAGTACTTCATGATATCTTTTGGACATACAGTGTTTTCCAAGACAAATAATTAAACCCATGGTGTTTCATCTCTGATGTTAATTTGAATATTCTTAGATCAAATAATAATTCCTTATAACATTTACTTCAGCATTTGTTTGGTCCATTCTGTTCTGGAAGCAGCCCTTTTCCACATCTACCAAATTAAATATTAGAAAAAAGGGGATGTCAACTCAAGTGTTTGGAATAAATATGGAAAGTAGTCCCTTCAAATGGTCCTTGTGTTGGCCCTGTCACTGTTCTTCCCACTGAATATAACTAGATCTGATATGGTGTAGTAATATGTGTCCCCAGCAATGCATTATCTTTATCTTTCTGTTAGCCCTTTTAGCATATAGGTAATGTTTGTCCTGTAGTATTTCTTCTCCTAGAAGGATCACTGGTAGGACCAGATTTCATCAAACACTGGTTAATAACTGCACTTTAATATTTACTCACCATGATAAGGCAAAAGGCAGATAGCCTTGTATCTAAGCATTTAAAGGACAAGAAAAGATGCCTGCAAGTATTTGTCAGAATGGATGTGCCATTTCTTTTCTGCTTGCAAAGGTAGAATGAAAACCACACACATTCTTAAAAGTAGAACTGTAATGCCATAAAAGAAGTAAGATACTTTGACTATAGGCACTGTTTTCTAAAATAATAGGGACTATTTTTGCACTTCTTAGTAAGTCTGACCAATCATAAAAGCCTCTCAATGTCTTTGGTATTTGTATCCAAGAGAACAAACAGCAAGTATTTTTTTGTCTGTCCAGTCTTTATTTATTAAAATAAGATATTAGGAAGAACATGGAGAGTTCTTTGAATGTTTTCGCTCACTGCCAAGAAATACTGACAGGATGTGAGAAGAAAATGTAGACAAGAAAACAATTCTATTAGTCACTAAAAGTTTTGTTAGTCATATAAATAATCCAGTTAATCAATGCTTTCAAACAAGAATTTTGCAGTAGAGGAAAACCTAATCGATGTTGTGTTAATAAATCTAAAATGCAAAGATTAAACCTTACCAATACATTAATTTCAGCTGGAGGAGAGGCTACGTTAAATTACCTATTACAAAAATTCTGCACATTAAGCACATTCATCATATTCTTACAAGACCCTTTATTTTTGAAAAATGCGTTTTAAGTATTTAACATAGTAAGGCACAGGTTTGTTATCTATTTTTTTATTTATTAATTAATATTGCACGTATTTATTAATATTCTTTTATTAGTGTTTTATCTTGTTCTTTTGTTTATATCTTGTATATTCTTTGGGGTTTTTATATATCTTGTATAGTGCTATAATTAAAAAAAGGCTATATATTTGTGGTACAGTAATATCTCTGAGCTTTAGTTATGTACTAGCTTCTTGTTATAGTAGCTGCTTCATAAACAGTGTACAAAATATAATCCCTTTGACTTTTCAGTCAAACTTTGCCTTTATCCTTGTTCTTGTTGTTTGTATTGTTGTCCCGTAAGTAAATTTGATAGAAAGTGAATGCGGGTATAAGCCACGCAGTTTCGTTTATTTGTGTATTAATTGCTTTTTTAGGAAATTCAGTATTGTTACTAGTTTCTAGACTATTGCAACTTCTTTGAATCCTTGCTGTATTTGCAGTTCCATGATTTCAGTTGGTATAAATAGTAATTTTTATACTGCTGCTATAGCAGAATTTTGTCTTTAAGACATTCTGAAATTGAATTGATTTTTCATACTTAACGCAGGATGTGAAAAATCGACGAAATCCTCGCCTGGTACCTTATGCTCTTTTGGATGATAGGACAAAGAAGTCAAACAAAGACAGTCTTCGGGAAGCAGTCCGCACCCTGCTAGGCTATGGTTACAACCTGGAAGCTCCTGATCAAGATCATGGTAATTAATTTTGTTGTTTTGATCTTCTAAAAAAAAAAAAAATTAGAATATTTCACTCCAGTACTAGATTTGTAGGTCCAATAAAACAATCTTAACAGGTACAGTGTCTTCAAAGCTAATAGGTGCTTTTCTCCATCTTTTGTTGTTTATATTTCCCTTTGATCTTACTTTCCGTATTGTTTCCTTTTATTGTCCTGTGGCCTCAAATGAAGAATTACAAAATGAAACATTTTTACATTTTAAATCAGTGATACAGTTTCTCTGTATTTCGTACACTTCCTTTCACTGTTCATTTTGTAGATTTGATAGTTCAGATGAATCAAAATTAAAAGCTTAAGAAATTTAAATCAGGATTGTGAATACTACAAGACACAACCCTAAAATACAGAAAATAAAGAAATATATGCTTGCTCAATATATGGCCTCATGCCAGGGAAGAAAATGTATGGTTACATTTTTAATATGTGCATAAATATGTGAAGTTCCCCAATCTAAAATTGAGTTTTTAATTAAAAACTTTTTAATTAGTACTGTATTTGTTATTTCAAGACAGAATAGCAAAATTGCTAAGAGAAAGATCATATGTAAATGCAGTAGATGTGAATTTTATATTCCTGCAATTTTAACTCTAAATAATGAAGAATTCTACGGTTCATGCACAATCTTGTATTTAAACACTTAAAGCTACAAGATGAAACTTTCAAAGATGAATGCCTACAAACCAAATTCCTGTGAATGCCAAACTGGAAGTCTAGAATTAGATAGTTTGTTAGAGCATTTAAGCTTCCTGGACTTTCTCAGGTCTTTGAAGCTGAATAGACTGTAAGTAAATTTTAACTTCTTACAAATGTTTTCTTTGAATTTGCATCATTGCCAGATGGAATATTTTATTGATACTGCGGGCAGTATTTTCAGCATGTATAGTTTGAGTTTGAGACATCCTAAACAAAAAAAACCTGTGGAAAGCTATATAAACTTTTAATAAACAAGTTTTAAAGAAACAGTGCACAACATTTACCTCAGTAACTGCAGAATATAAAATATTAAGAAAGTAAAAGAAATCAGGAGACATAATGTACAAATAAAATTCTCTTATAGATTTTGGCTTTTAAAACAACAGTTTTCTGTCATGCTGAGATCAAGTTGTAACAGAACACAAGACAGGGATATTCTTGGTACTGTACTGTCATTCTGGAACACTCTGCACATACGGAAAGGAAATGGTAACATAATAGATATAACCCCTCAGCAGCCGTATTCTAGAAGTTCATTTGGAGATCTGGAAATGGAATAATCAAATCAAAATTGAAACTTAGATCCTTATAATCTCAGCAAAGTGATGAAAAGTTGAGGAATATGTCTAAACCTTATCCTATCAATATATTGATTAATAAATGATTATTTTTCCTGCTTTATATAGTGATATTATTGTTAAATTTAGACCTATTTAGGCCATAGACCTTCAGTAAAGCATTTCTGCAGATCTAACTCATACTCAAAACATACACAGGGAACTTGCCATTTGCAATTTCTTTTCAAAAGCACATGCATGCTCTCATCCTCAGCTTTTATGAGAGGCTGCTATTAAATTACACTTTTAAATACGAGGCATCACTGATACCATGAGTGTGTAACAAGGCTGGATTGCTGAATGGGCAAAACAATCTGTTTCTTAGTGGAGTAGATTGTGTTGGTGGCAAAATGCCATGGTCTCACTGTTAAATCTGCCTATGCCAAGTCAGGAGAGTTTAAGGATGCTGCATAATCTTGTAATTTCTTCCCCTCCCACTGTGGGAAGGAGATGCTGCGTAGAGAGAGCAAGCATGGATTCTGCTTGGTTCTGAGAAAGTGGGTTGGCTTTTGCCTCTTATGAAGATAAAGGGGCTGTCTGGTGGTGTAGGGTGAGAGGAAGAGAGGTCACGCTCATTTTCCACAATTTCCTCCAAATCTCACTAAACAATATTAATCCCCTTTCCTCGTTTACATCTCTGAGAACCATGTGCCCCTGCCTTTCCTTGTGAATGAGCTGCTGGAAAATTTTATTTTTTCCTTACAATGCAGAGATCCTTGAGATAGTTCTGTGTATGGAGTTGCTAATGAAATGTAAACAACACAACTGCAATCCTTGCATCTGAAAGGTGTCATCAATCCTGTTGCAAAATTCCCAGAGGAAAGGAACTGCAGAACAGTGTCCCACAAACTGGTCTGTCTTGAACAAGACTGGAATTGCATTCAGCAAAAGATTTTTGTACTCATTTTGGGGATTTAGGTTTTACAGTTTATGAGCCTCTCAAGTTTTTGAGATGTATAAAACATGTCATAGGGAACTCCTTTCATCAGCCAAAATCCATACTGTTTTTAAAGGATTTAGAGCCCTCTAGTGGTGTTCTGCATCTCCGTTGATTAATTTTATTTTAAACATTGATTTACAAAGCTGTATAGGGTCATTTTTAATGTTGTTGTTGTTGTTATTATTATTATTATTATTATTATTTACTGGTTTCCCACACCAGCTGTATTTTTGAGATTGCTTAGAATCTAGAAAGGATTAGGTTACTTAGAATCTAAAAAGGCAACAAATTCTCAGTTCCCATGCTTTGTGGTGTGTTGTCTCCTGTTCATCTCCTCCTCCTCCTCCTCCTCACAATAGGTTGAGGTATTGAGGGTCTTCAAAAGTGTTTTTAAGGCATTAATTGTGTAGACCATCAAAGAGAAAAATTTACTGATACAGAATTATGTGGCAAAGAGTTCAGGGTTTCTTACAGGAAACTTAATGAGCCTGACCTAACTGAAGTCAGGCATTTGGTGGCATGAGAAGTGATAGTAAGTTCTGAGGGATGTGATTTTATAGGCTATTCAAGATAATATTGGAAATGTGGACCTTGATGTGGCTGAGAAAACAGAAGAGGAAGGGAGAGGTTCTTAATACAGTCTAACAAACAGACAGGTAGGTGCAGATGTATTTGAGCTTATAAGAAATTCAGAAAGAGGAGGAATTATAGTGGTCAGACTGGAGTATTGAATTTCCAAAAGCTGCGCAGGCTTTAATACCTTGCAAATTTGTGGAAGAAGATCCAGAATGCTTTAAGCATTCTTTTTCCTAATCTGAGAAAAAGAGTCAGAGTGATCCCTGAGTTATGTGATTTGATTAATGGAAAGAAAACTGTATAAAATACCGGAGAATAGAGTAGTTTACAGAAGAAAGATCAAGGGTTTGATTCAGCATTACTTCTTGTGCTTTGTGACATTGTTCTCATCTTTTTCATCTTTTTAAAGTGTGATTTTTGTCATTTCAAGCTACCTTATGGTTTGAATTGATAGTAAGGTCTTGGAAAGAAGTGTCAGAAACAGACTGTAGGACTGTGTAATAAAATAAGTAAGGAACAGCGCAGGAGGTTTGTATGTAAATAAAAAATATGTGGAGTAGTGAAAGACAGCTCAGGGAGGGAAAACTTACTATATACTGATATAAAATATTGAAGGAAAGCAGAAAGAAGATAGGATTAAAAGTGTTTAAAAGGATGTTAGGTTTGGCCATCTCGAAGGCACCAAGTAAACTTATGAGTATTCAACTAGTATTCATGAGTAAATGTTCTTAGGCAATTTCTGAGAACATTTTCCATAGGTAGTAAGTGGATGCCACATGGCTGTAGATGAATCAATAAAGGCATCTTTTCAAGACAGTATGTTCAGTGCAGTGAGGGAAAGAAGAAAATTAGGGAAGTAGGTGAGTCTACAATTTGTGTTTTTGTGAATGACAGAAACAAAAGTACATTTCTATTGGAACAGATTGATCTGGAATGGATGGTGGGATAACACAGGAAAAGAGAGGAAGTGGGAGCAAAGGAGCGGGGTAACCCACAAGGGAACTGGGATGGATAGATGGAGAGTTGGATCAGAGCTTAGAGATCCAAGTCCAAAACTTTATTGTTTGTTAGTTGTCAAGAAAAAAGGGGAAAATAGATTTATTTATGTGTCTCAAAGTGGTACATGTACCAGCATACTTTTTCTCCATTTAAAAATCTTCACTTAAACATTCCACAGATGTTATAAAGCAGAAATGGGAGGCACAAACTAAGCTTGTTTCTACTGCTGTTACAGAGCAGACAGAATACCGTCTTTACATTTTTACCCTTCGCTTGAGGTTTCTTTTCTCCTCTGTCTCTGAAGCAGCCCAATAACAACCCAGCTTATATTTTTTCAATATTTTTTATGCCATTATTCTTTCATGGAGTAAGAGAATCAGTGAACACATTTAGAAGAAACAAGCTGCATTTGTCAAAGTTTAACTTTAGCCTCCTTTGAAACTCTTCATGTAGCCGTTTTGGTCTTTGAGAAAAGATACTTATAATTACCTGACAAAGAGTGAATTTTAACTTAAACACTTTTAAACTAGCTTGTTATGAATCACTTACAATTAAGAGAATTTTGGAATGAAGCATAGTAAGCTATGATTAGATAAGCACGTATGATCATGCTACAGATACTTAACCAAATGAATCAGTGTCCGTGAAAACTTCTGTTTTCACACAGCTGTTAATGTTAATTTATTTTACACTCCACTGCACTAGACAAGAAATGTGAACAAGCTCTTTTCCTTCATCTCAGCTTGACAATTGACAAACAGTAACTTTGAAGTGAGAAGTGGCAGTTTTTAAGGCCCTCTATGAAATCTCATAGTCATCTGACTCTCTCTTCAACAGTTTGAGAGAGAATAAAGGGGAATAGTCAACACAATTCAAACTTGACATCTTGTTATTTCTGTTATTTCACTAGCTAAATAATATTTTCTAAATAGTACCTTGGCTGTGACTAGGTTTTCCTTTGTTCTTGAACAGTAACTTGCCTTGCCTCGAACTACTTTTATGCCCTCCTTAAGGGCATCCTTATTCTTTCCAGACTTGCTACCCTTTATCTTGACAGAAGTTAATATATTTTTTCCTGAAGCAGGAGTTATAATCACTTTGGGATTTTTGTTGTTGTTAAAGCTTCATGCAAAACTTCCTTTTATGATTCCTATCCTCCATTTTCCATTGCTTCTGCAAAAACATCTAAATCACAACCTTCCTTCTATTATTTATTATAATAACTGAGAAATATAGTAATAAATTTTTATAACAATGACATACCTAAGAAATCTGACTTTTAGAATATAAATGAGAAGACTAGGTGAACTGATCGCAATCTCTAAGTAAAGAAGATGTCTCAGTTGAGGAATCTTGTCTCAAATGTTTGTCTTTTATGGTGATTGGAAGATTAATTTGGTCTGTATTTTGTTGGGGTTTGTATGTTTGGTGTTTTTGTTTTGTTTAAAATAACTGAGAGCCCAGTTCATAGAATCACAGAACTGTTGAGGTTGGGAGGGACCTCTTGAGATCATCTGGTCAAGCAGGGTCAGCTAAAGCAGGTTGTCCAGGACCATGTCAGATGGGTTTTGATTATCTCCAAGGATGGGGTCCCCACAACTTCTCTGGCAACCTGTTCCAGTATTTGACCACCCTCACAGTAAAAAGCGTTTTCTTGTGTTCAGATGGAATTTCAAGTTTCTTTAACTTGTGTCCATTGACTCTTGTCCTGTCACTAGGCACCACTGAGAAGAGTCTGTGTCCCTCTTCTTCATTCCCTCCCACCAGGTATTTACACTCATAAATGAGATTCCCCCTGAGCATTCTCTTCTCTGGGCTGAACAGTCCCAGCTCTTTCTGCCCCTCCTCATAAGAAAGATGCTCCAGCCCCTTACTCATCTTTATGGCCCTGTGCTATTCTTGCTCCAGTAAGTCGGTGTCTTCCTTGCACTGGTGAGCCCAGAACTGGACCCAGCACTCCAGATGTGTCCTCGCTAGTATTTCTTCACCAAAAGGGTCATCAAGCATTGGAACAGGCTGCCCAGGTTGAGTCACCATCCCTGGAGGTATTTGAAAGACGTGTAGATGTGGCGCTTACGGCCATGGTTTAATGGTGGACTTGGCAGCGTTAGGTTAATGGTTGGACTCTATTATCTTAAAGGTCTTTTCCAACCTAAATGATTCTATGATTCTAAGTAGAGGGGAAGGATCACCTCCCTGGACCTGCTGGCAAGGCTGTTCCTTATGCAGTCCAGGATACTTCTGTCATTCTTTGATGAGAGGCTACATTACTGGCTTATGTTCCACTTGTCTACCAGGACCCCGAGGTCCTTCTCTGCTGAGCGGGTTTCCAGCTGCTCAGCTCCCAGTGTATTCTGTTGGCTGGGGTTATTCCTCCCCAGCTGCAGGACTGCATTTCCCCTTGTTGAACTTCATGAGATTCCTCTCAGTTCAATTCTCCAGCCTGTTGAGGTCCCTCTGAAAGGCAGCACAACCGTCTGGTGCATCAGCTGCTCTTTCCAGTTTTGTGTCATCTGCAGACTTGCTGTGGGTGTACTCTGTTCCATTATCCAGGTCATAAATGAAGATGTCAAACAGCACTGGCTTCAATACCCCTGTAGACTCCAGTACGCCTGGGGTACTCCACTACAGCACCCATATTGGTCTGCCTGCATATCTTGACCCATGAGTTCTGAACTGGCTCCTGAACCATCCCAAGGCAGTTCTCCATGTGTTCCAGCTGCTCTCTCACATAAAGGGCAACTCTTTCTCATAACCTTCCCAGCCCGTCCTTCCTAAAAAACATGTATCCATCCATTGCAATACTCCAGTTGTATCATTTATCCCACCATGTTTCTGTGATCCCAATGAGGATCGTAGCCTGGTAACTGCACGCAGACTTCTAAGTTCTCCTCCCCTGCCCCCCCCCATGCTAGATGAATTAGCATAGAATCATTTCAGAGAGGTACCCAAACATGCTGATTCCCCAGAATGGGCAAGGGTGCTTTCACTGTAAGGCTGTTCTGCAGGCACTTTCTTCTTTGCATGCCTATGCTCAGAGGGATTCCTTTGCCTTTTGTTTTCAATGCCTTCGTTTTGTCAGTAGTTGAGTACAGTACTTTCTGTGTTGGGTTTTTTTTCTTCACTTTTTTTTATTTTTTAAACCTTACAGCGACGAGACTGGATGTGTGCAGTGGGATAATGGAAAAATTCAGGATCTTCCGCACAGAAAAGACTTATGCAGTGAAGGCTGGGAAGTGGTACTTTGAGTTTGAGGCAGTTACTGCAGGAGACATGAGAGTTGGCTGGACCAGGCCAGGTTGTCTGCCAGATCAGGAACTTGGCTCAGATGAAGAAGCTTTTGTTTTTGATGGCTTTAAGGTTTGTATATGTTTATCTGTAATAATATGTGTGATTGCAAAACTTTTAATTTTGCGTCTTATTCCATGTGTCATTCCCTCAACTTAGTTGCCTTCTCTTCTTTCATTTGTGTTTTATGAAATTATTTCTCTTTCTCTTTGAGGGCCTAGGGGGATCAATGTCACCTGAAAAAATAGTGAGCAGGGTTTGGCATTTCTATAATTTTTTTCACAGCTTCACAGTATTTGTACAATATACATAAAGCATTGAAAATCTAAGTGACTTACTGAAATTCAAAATACTGGCAGAGCTGTAGTTAACTATGAATCATTTCTTTAAATTTTTACTCTGTTGTTCTCTCTGTAAGAAGTGCCATTAGGGAATAAATATGGTTAAGATTATTAGCAGTAAGTGTTTGAGGCAAACTTTGATACAAGTTTTTTATAGGAATGTAAAAGTTACAAAGTGTATACCTAGTTTTTCATGGAAATCCTTACAGTTTAGAGTAAATGAAGTATGATAGAACCAGTAATTTTTGCTCAAATTTAACTCTGCATGAGACAATGCCAGATTGAAATCTAGTAGTAAAAATATACAGGAAACCAAACTATTTTATATGTTACTGATTTTCATCAGAATAGATTAAATGACTCATTAAAACTTTGTATTTCAGTATGAAGGCAAGTGCAACCGCTATCCAAACCATAATTGCTGTTAAGGCTACTGATGACTCATGTCAAAATGTTTCTTTTGTCTGATGTTTGAAGTAATTTCCTTTATTACTATTACAATATGTAACAGAAGTGTACAGTATTCCTGGCTGTTCCTGGTCAGATCAAGCTCTCAAGCTGTATTTTATTCATGTTGTTGGATTTTAATTTTTTTCCCAGTCTTGTATTACATGAGAAGATGCCTTAAGAGAACTGAAAAGTTGGTTTTGTAAAATATCTGATTGGCTTAAGTAAACTGTTCAAGTCCTGTGTCTTTACTAGAATAGTTGTGTAGTAGTTTGCCTTCTGAATCTTAGGTTTTGACCTTTAGGTCTCAATCCACAAAACTATTTTGTTGTCTTTGATTTTGATGGGTTCTCTCCTTTGTTGGAGAAAACTTTTGACCTTCAGGATACACAGAAAGGCTCATTTGTCTTGTAGGATACAGAGGATAAAAATCTACTTGTGATGGAATATATGAGTAGGGAACCTATTTGTTATTAACACTGCTTTGTTTTATGTGTGTTACAACAGTGCTTAATAGATGTTAATTTATTTGAATTCCAATCCAAGACCCCATCTAAAGCCCTTGCAGTCTTTGACTTGAAGGTCAGTCATAGGAATCATTAATTATGCCCTCAGCTACTCTGGAATCTATCAGAAGCCCAGAGTGCTCGTCCCATCCACACACAATTCTGTTCCTTCCAAAATCTGGTATGGCAGGAAGTTTAATTTATTTTGTACACAACATTTTTAGAATTGCACTTAAGGAAACAATGAAGTTTGTCTGGAAGCAATGAATTTATAGGCTACTAGATTAAATAAAAGCAATTGCTTAAAAAAAGTTTGTGAAGCAGCTATTTAACATATTAATTGATAGCATATTATTTTCATTACAAGTCTCTCATGGAGCTTCTGCAGAAAAATAAGCCATGCTCTTACTTGTTACTAAAATGTTGAAATAGCAATTTTCCCTGTCAGCTCACTTAGCAACGTTTTACAATGCTGATGTGAGGGATGCTTGCAGGAAGTTAATTGTCAGATTTCCATTTTCAAAGTCAACTTGGAGTACTCACAGGCATAGTTTTGGAATGGTATGCTGTGACAGTGTTAATTTTAGTGCTGTCTTAATTGAGGGGGCTAATTATTAGTTGTACCACTAAGGGAGAGAGGAATACATACATTGTCACTATTACTCCTTGAAGTTCTTTTAATCCTTTTCAGGCACAGCGGTGGCATCAGGGTAATGAGCATTTTGGCCGCTCTTGGTTGGCAGGAGATGTTGTTGGATGTATGGTTGACATGAATGAGCACACGATGATGTTCACCTTAAATGGTGAAATCCTGCTTGATGACTCAGGTTCAGAACTTGCATTCAAGGACTTTGAGGTTGGTGACGGTAAGTACTGTAATACATTGTGCTGTTAACTTGCTGTCGTTTCCCAATTTTTGCTCCGGCTTCCCTTTAATGTGGTGTGCTTCTTGTTTTTCTCTGCCCCTCCCCCCCCCGGGAACTACCCCTTGTCCTTTTCTCTATTTCATTAGTATCAAGCCTTTGGAAAGGAGGCGTGCTGGGTGTGAGGATGAGGCAAGGCCTTTTTCTGTGGTGAACTTTGCAGCCATCTTTTTTTTTGATCAGTCCTTTTGACTGTTTTGCAGGGATGTGTCTGGGGTTTCAAATTCACGACATTTAACATTTCATCTGCACTGCAGCAGGTCACCATATGATATAATAGAATCATAGAATGAATCATAGAATGGTTTGCGTTGGAAGGGACCTTTGAAGATCATCTAGTCCAACCCCCCTGCCATGGGCAGTGACATCTAAATTTTATGTAGATCAAGTACTGAAATACTACCAAATTTTTTTCAAATGAGTGAGACCATGTGGTAGGCAGTTTAAGACAGCTTTAAGGTTTTGTTTTAGCTCTGGGAGGAGAAATGACACCTGATCCAGGGTAAAGCCAGCTGGTACAAAGTTAGCCTCCAAAATTTTTTACTTAATTGTAAACCAGCAGATTGACTTTTGTGCCTGTTGTTGTAGTTTTCTTCTTGCAGCTTTCAGAGTCTACAAGCAGGTTTTAGTTTGCCATGAAGCTGTAGCTTATGAGATTGCAAAAGATGGCAAAGATTGTGAGGTTGTGTCAGGTGCCAGATTGATTCTATAGCACAAAAGTATTTTTGTTTATAAATGTAAATACATACTTGTGTGTGAATAGGTACATAAAAGGGTAAGAAATTACATTAATGTAGATAACTGCCTAAAATTTCTGACCTATGCTAATGTAAAAACAAAAATTTTAAGCTTTAATCTTTCCCTTTCATTTCTAGTAGGTACATATGTGCTGTCATTTATATTATACATCTGTTAAATAATACATCTGTGTTTGAGAGAGAAAGTTAAATTTTTTGAACAGTAAAAGCTGCAAATGATACATTTGGATTACTGATCCCTATTCCTAGGGGAAATATGGCTCTTATACCTATTAATAAGGTAGTTCCCTGTGTCCTGGTTTCGGCTGTCATTGATAACAGCTGACATGAGAAGCCGAAAAGTCCTTGACTAGTGTAAGCACTACTTAGCAACAACTAAAACATCGGTGTGTTATCAACATTATTCTCATCCTAAATCCAAAACACAGCACTATACCAGCTACTAGGAAGAAAATTAAATCTATCCCAGCTGAAACCAGGACACCCTGCTTGAATTTTAACCACTTTACTTTCATCTAGATTTCAGAGTATTTTACTTCCAGGAATGCTTTGGGCAAAGAATTTTTTCTTTTTCCCTTCTTCTGCCATACCGTAAGAATTAGGAACAATTTAATTGGATTTAAAATGAGATAATTGCCACAAATTTTCTAAACTCATGCCCGTTACTTTACTGCCTTCAGATTTCCTTAAATACTGTGATAATATGATGAGGGAAAGGGATGCGTGAATTGGCTTACTGTTAGTGGTATAGGCATAAAATCATCCTGGTGCCATTAAATTATAATGGTTTTCCAGTTATTAGGCAGCATAATCCCATTGAGGGGTGAGGGATTCTGAGAGAAACTGGAATTCCATGAAATTCTGAAGACAGCCTGTTTGACCACTGTTTTGATTTCGATGTTGATGAAATCACAGCGGTGTAGTTTTCATGGTACTTGTTTCTAGCTGCAGGTTCAGATTTAAACAGATCTCTGAGTCTGAAACTGCTAAAGTAGTTCCTGGTTTGACGTGGAGCCCGAAGGCCTTGGTCACCAGGTTAAAGACTTAATGTCAGTGTCGAGCTTCTCAGATTTTTCACAATATCCCTTTAATTCACATTAAGTGTCATGTTTGTAGGCGAGCTTGCCTTTGAAATAAGATCTCCTATTCTGTTTTCAAAGTAATGTGCTGATTGATCTCAGATTTAATAACTCCAGATCAATATTTGTAAATATTATGGGTATTTCACATACAATTTGGGGGGGGGGGGGGCATCTTGGGGTGGGGGGTGTAAACCA
>NW_008825216.1:1871734-1888441 GCF_000699105.1 Pygoscelis adeliae | reverse complement strand
ACACATATGAAATGCCCAAATTAAATAAGACTTTTATAGAGCTTTAATTTTTTTGTAGGGTGGCTTTAGTTTGGTTTTGTTAATGGCTCTTGCTTAAGAGCATGGAGACCTTTCTGCAGGTCACTTCTATTAGTGAATTGTGCGCATGCCATGTGCTGCTGCAGAAAGAGACCTTTCACTTTAGAAAAAAGATAAAATTTCTGTTCAGAGCCCAGTGTCCTGCTTTGAAGGATGCAGTCTGACTATAAATCAGTCCTGTAGTTTTAATTTACTTAGGAACAGTGAAAAGGGAATATGGCGCTCTACCAGCTTACTAATAAAGCTCATGTGCTGCGTCTTAGGTTGTACTGCCAAGAGGAGCTCCTTGGGATTATGGCAGACTACTTTGTGACATACCATGTCAGTAGTAAAATTGTTAAACATAATTGCATATTATTATGCATTTGTGTAAGAGAAATTTCACACTGTAGATATGAACAAGTACACTATGCAAACAGAATTTTGTTTTGTCAACTCATGATCTCTGTGAACATGAACTTTTTGTAGTGAGTGTTTGACAAATGGGGTCAGGAGGTTCATCTTGTATTCTCAAAAGTAAGGAATATTATAAAAAGTGTTGCTGTCCTATGTTTTTGCCACATGTGACAGACAATGCTAGAGGGTTACTTTTTTGGTGGTAGTGCTAAAGTCTTTCTACTTGTTTTGCTATTTCATACAGTAAAATAAAAGTTTTGCTTCATAGCCCAGTTATGCACCTGGAGCCTAAGAGCCAGGTCATGGGTAAATCATCTTTTTATGTAGCCTCCAGCATGCAAGGGCTACACAGGATCTGTGAGTTATCACAGCCCAGTTATGCACCTGGAGCCTAAGAGCCAGGTCATGGGTAAATCATCTTTTTATGTAGCCTCCAGCATGCAAGGGCTACACAGGATCTGTGAAGTATCACATCTGAAATAGCTGGATACCCATTTAGAGAAGGGTACTGAGAGTTAATTTGTATTCCATAGTAAGACACGTAACTGCCTTATCAGCACACTGCCTGTAAGATGAGATGCCATATCTTTATCAGATACAGAAGAGCCCTGAAAGACCTTAATGACACCTATCCCATTGGCAAATCAGTGCAGAACTTCACCCGAGACGAAAGTAGTGTTTCTGTGATTAGGACTGGCACTGGTATTTATAGTCCATTCATACAGAGCAACAGTTACTGTATAGTTATGATTACTTGCAGGAGTTAGTGACATGTACAGTACCATTCTGGCATCAGTGACATTTGTATTTGTGAGAGAGATTGTCATCTTGATTCCATATTGGCTACAGTTACAGAGTTGACGGAAAATACTAGATTAATAACATCAATGAGAATTTTACCTGTGTAGGGATTTTTTAATGGGTTTCTTTGTTTTCTTTCAGGGAATCTTGCAAATACTCATTTACGTTTTATTTGTGTGTGTGTGTGTAAAATATTTTCTTCATGTCTAAGAATAAATCTAGTTGTGAGATCTTTTTTTCTGAGCCCACAGGAAAATGCATAGGTAGAAGAGTTAACAGTTTATGTGCATTCTATTTAGGAAGGGTATATATTAGTAATATTTAAAATATTTTACATATTTTAAATATTCCTGTTTGATTTAGTTTTGTGTCATTTATTCATCTCCGTCTTCATGAATAGAGTTGATAATCTTTTCTTGGATTTTGGACTGCATCTAATTATCTAATCAGCTTTTTCTATAATGTATGCTTACTGAATTCTGCTGATAACGTCAGCTGCTATTTCTTTTTTTGTTTTGTAAAACAATTATTTCCCGTTTGGTTTGAGGGCTGTAATAAAGAGGAACTGGCTATGTGTTAATTCTCAAGGTGCATAGAGCTTGCTACTTCCTTTCGTGAAATATTTGACCTGTGCAGAAGCATAAAACAATTGTTCATATATATAAATATAAAAATAAATAAATACATATAGACATATATATAGATATGGCATGTTCACAACTGTTCGGTTTACACCTCCTTGCCTTTGAACACTTTTTTTTTAAGCTTTTGTTCCTCTGTGTTTTCTGTGAAAATATAACAATGTTTGTACCAGACATCTAGTTAGGTCACTACTTTGTTTTCAACAGCAGTGCATAGCCAATACCTGTGGATACGTATCAGAACAGGACAAGCTGATAGTGATGCAGTCACCCAGCCTCCAGTGATTTCTGGTTCAGGAGCTTTCTAAGGCAAATGTATTATGTTTGTGTTGAATAGCCCTGATGTTGTTTGTTGTTTTTTTTTCCTTTCCCACATGAAGGTCTCTAAATATTTTTTGAACCAATCTGAGTTTTTAGCATCCATGATGCTATGTGACAGAGAATTCCACAGCATTACTGTGAGGTGTATAAGGTATTTCCTCCCTTTGTTTTGACGCTTGCTACCAAACAGTTTCTTTGATCATAATTTTTGTTATGAAACACATTGAAAAATTGTTTACTGGTCATCTTCTCTATGCCACTCATAATGGGGGCATGTATCGTACCCCCTTAATAATTTTTTTTTTTTTTGAGACCGGAGTATCCTAATTTCTTTAATTGTTGCTGCTAAAAAAGCAGTTTTATTCATGTTGGCCATTTTCAGATCTATTCTGTCCTTTTTGAGATGTGGAAAGCAAAACTCTTTGTAAGATTCTAAATGTGGGTGCCATACATCCTGGAAACATCTGAAAATGTTTTACCTCAATAAGAATGGGAAATTAAATGGTGAGGTGATTCAGACAGACAAAGCACATGCTTTAGGCTACATATACCTATGTGGTTTATAGCAAATCTTACGTCATTTTTGGTTAATATTGTCAGGATTCATGCTGTTACAACTGTTTCTGTGAAAACCCATTCTCAAACAACTTGATGTCCATAGAAGGTTGTTACTGTTCTTGAGTGATGAGCTGAGATTTGTAAGGTTATTGAAAATAGAATTTTGATTTTTGGTTTTGCTTAAAAACTTTTGCAACAGCTTATGGATTCCTTTAACTCAACAGGGAGCCTAGTAAATTCTCCCTACTAGAGCTGCTGGGCTTTACCACAGCTTTTATCTATATATGCAAATATAACTTTCCCAGTTACGTGTTGTATAATATGATTTTGTTTCATTTAGTGCTGGAAAATGCTCTTTATTATTGTCTGTCATTGGATTTGCACTAGCAGAATAGACATAAATCATGTTGTCTAAATCATCTATGTTATCTGAGAAGTTGATGCCTTGTGATTAAAGAGCCTTGCTGTGAATTTAAAAATCTGGACTTGAACTTACGACTAATAGTGTATGTCCTTAAATTTATTGCACCTAATACACATACACATGATAACCAATCTTGGGTATCTGTAACAAAATCTTCAAAAGGTGGTACTGAAGGCTGATCTTTTATCTGGTGAGCCATCATTCCTGTAGATGGTGCTCTGGAGTTTGCTTTTGTCTCTAAAGAACATATCACGAACAGATATTCTGCCCTTTTTTTATCTGGGCAGCCTAAAGACAAGTGAGGAACTAGCTGTATTTTGTCTTTATACCCTTCATTACCTGGTACATTCACTGGAACCAGAATCATCGAACAGAGCTTCATTTTTCTTGTTGGTACAAAAGAAAACATTTTGTTAGTAGCTAGATCAAATGAATCTACAAAGAGGTTTGTAGCTGTGGACATTCAAAATCAGGATGAAAAGGAACAGAAGAAATAAGAGATTTTCTTAGGTTTTTAGACTGTGATGCTGAACTTGAGAAAAAAACCCCAAATGTTTTTTTAAAAAGTGCAAAGGAGTCACAAGTGAGTTCCCTGTGCTAGTGAAACAGTAAGAGAGCAGATACATGCAAATGTGAAGCTGATTCAAAAGTAAAAACAAAAAACCCAGCCCAAAACCAAACTACCGTAAGTTTCATGAAGCTACAGTATCATATTGTTAGTTCGCATTATCCAGAGTCACAAAGTATTATGAAATTTTTTTAATTTTTTTTTTTTTTTTTAATCTACAGCATGCACTTGGTGCATATTTGTAATTTTTTTTCACTGGTATAGCTGTATGGACAAGCACTATATTACTTTTAAAGTAATTTTTGAGGTTCTCTCAAAATATCATGACTAATGGAATTTTAGGAGGAATATCAAAAATAGTAAGACTTGGAGTAAAATTGGCAACACTCTACCAGCTTAGCAGAGAGATTAAACCAAGAGCTGGTTGTCAAACTCCTTGAAGTACTCTTAGATTTCTGTGATGTAAATTCTGTGTAAATTCTTCTGTGTTGCATGAAGAGATCCATGGCTATTAGAGACCTTTTTTTAGAATGATAGTTGAGATACAGTACTTGGTGACATACAAGAAGTGATGTGCTATTGATGACTGTTTGCATTTATACTGTTTGTTTTTTGGATTTTTTTTTCCCAAATGATTTTTAATTGGGTCATTGAAGAGTGCAGTTCTCTGATGTTCATGAAGTACAACCCATGTGTTCTTTCATCTTGTTTTAAGGATTTCTACCTGTGTGCAGCTTGGGCCCATCTCAAGTGGGAAGAATGAACTTTGGAAAAGATGTCAGCACTCTAAAATATTTCACTATCTGTGGCTTACAGGAAGGGTATGAACCCTTTGCTGTTAATACAAACAGAGACATCACCATTTGGCTGAGTAAAAGGCTCCCTCAGTTTCTACCAGTGCCACAAAATCATGAACATATTGAGGTTTGTGATCCTATTAAAATGTTTCTAGACACGTCTTCCATGAATATGTTTTAATTATGTTTCTACTTTCGCACTTCTAGACAAGATTTTTAATGTGATATGTTGACCCAATTCTCGATGAACCTTGCACCTGTTACAAATTTCTTATATTCAGTGGAGTTGCAAATAATGTAATTATTTGGTTGATAGTATTTCTTTATCTGTGAAATCTGTCATGTGTGTAAACATGAGATTCTCAGAGACAAATTCTACAAGATGTCTTCATTAAGAGCTCCTTGTGCAGTGAGAGCTATGTTTGTAAACAACTTTGAGAAATTGGGCATTTCTACATAACAGATACCATGTGTTCTGGTGCACATACTTTGTGAAGCAATTTTTCCATAACTAATTGGTTTTGATTTTAATAAATATTTATTAGCCAATTGTGTCAACACTTATGTCCCAATCAGTTGTGCATCTTAAGGGAACTGAATTCATGCCTTGTAAGTCTACCATGAAATCCTTCTGAAATTGATGAAATCACAATTCTTTTTCAGCTGATGTGTATCACACCATAGTATTTAGGAAATAATTTGTGTACTTGCATATGTACATGCATGAGTTATATTAGTTGGTTTGTGTTGTTCTGGGCAGGGTTGGATTTATGTTGCAAAGAGTTATGATGAGAAAGGTCATTCCCTTGTGAGTGGTTTTTTCATTTAACAACGGAACAAGAAAAACCTCCACTCCTTATAGTATTTATTTCCCCTTAAAATGGCAGCACACGATTACAATACATTTGACTGTTGACAGCATACTGTTGCAAGTATTGCAAGTCATGGATGCTTATTCTAGAAATATAAGTTGAATATTTACAAGAGGGAAAAAAGCATCAGCTTCAAAACAACTACATCTTTACATTTGATAGGTGATGAGAATTGATGGCACCATAGACAGCTGCCCCTGCCTGAAGGTCACACAGAAGTCCTTTGGTTCACAGAACAGTAAAACAGAAGTCATGTTTTTTCGATTAAGCATGCCCATTGAATGTGCTGAGGTGTTCTCCAGATCAGCTGCAGGAGGGTTACCAGGCTCTGGTCTTTTTGGCCCGAAGAATGACTTGGAGGATTATGATGCTGATTCCGATTTTGAGGTTCTAATGAAAACTGCTCATGGTCATCTAGTTCCCGACCGGACAGAAAGAGAAAAAGATGCCACAAAACCGGAGTTAAACAACCATAAAGATTATGTTCAAGAAAAGCCTTCACGTCTTAAACAAAGGTTAGTAGCACATTTGGCTTACTTTTTTTTTCTTTTTCCCTTTTTTCCCTTTTTCCTGTTTCTTGAATAGTAGAAGAAAATGCCAGTCAGGTCTGCAGAGATTTTTCCCTAATTCTGCCCTAAATTTGGATATAACACAGTAGGCGGGACAGTTAACCTTCATGTGATTAAATTACATTATATGCAATATATAGATTAAAATTAAGCAGAAAACTGAAAACATTTTTCAAGCTATTAGAAACCTATCATTTGGTTTATTGTGAAGGCTTTTGTGATCATCACGTGAAGCGCACTCTAAAACCATGGAGATCCATTCTGACAGAACTAGGAGGTCTTCAAAGTGACATGGAACATTTTTTCACATGGCTTCCAAAAAGCTGAAGGTGTTAGATAATCTTTATCTAGAAGTGTACATTAGCTTCTTATCTCACTCAATGAACCAAATAATCATGGGACTATTCTCTAGTTGATATGTTCATTCTCCCTAATTTTTCTTACGGAATCAGGAGCAGAACACCTAACTTTATGATGCTGTGGAGATGCAAATACCGGGCCATTACCCAGACAATGTTACTGCAGCTTTCCATTCATTTTCTGCTCTTCTTTACCGAACTTGGTTTGTTAAATATTTCAATTCCAGAATAAATCAGGGCACATGGATGGTATTTTTAAATGCATGAAGATCATTTAAGGTTCCACATTCTTCCAAAGTGACATAGGTGTTTAACAGCCTGATAATTTTAAGTTACATGAGTTTAGTTTCCAAGTAACTTTTGAATATATACTTTAAGCTCAGAATTCATTTAAGTGCTTTTAAAAATGGGCTTGTCTCTTTCTCTTTTCTGAAGAATTTATTTTGTTTTCATCTGCATGGAAGTGATAAACTAACTAGTGTTATGTATTAATAATGTAATAAATACTATGTATTTAGGGCTAGCATAATAAATATCATGTATTTAGGGATAATGTATCAATGTAAAATTCCTTTGTGTATATATATTGATATATTCAGCTTTTCATATAGATTTTGGTTTTACTTATTTTATTACAGATTTATGCTCAGGAGGACAAAGCCAGATTATAGCACGAGTCACTCTGCACGGCTTACTGAGGATGTGCTAGCAGATGATAGGGATGACTATGATTATTTGATGCAAACTTCCACGGTATCGTAACATAGGATTGGTATTTTAGCTGTTTTCTTTTTCTTTTTTTTTTTTAATAACTACATGTTTTTGCTTGTAAGATTTTCAGAAACAGTGTAATTTTCAGGTAAAATTTTTAATTTAAATGTCTGTGGTAGTCCTGTACTACTGAGGTTGAGACCTCAGTTCCTCTTGTTTTGACTTGATTATCAGTCTAAAACAAATTCCACATGGAAAGCCACAAATTAATTGAATCCATTGTTGAAACTACTATTGATAACACCAAACATAAAAGAGGAAGAATAAATAGTTCTAGAATAATGGAATAAATAGGAAAAAGTGCATTAAACTAATAGGTCAACGTTCAGGACCATTTGAAAACTTCTATACTAATTTTACTCAGCATTTATTTCATGGAATTCCAGTAAAAGTTTTGTGCAGGTTTTGTGCATCTTTCTCTGACAAGATCAGCTCCATAAGCACTCACGCTTCAATGTTCAAAGGAAAAATTACTTTTCTTTTGGATGTATTCTCCTCTTTCTAAAAGGTATTAGATACTGGAAACTGAGTCACCTACAGTATAAAAACTGTAGCTGCAGTACAAAAATAGCCTACAATGCTATGATGCAGAAGCCTACAATAAAGCGTATAAGCCGCATCTTTAATCTTTTCCATTTTTTGTTTTAACGTACATATTTTCTTGGCTGTATTTTGATTTGTGTTTATATGCTTTTGTTGGTTTGCTTGTGAATTGCACTTGAACAAGCCTATGCTACCTTTGAAGAGATGACATATTTTCAGATTTTAGAGCAACAAGTTAATTCTGAATAAAACTGATACACTGGAAATCAAATACTAACATTTATTGACATTATTCTTTTATTGACAGTACTATTACTCAGTGAGAATATTTCCTGGTCAGGAACCTGCCAACGTCTGGGTGGGCTGGATTACATCTGACTTTCACCAGTACGACACAAGCTTTGACTTGGACAGAGTGCGGACTGTCACAGTTACACTGGGAGATGAGAAAGGGAAGGTTCATGAGAGGTTGGTTACGATTTTCTTAAAAAGATACATATTTTATACCCATAAAAGCAACTAACAATTTATAAACTCTAAATCCGACCCATTTAATGTAATTGGGTTGATGTGGAGAGGAAAAAAAAAAAAAAAGTGATAGGAAAAAGTGTAACTTTACTTGTTCTTTCCTCTTGCTGCGAAGAAACAGTGGAGTAATGATCTAATCAAATCAACAGGCACTGAAAAGTAAAATAGCGCAGCTTTTCTATGCAGTTTCAGACCATGATCCTGTAAATATTGACAACTGAACTGGTACAAAGTAGAGCAGAATACCTTGTGGTATTTTTGGAACTTTTTGGGTTTGAGCAGGCCAAAATTAGTACTACAACAGCTCCTCTCAGCACTCCAGCTTGTGATCTATGCCAGAAACTTTATGTTTTGCTGAACATTGAATGATTTAAAACATTAACTTGCAAAGTCAGTTTTGTCTCTTGGAATTTTACAAAAGATTTGAGCTTGTTCATAATTTGCCATCTTCAGTTTTAATTTTTTCAATTATGAAGTCTAGGTTTCATTGAATTTTGGCATTTGTTATGGTGGGATCTGCTGTTTTCAGCCACAAGGCCGTGTTGGTTGCAGCCATACGAAGTTGTTCTTAGTCCACTACATAAAGTTTACACACCATCCATAAATAAATTTGTCTTTTGACATTCAGTATAAAACGCAGCAACTGCTATATGGTGTGCGCAGGAGAGAGCATGAGCCCTGGACAAGGACGTAATAATAATGGTCTGGAGATTGGTTGTTTGGTTGATGCTGCCAGTGGCCTGCTGACCTTCACAGCTAACGGCAAGGAACTAGGCACGTACTATCAGGTGAGTATTTTTTGATGATGTCTTCTAGTGGGAAGGGGGAAAACCGAATCCTGAGCCTGCATCTTATTAGAAACATTTGTACAAGATTGGAAGAAAAAGTAGTTGTTGCTATTATGACAGTGATTTTTCCCTCCTATTTGGATTTTCTGGGGCTTTATTCAAAGGCTTGCGCTTATTGACTGTCAATACAGATATTAGGGTTTTTTTTTAATACGCAATAGTGTTTTGCTGTGTTCAGTGGTTATATGTTTGTGCATCTTTGATTTAGGTTGAACCGAGCACAAAGTTATTTCCTGCTGTATTTGCTCAAGCTACAAGCCCCAATGTTTTCCAGTTTGAATTGGGAAGAATAAAGGTAAATAATGCTTGGTTTTGTGCAGGTTTAGGACTAATGTATCTTATCAAATAATCTTTTTTTTTTTTTTTTAATGGCCATTTGTTGCCTGCAATGTGTTCTTGGTATTGGGTACATTTTTATGATTGGAAGTGTTTGCATTATCGCCATTTTTATTTTTAACTCAGTTTCAAATACTTCATGTATTTAAAATACAGTACATTGGATGAGAAGGGTTGTAACTGATTAGAATTGGCAGAGGATATTGCAAAGTCCCATTGAATTTTCTGAATCTCATCCTTCATGATGAAATGAAATCACTGGGGTCAGTAAGGCAAATATCTTATTCTACAAACAGTGCATGGATGACCGCTGTATCTACAGATTAGGTTAGGGTTTTAAAATAGTTTTTAAGTACATTCAAACAGTACACTCCGGAAAACTGAGCTGACATTTACTTCCTTGCTTTGGATATGTGGATCAGAAGAAGTAAAAGAAGAGTGGAGTTCAGATCTCTGATCCAAGGAAGTGACCACACATTCCATTCAAGTTTCTATTTCAGATTTAGCTATTTTAAAAAATTTGTTATGGACAACGCTCTCTTGCTGCTAATCTGCCAACAGCTCCCAGCTGGTTTTACAAACTACTGAAAATGTTAATTTCCTGTTGCACTGTACTTTACTGTAATATATGTTGAATATATTTCTTGAAAAATATCGTATATTCATTGTTTGGTAAAGCTGATGAAACTGATTGTCTCTCCTGTTGGAATTTTTCAGAATGTAATGCCATTATCTGCTGGCTTATTCAAAAGTGAACACAAAAACCCAGTCTCTCAATGTCCTCCACGTCTCCATGTTCAATTTCTGACTCACGTGCTTTGGAGCAGAGTGCCAAACCACTTCTTGAAGGTGGATGTCTCTCGGATCAGTGAACGTCAAGGCTGGATGATACAGTGCCTGAATCCTTTGCAGTTCATGGCCCTTCATATTCCCGAAGAAAACAGGTTGATGTTTGTGTGTTGAAGTATATCAGAGCTGGGTTGGGATTATGAAGCTAGACATGTAATAAAATTTCTGTAAGAAAAGCCCAAGGTCTTCTCTGTATTTATAACACATGTAAATAAAGGCAGTGTGTTTTGATTTAGCTAATATTAAAAATTAATCCTATTTTTCAGTGTTTTAAAATCTGCCTCCTTTTGTTGTGTTTACAACCTCTCCCAGTTTCTCTCCAAACTCCTCAATAGTATATATAGGTTTTGAATGAAAACGAAAGGAACTCTGTTTATAAATTGTTAAAGAAAATATGTAAGATAGGCAAAGATCTCTTTTTGTAGAGATTTTTTAAAATTTGTGACCAATTTAATTATTCCATTACTTTAATTTTCCTAAATTTAGTTTAAACAATTGAAGAAATTTAACTTTGTGATTTGTTACCCCAATGTCTCAGCATTTTGCCGGTGCCAAAACTGAAAATAAAATCACTAAAAAACTAGGTAAGAATTCTAAACAAACAACTCCACCCCCGAACCCTCTGCAAATGAAATGGTTAGTCTGTTGCCATTTTACAACCCCAGATCTAAAACCAATAAATGATACAAATATCTCAACCTATACTAGTTTTAAAACCTCCATTTTCAGTTATCCAAATTCTTGTTTGTAGTATGAAGAAGTATTTTGCGTTAAGTAAATAATTTTGATCTTTCCCCACTGAAAGTAATTGAAGCTGTACTTTAGGAGTGACTTGAATAAATTCCTGATTGAACTTTGTTATTATTCCTTGATTCTTAGGTTGACAGTGTTTCTCACATGAAAGCTGAATCGTGGAAAAAGTCCATCCCTAGAACTGATATTATGCCAATGTTATCCTTAGGGAGAATTTTGAATTCCTTCACTTAAGTAATTTTTTGCACAGATATGGAATTTACTGTATTGTTTTTTTCTCTGCAGAACAATTGATATTTTAGAGCTGACAGAACAAGAAGAATTGCTGAAATTTCACTACCATACCCTCCGATTATATTCAGCTGTTTGTGCTTTAGGCAACAACCGAGTGGCCCATGCTATGTGTAGCCATGTGGATGAATCTCAGCTCCTGTATGCTATTGAGAATAAATATATGCCAGGATTATTACGTGCAGGATATTATGACTTACTCATTGACATCCATCTCAATACCTATGCAACTGCCAGGTTAATGATGAATAATGAATTTATAGTTCCAATGACAGATGAGACCAAGAGTATTACTTTGTTTCCTGATGAAAACAAAAAACATGGCCTCCCTGGTATAGGACTTAGCACTTCATTAAGGCCAAGAATGCAGTTCTCCTCTCCAAGTTTTGTAAGCGTTAGCAGTGAATGCTTTCAGTTCAGTCCTGAATTCCCTCTGGAAATCTTAAAGGCCAAAACCATAGAGATGCTGACTGAAGCTGTTCAGGAGGGCAGCCTCCATGTCAGAGATCCAGTTGGAGGTTCTACAGAATTTCTGTTTGTCCCTCTCATCAAGCTCTTTTATACCCTCCTAATTATGGGAATCTTCCACAATGGGGACCTGAAACACATCTTGCAGTTGATTGAGCCCCGGGTTTTCAAAGAAGCAATAAGCCAGGAGGATGAAGTTGATTTCTCAGAGAAGGAGCTGAGTTCAGATGAGCTCAAGTCAGAAGAAGGAGAGGAAGAAAGCAGAGGGGAGCAAGTGCCAAAGGAAGGACTCCTTCAGATGAAACTTCCAGAACCTGTTAAATTACAGGTAACAATACTGTTGTGATAGTAGTTGTTCCCAATTCCTCGCAGATCCTTTTTTCTTCACTTGGTAATTTTTCTTTCAAGGAATACATCACCTTGATGTTAGTTAAATAAAGAAGTAATTTCCTTACAGGAAACAAGATTTACTATCTTCCTGACGATATAAACTTGTTCACCATAGATCAAACCACTGTTGTTTCATTAAATAGAATTACTTGCTCAATGACATTAACAGGGAATTCTTCATTTTTATGGATCCAAACAGAAAAGAAATTCCCTAGAAGCAAGGAGTAAATCCATTCTCTTATAACTTTTATTAAAGTCTTACATTTTATATTTCTGAGGCAAATAAATCTCTTGCAGATGCCAGCTATTCCTGGTGTAGGATTACTTCACATGTAGTAAATGACAGCATTAAAGATTTCAGTCACTTTATTTGATAGTAACTGCTACTGTAAGGAATCCAACCTTATTTGCATAATATACAGAAGATATTTCTTAGCTTGCCGACTCTTCTTTCTGTTACGATACTGTTTTCTCAGATGTGTCATCTACTCCAGTACCTGTGTGATTGCCAAATACGACACCGAATAGAAGCCATTGTAGCATTTTCAGATGATTTTGTGGCCAAGCTTCAAGAAAATCAACGCTTCCGGTACAATGAAGTGATGCAGGCCTTGAACATGTCTGCTGCCCTGACAGCTAGAAAAACAAAAGAATTTCGATCCCCACCTCAGGAGCAGGTACAGCTTACAATGGTCAATTTATTTTTTGTTGTGCTCTATGTGTGGCAGAGTTCTGTTTCATTTCAACATTTTTCCTTTCGGAGATCAGTGTCATTTGCCTTTCCTTTGTATTCTTTAAGATTAACATGCTGCTGAACTTTAAAGATGATAAAAATGATTGTCCTTGCCCTGAAGAAATTCGGGATCAACTCTTGGATTTCCATGAAGACCTAATGACACACTGTGGTAAGTCTTGTTACTGAATTTTTTTACTTTTTTAATTATATTAGCATTAGAAGCAATTTTTCTAAATAATTTTATATAAGAAACACCAACTAAGTAGTCTATAGATTACACTATATCAATTATAAATACTATCAAATAAAGTTACTCAGCTTGTAGTCAAAAGCAAGGAAATGTTCTTATCCTCGGATCTGGTCAAACTAGAAGGGAATGCAGTATGTTTTGCTTCATGAGGGAAAAGGTTTTTTTTTCACCCATACAATTCTGTGGGAATTTCTTTGGGCTTCATGTATTGGATAATGCTGTAGCTCACTTGTTATTCAAGGGGTTTCTCTGCCCTATTCCTTTTCCCTTGCACTCCTTTACATAGGTTGGTATAGGTCACCTGCTGTATCAAGTTGACTATGGCCATGTTAACCATAATATAACACAATATTAGTGGCTGATTCTTCTTGGACATGAATGAAGATATAGAAGTTTATTATCTATTGAAATAGACTAATAATAAAAAGGAGCAGTTAAATTTCAGTGGTTTTGATTTCTTCACTTTAGTTAATAAAAAACAATTAAGTTCTATGTCATATTAAAATGTGAAATATAGTAACAACTTAAGTACAAAAATACCAATATAGAAATGGAGCGTGAAAATGTGTATTTTAAATGTCAAGCTCATATCCATGAATACTGCGAATTCAGTTATAGAGTAGTTTTGTTTGGAATGCATGCTTGCTTACATTTTGCATTGAGGACTTCGTTTTTTTTCCTGTTTGGAGGATACTCATCCCTTCATTTTACTTCAGTACACTATTTTAAAAAAAATAACTAAAAGAGACATGCATTACAGTAGAGCAGAATTAATTACTCTGTGTATTCAGAATAGGTAAAACAAATACAAATCCAGAGTCCTATGTTTGGTTGATTAGCCAGCCACCATTTAGGGATTCACGTCTTGTGAAATGGTTGAGAGACAATTATATTGACAGTTTACAAATCAGAAAAATACAACTAGAGCTCAGGGAACAGCATAATTGTGGGAAAACAGACATTTCATTTGAGTAATTTCAGAGCATCTCTATGTTCTAATTGAGAAGACATTTCAGTGTCTTTACTGTTAATTAGTTTGGTTGAAGAGACTGCCATCCAAACCATTTTGTAATATGATTTAGTGTAAAATCTGAAGTTACTGATGATCCTTGTTTAGTTTAGCATCAATTACTCTCTTAGGACAAAACATAACTAAATAAATTTTAATGGAACTGTACTTAATGCAAAAAATCAGACAATTAAAAACAGATGCAATAAATTGAGAAGAATGATGTAATAATGTGAAGAAACATCCTATATAATTCAAGACTGCTAAAGAACTCCCCACAAAACCCTTAACTTCAGAACTTATGTCAGAAACTAAAATCCCAGAAAAAATAGTTGAATGACTTTTTTACTTTGAGCTTATTTTAGTGTGAGTAATAGGCCAAGATTTTTAATTCCTTTACAATGTATGCATGAATGCATGAGAGAAATGAGCTGATGGGAATCCCATGAAGTTCAGCAATGGGAAGTGCAAAGTCCTGCACCTGGGGAGGAATAACCCCATGTAGCAAGGACAGACTAGGGACCAAACTGGAAAGTGGCTTTGCAGAAGAGGACCTAGGGATCCTGGTGGACAACAAGGTAAGCATGAGCAGCAATGGGCCCTTGTGGCAAAGAAAGCCAACAGCTGGGCTCCCCAGTACAAGAGAGACATGGACAGACTGGAGTGAGTCCAAGGAGGGGCCATCAAAGATGGTTAAATTCTTGGAGCATCTTTTGTACAAGGGGAGAGTGAGAGGGCTGGGGTTGTTTACCTTGAAGAGAAAGCTCATGGGGGTATTGTATCAATACGTATAAATACTGTTGGGCAGGGGGAGTAAAGAAGGCTGAGCCAGACTTTCCTCAGTGGTGCCTAGTGACAGCACAAGAGTCAACGGGCACAAATTGAAATACAGGAAATTCTACCTTTCTTTTTTATTTTATTTTTTTTATTCTAGGGGTGATGGAACTCAAGAACGGGTTGCCCAGAGAGGTTGTGGAGTCTCCACTTTAGGAGATATTCAAAACCTCACTGGACATGGTCCTGAGAAACCTGCTCTAGTTGAACCTGCTTTGAGCAGGGAGGCTGGACTAGACGATCTCTAAAGGTTCATTCCAACCTCAGCTGTTCTGTGATTCTGTAAATCCTCACATGCATTTTTTTACACTTTTATAGCTTGTTACAGGAATAACATGAAAGAGCCACTGTATTGTGAAGGTGGCTACGTTCTTCTGACTGGTCACTAGAAAGTATATTTATTGTAACTTTAGTTCTTTCACTTCTATGATATGTTTTACCTAAAAATCTCCTAGTCTTTACTAGTTATCAGCTGAACCATAGTGTTAGTAGGGACTGTATCTACACTTCCAAGCTATATACGTCCAAAACACAGGCATCAGCGTTAGCATGGAAACATGCAAACTGGGAGAGTTGACCACAGAAATATATTTACTATATATTTTATGTTTCTATGATTCTAATTTATACAATAAATTAATAAGATTACATGATCCTTATCTGCAGTTTCCTGCCTTGCACATATACCTGATCTATACTTGTTCCAAACTGCTGGTTAAGCATATCGCATATCAAACTCTTCTGTAGTTCTAACAGAGCAGAACAACATAGTTCAGTTTGATTATGTTTGTATGTACAAGATACAAAACATGTCTGTGACTTGTTTAATTTTATTCTTTTACTATTTAGTGTGTATTTTTTATTTCAGGAATTGAACTGGATGAAGATGGAACCTTGGATGGAAACAGTGATTTAACCATTAGGGGTCGCCTCCTATACCTTATGGAAAAAGTTACATATCTGAAGAAGAAGCAAGCTGAGAAGCCAGTTGATGATGATGCTAAGACATCCTGTAAGCAAAATTAAATCAGTTTATCGTATCCTAATTCTAAAAGGCAAAAGAAGCAGGGGAGGAAGTTCTTCATATATTTGCAGCCAAAACAAGGTGGATTTTAGTGAAACATCTGTGCACCTTAAAGTTTGTAGCTCTGACTCAAAACAAGCTCAGATGGAATTTTTATGATAGGCAGATTCGTTTCTCAATGGGATGTAGTGGAAAATTTCTTCTACTGGCTTTTTTGCCCTTGATCCTTTTTCAAGTCATAATTTTTTCAGGATGTATCTTGCTTTTTGTAGAATTAGTGCAGACTTAATAATTGTAGCAAGGTCCTGATTATGAGAACTTGCTCATAAAACAGCTGCAGCAGCTTCAAATCAGTATTTCCATGAAAATTAACAAATTAAAGACGACTGTGCAATTAGACCATAATTTGCAAAGCTGTACTTAGCAGAAGCCTCCCCACCCAACCTAAAATTCAAGATTTGCTGACTGTGGTTGTTGCTCTGTCATTTTTATGACACTTTCTTCCTTTCCATCGTGATAAGAATCATTGCCAGTGGCATCCAAGTTCTGCACTTGGTGCCAACTGATTATGGAATTTTATTTATTTTTTACTTGTCAATGCTGATTTTATTTTTATAATTTTTTTGCCTTTATTATGGTGGATGGTACTTTCAAATGTCCTAATTTTTTATGCTGCTACCCTACTAGCAGGAA
>NW_008825216.1:1848175-1871688 GCF_000699105.1 Pygoscelis adeliae | reverse complement strand
GTAAAAACTTGGTTTCCATCATTGACTACACAGAATTCTAAGGAGACTGGCGTTTTAACTTGGTTGCCTAATGTAAGTGCCTAAAATTATGGGATGAGATTTCCCCAGGGTACTTATAATGAGATGGCTTCTTAGCTGCCAGTTATTAGTGTTAGCTTAGTGTTCTTTAAGTAGAAATATTTTTGTCCTCCTAAAAGTGTGCCTTCTAGCTTTGCAGTTTATAACTATTATTTCAGTTATCAGGCAGTGATAATTAGAGGCTAGGTCTATGGAGAATGTGGTGATGAATCCTATGGTTCCTAATTTTTTTTTTTCTTGTAGTAAGCTTAAAGCTCTACAAAATCTAAATCTCTCTCTCTCATATTAGTAGAAAGACAGTATTATATTAAACGAATTAAACAGTATTGTGGTGGCTAGGCTGCTTAGATTCTTCATTGCAAGCAAGATTACAGCCAGACCCGCAGGTAGGTTGGATGCAGTATTGCAGTTATCAAAACAGGAGCCAAAGGACAGCCTGCTCATGTGATTCTTCACAAAAAACAAAGGAAACTTACTATTGTGTCCCTTCTTGTTATTATTTATTTCAGTCCTCCTGAAATATCAGCCCAAATACATTTCATTCTTTTACTTATTTTTAAAGTGTTTGTATTCTAAAAAGTGCTATGCTGTGTGACAATGGAAACACCTATAGTACGGTGTTTGGACAGTAACAATAAAATATAGTACTATTGCTCTTTTTTCCCCCTTACCCTGTATTAGCACATCTTAGCACAACTTCCCTTCTTTGTTAAACATTCTCTTTTCTGTAAACTCCTGTCCCTTCAACATCTTTCTATAAGTACTTTTACTTTTTGTGTTTTGTTTGAGTTTAGCCTGAAATTGCATCTGGTTTACTCCAAAATCATGTTACTGTCTCAACACGTAGATTTCTAATTTGAAAATATTTTTGATGTTTCGTCTGCATCAGCCACCTTCTTCAACATCAGGGTATTTATTATGCAGTTTATTGAACTTCAGGAGGGATTATCAAATTTCCCTTGTCAAACTTCCGCTGTTATCCGCCTGACATGGAAATAAATTGATTAGTTAGGTCGGTACTAAAGGTGAAATTTTCTAGTGTATAACTATCAGGATATCTCAAGAGGATCCTGAATTGATCTGACAAAGTCTTGCAAACCTGAATGGAAGTTCCCTGGGTTGGGAAAAAGAACATTATTCAGTTGTCTTTTATCAAATACTTTGTCTTGACTGTTAGTTCATGAGTAATTTTTCTAAACAGTAGTCTCAAATCTTAACTGACATTATATAGCTTGTCTACTTTAAGATACGATTTTCCCAAATATAAATATATATATCCCTACTAATAAAGATTGTCAGTGAGAATACCAGACAATGGGTTTCTTGCTTCGTTAGAGACTGAATTCCAAACATGCAAATGAAGATTTGCCATTTATTTGATTGGAGTCTCTCCATTTCTATTTCTTTTGAAGGGTCTTTGGTTTTGGCAAAGGACTAAGTTAAATTATTCTGTTTTGTACGTTATAAACTTTTGAGTGGATACAGAGCTTAGGCATGTAAATAAATAATACAGCATTTACATGTGCTACCGGTATATTTTTCCAGTCTTACTTCATAATATGTAAAAAAACCCCTCAGACCTGAATTCCTGGAAAAAATCTTGAAAGCAATATGTAGAAATAAATCTGGTGACTTTGTGAGCATCTTGTATGTCTTCGTAATTTTTTGTTATCAGATTTATTTTCTGTATTTCAACTTTAAATATAGGCTGTTGGTTTTGAGATGTTTCTGCTTCTCTTGTGTGATTTTATTTTCCTTTGATAGTCTGCTAAAGAAGTACCAAGAAAAAGGTGCTTCTTAAGAATTGAATTAATTCCAATTCATGTTGCATAATGGGTTCTGAGGGACTACCAGTAGAGAGACGAGCAATTAATGGTAATTTTGTGATTTATGTATTTTCTTCACAGCTACTCTTCAGCAGTTGATTTCAGACACAATGGTACGCTGGGCCCAGGAATCAGTGATAGAAGACCCGGAGTTAGTGAGGGCCATGTTTGTGTTGCTACATCGCCAATATGATGGTATTGGTGGCCTGGTTCGAGCCCTACCAAAGACTTACACCATAAATAGCGTGTCTGTGGAAGACACAATCAATCTTCTGGCATCCCTCGGTCAAATCCGTTCCTTGCTTAGTGTCAGAATGGGGAAGGAGGAAGAGAAACTTATGATTCGTGGATTAGGGTAAATAATTGGAGTGTAACATCTCTTTATTTACAGATATTTGTTGTTATTTGCTGTATGGTTATGGCCAAGGTTATACATGAAGTTTGAATGTGAATAGTCTATATGGGTGTAAATGCAGACACTGGTATCAGTTGTGTAGTATCTTCAGTTGTAAGATAAAGCCTTTGCAGCATTGTATGTATCATTTTTGGAGAGAAGCAAATGGCATCTGTAAGACTTCTTGTGAGAAAAGTTGAAAACATATGTAATGTTTTATGGTATTACAAAATATATCTTGTTTCCATATTTTAAATAATATGGCTGTGAAGAGTCCTATCAAGAATACTGTCCATTTTATGTAACTGCAGTGACTGGTAGCTGTTGACACATACAATTCCCCCCAGCAGTCAACTAATGGAGTTGTGTCTACAGGTGTCTGTACATATGCCATCTTTTTATTGCACTGAATGTAGTTGGTACTATTGGAACTATGAAGTAGTTCACCCAGTCTTATTTTTCCTAATTATATGATTAATAATAGTGAAATACAGCCTAATAAAAAGTACAATTGGAGAAAACAGTAAAGAAAACATGGTCATCTCTACTAGCAAAGGGTTTGGGTTTTTTTCTCTCACTTTTTTCAAAGAAATGTTACCATCTGAGAGATGTCTGGTGAGATTAAACATCAGCTGTGATCTATTAGAAATCCCCAATCAACAAGAGCAATGACAACCAAAGATAGCATTATATCAGGCATGCCAGGAATGCAAGGAGAAGTTTTTGTTGTGCAAAATATCTTTTTCTTTTTTTGAGCTTACCGAAAACCTCAAATGTCCAAATAATGTCTTCAAATATCCAAATAATGTCTATACGTAGTTTTGTAGTGTCATTATGAACAATGCCTACTTCTTAGCTTGCCAGCAGGTCCCATCAGAGTTCCCTGGTTGTTGCAGTGTTCAATGTACTCATGCTAAGGCTTTGGCAAAGGGGAAAGTCCGTCACCTGTCAAGAGACACAAAATACTGGTATTTCTAAATCCACCGTCGTACTTCAAATTTGAGTTGTTACATTCACTTAAGCTAATGAAGTCCAAAATGAATGCGTGATTACTAGATTCTGGCGTTGGTGTGCCTGGGAAAAAAACAATCTCAGAGGGGTTTTCATTTTTTTCCTCAATATTTTGTGCTATGAATTAAAAGCTAAGATTTTGTGAATCTGATTTAATTTTAACAATGTTTTTGGTGATATGTGAAAGTCTGGTGTAAGGAAGAAAGAGTACTTTCTGTTAAGCTAGTATTTTCACTGCCTGTTCCTATTACCCTTCTTGGTAGCTTCTATCATAGTCTTGTTTATCTTGGAAGTTACCCAGCTGTGCCATTTGTACCTTTTATAGCCTAACCTGGGCTCCAGCACCTATTTAGAAATGCCAAGTTTTTTGCTGTGAGTGGAAAGTATTCCTTTCTTCCAGCTGAGAAACGGATGTGTCACTCATTTCTGCTTAAAAACTGTTTCCTCAGAAATGCTGTTAAGATTTTTTTCTTAAGTTTGACATTTCATAATGCAGTCCACAGTTAAACAGAACACTGAAAGTGGATGTACTTTCCAAAGTAGTGTAATATTGCTGGCCAGTTCGTTTTTTGACGTTTTGACTTTCTGTACTGTATTTCTGTAAAAGAAAGCTGCTGTAGACAAATAAGAGTTTAGAATGACGTGGCAGATTGATACCATCAAGGTCTTCTTCCACAGCGTGAAGCAGTAGTGCAGAAAGGTGATGTGGTATGGATAGCTTTTGGAGGCAGGGCCTGTTCTCTGTCATCTCTGATACGAAGTCCGGTTGTAGGCTTTGGGGGAAAAGGTCAGCTAATCTTTCTGGGAGTTCCTGGGCGTCAGAAACTCTGATAGTGCCACCTACATCAGACGTACTGCATGCATTCTGCTGCATGACTGATAGTTGCAGATTTATAGCTTTTAGAGTGATGGAACAGTCCTCTTCACGTCTAATCTTTTATAAGGCTGAAATTTTCCTTGCCTGATTGCAGGAGTTTTAGGTCAGAAAAAAGAAGACTACTATAAAATGTACAGTGAAATTTGAACAGTTGTCGACAGTATTTTCTACAGTGACTTGCTAGTCCTTTTCTGCCATCACCTGATTGCTTTCACATTTGTTTATGGGTTGTGTGTGATTTCAAGGCTAATTACAGTTTTTAGAAATTTAATTACTTTTTAAACCAGACATTTTTATTGGAGATAACATGTCTGCATAAAATATTGACATTATAATCTACAGGACTGATTTTAAAGTACGTAAATCTGTTCTGCTGAAATATGTAGGAGAGAAGAGTTCTTTTGAGCAGTAACTCAAGAACTAAGGTTAATATTTATGCAGCTTCTGTTTCTAATGCTTAGAGGTTAGCTGGATATACATTCTCTTTTCCCTACGGTTATTTTTTCTTGGTTTTGATGGCAGATGTCAAATGTCTCAAGGTTGAAATATTCTGAAAAGAATGCTTTGTCAAAAATATTGCTTAGTTGAATTTAAAATTTAAGCTAATATAGCAGTTTTGATCATGCTCTTGTCAGAAAATAATTTTAGATCTGGAATGGGATTTCTAATGAAAATAGAAGAGCATCCTACTCTGATGTAATCAGGTGGTGATTAGGGCAATAACTATAATACGGGAAAGAAAAGGTCAGGTTCTTCCACAATGTGCATAGAAAAAGGAGACATTGAGACTCAACCTGAAAAAGTCCCTGAGGTAATTTTTCACCTCAGATGGTAAAGAATTGCGCAGTAAATCAGCTTTGCAAATAACATAATAGGTAAACTATTGGTCCATAACATTGTAATCCCATTTTTTGTTTTGTTTTCCTGTAGAGACATCATGAATAATAAAGTATTTTACCAACATCCAAATCTCATGAGAGCTTTAGGCATGCATGAAACTGTCATGGAAGTGATGGTAAATGTGCTTGGTGGAGGAGAATCCAAGGTAAAGCAATTCACTGTTAGAAGACAGAGATTTTAGAATATAGCTGTTCAAAGCTTTATCCTGTAAGTTGCTAGGCACTCACTGGAGGTACTGAGACCATAACCTCTTACTAATTTCCATTAGGACAATAGTTGACTAAGTTTTTAGAAGAATCTATCCTTCCATTCTGGAGGAAGATATAATTAGCATTGTAATTTCAGATGCTTTAAAGAAAAAACTGCAAATAGCACTTCATATGCTTACTAGGTTTTAAAGGGAAGATGTTTTTAGAAACTAATTAAAAATCAATGCAGTATTACTCTGTGAATCTAAGCATTCACATTCTTTCATATTTTAATCTAGAATTTATGGGTGATCCCAGCTCTTGTTTTTCAAGCTTATACCTTGATCTTTGGGGCTTAAGGAGTTATTGACTTGCTGAGAAAGCCCTGTTGATTCCAGGGTGAAACCTAAACAGTTAACTTCACTGAGGTGCAATGAATACAATGCATAAATATTAGTGTGTTTAAAGGCTGTTACGTAAATGATCTTTTGCAAGTTTTATGCCTGTTTTAGAGTTTAAGCTTCAGTCTGTTTTTATTTGCTTCTTAGGAAATCATTTTCCCAAAGATGGTGGCAAACTGCTGTCGTTTTCTATGTTATTTTTGCCGCATCAGCAGGCAGAATCAAAAAGCTATGTTTGATCATCTTAGCTATTTATTGGAAAACAGCAGTGTTGGCCTTGGTAAGTAATAAGTGTGTGTCTTTTGAGATTCTAAACCAAAAACAAAATCTTAAAGCTTTCTGCTGTTTTTTATTTATATATATACACATCTATATATTTTTTAATATCTATATATAAAACCACCAGTGTTTTTCTGCATCCCTCTCTTCGCACCCTCTGTTTGTGTTGAAGGTTCTCCTTTACCCAGTGCAAAAATATCTTCATGAACTGTGTTGCTAACTCCAAACAACCCCCTGACAGTAGCATTAAGTTGAGGTAATTTAGTATACGCTTTTTTGTATGTGCCTGGACATTAAGAGGGAGTTGGTGTTTAGTTGCCCATTTTGAGGAACAGAATAAAATCCTGATTTTGATGAAGAGAATCATAAAGAAGTGTTGGTAGCATTTCACTAGGGCTTACTTCTCACTGCTCAAGCTTGCTCCCCTGCACTTTCTTCCGTAGATTGTTCAGTATACAGCTATGGCATTGGGAGAAATACAGAGCTCATTTGCTTGGGTATGCATGTATAGATGCCCAGAAATGAACCTTGAAATTTTCTTAAAATGTCAGCCTTTCTTTACTAGGCTGAAATGTTACAGAGGAGATACATTTATCCTTTATTTAATTTAGTACTTGTAATTGAGAATATATAATTATTTAGAATCATCATAGTAATTTTTGTAAATGATCACAAATTCCTTATTAATGTGTAGGTACAGGACGGAAGTATAACTAAAAATCTTTTTGGAGAGAAAGTGCCCAAATCAAATGCATTTGGAGTGTTAATATGAGAACCGTAGCTTTTCCTAAGGCTATAATGACTGCCATTTTTTAAAGAAATAGATAATATATAATCTTATATTTTAAAGCTTAAAGATATTTTCTATTTCAGTACATCTGATAAAATGTCAGTGTTTTAGATACAAAATCCCTGCTACCTTTTCCTCAAAACGAAGTTGTGTCAGTTAGGAAAATCGGAAAGAATGAGATCTTAAAACAAAGTATGTGATGAGAATAGGAATGTGTAAGAAAAGTTGTTTCTAGCTTGAACATCTACGTTGTACTTTGAATTCGTATCAATGTCAAATTTAATGCGAGTGCATGATGTTATTATAAACTGAGTGGTATAAATGATATGCCTATAATCATGTAGTAAATAATGATAAAATGTTGTATTTTATTAAAAAAAAATTGTTAATAGATTTTCTATGAATTTGTTGGTTTTCATTAAGTTGGTGTTGAAATGAAATGTTATTTTAACAGCCTCTCCTTCTATGCGAGGATCAACTCCGTTAGATGTTGCAGCAGCCTCTGTGATGGATAACAATGAACTTGCGCTAGCTTTAAGGGAGCCTGATCTGGAGAAGGTTGGTAGCTTCTTTATCAAGCATTTTTTTTCCCTGTAGAGAAGGGGAGATTCTTGTTTCCTGAAGTAATCAAAATCCAAGATAAGAATTATATGGGATTTTTAGGTACCTTTCAGAGGAAGACTATCAGAATCTGATTGTTTGTTCTTTTTGCTGCTGGTCTGGATAGTTGAACTGAGTGGTTATTACATACACAGGTGTAACCAAAAGGAATTGCCTCAAGGGCAGCTCTGACTTTGGGAATAGTGGAGTCCATACCCAACAAAACTTCCTTGCTAAAATCTTCGTTATTCTGTCTTCATGGTGACATGCAGTGGTGGCATAATGAGATAGGGGTTACTAGAAGCCTTGTGACAACTTGTTACAGTATATGACAATTTTTTGTAGAGGTATCTATCTGTATCTATCTTTTTTTTTCCCTAACATTTAAACCTGCTTCAGAAAAGATTGAAGGAACTGGGATTAATTAGACTAAAGAATAAAAAACTCAGGAGAGCATGTGACAATTGTGTAGAATATGTAAATTGCTGCTGCAAGAAGGAATAGAATAATGGTTACTATGTCAGTAGAGGGTAAGAAAAGTGGCTTAAATAATGGAAAGACAGATTCAAGATAGACATTAAAAAAAACTTTCTAATGGAAAGTAAGACAGCGGAATACATTGTCCAATTTGTTCTTGAAGACCTCCAGTTCTGGAGATGCTATAATCTTCGTAGGAAAGCATCTGTCAGGAGTAATGTAAGTGTAGATGATCCTTTCTTGGAATAGGAAGATGAACCATGTGTGTTTAAAAGGACATTTTCAGACTTACCATTCTTATAATGGTCAGCAAAAAGAAGCTGTCTGAACTGCTTAAAGGCTATGCTTACAATTCTTACAATTCAGAAAGGAGAGAGCCAACTGAAAACTACTACTGAGACTATAGGTCTGAATTACAGGGAGTGTTACTGCTGTGTGTTTAAAAAGAAAGGAAGAAAAAAGGCAAGTGAAAAGGAAAGGTTAAAATAAAAGAGTAGACCTGTGAGTTATATCAGAAGACGTGTTTTCAAATATGGATAGTATATAGTTGGGGAATATTACAAAATTGGCTAATTTGTAACGCTCAGGGTTGCAAGAGAAATGAGATATAGATAGCAAAGCAGTGATTTAGAGAGAGGAAAAACGCAACTGAAATAAGTAAGGTCTTGCAGTTCATGGCTGCTGAAGTAGGAAAAGACTGGGAAAGTGAACTAAGAAAGAGGCTGCTCTTCTGATTTGCCCAAAGTATGATATGGTTTTGTTGGGGATAATAGAGTGTGGACACCATATCCGAGGCAACATATGAGGATGCTTCCCTTTGAAACTGCAATTCTCTTCTTTTTCACAATTAATATCTTTTTCATCTTACTTTGCTTTTAGGTGGTTCGCTATTTGGCTGGATGTGGATTGCAGAGTTGTCCTTTGTTGATTTCTAAAGGCTACCCAGACATCGGATGGAATCCAGTTGAAGGAGAGCGATATTTGGATTTTCTTCGTTTTGCTGTTTTTTGCAATGGTAGAGTAGAAGCCTATAAATTTTATAACTTCCTCTAATGTTCAAATAAGTTTGTCATTTAAAATGGTAATACAAGCCAGCTTGGTAAGTTACTGTAAATTTGAAGGACAATTGGCGGAAAGAGTAGAATTATGCAAGACACGCAGTAACTTAGATGCCCATTTCACAAGTCATATAGGGTCCTATGAGCCTATGCCCCATTTTTTAGATCCATCTATGGTCTTTGAAATGCCCACATCTCCTTTGGAAGCAGGGTCCTAAATATTCTATGATAAAAATCATGCTAGACATAGAGCCAAACTCCCATCTTCTGATGAACATTTAGATAGTCCAATTTTAGTGTTTAGCAGCTATATTGGTCCCCTCATTAACTCTTTCACTTGACTGTGAGTCTTTACTACAAATCAGTAGCTTCAGTGATGCTTTAAACACCATTTATTACATAGTTACTTCTTTGGCTCTATTTAATTTTGAATGAAATCACATGTTTTGTTTCATAGCTTTTATTATAATAATAGAGGAGTATGTGTGTTTATGTAACTTTGTCATGATATTTAAACTGTTTTGTGGTTAAAAGTATCTACTGATGCATACATTCTGCACCTTTGTGTAGCTTTTTCTGATTATATTTCAGAAGTCTTTTTGATATAATCTTAAATCTTGGTATTTGTTCTATGTGGTAGGAGAGAGTGTGGAGGAGAATGCTAATGTTGTAGTCAGACTGCTTATCCGTCGACCTGAATGTTTTGGTCCAGCTCTAAGAGGAGAAGGAGGCAATGGGTTACTTGCTGCCATGGAGGAAGCAATACAAATATCAGAAGATCCAACAAGAGATGGACCTTCCCCAAGTAATGGATTGAGTAAAACCCTGTAAGTGCAGTGGAATTGCTTACATTGCCATAGTTTTGGTTTATTTGTTTTATAATCTTAGTCATGAAATGACTTGTTTGTTTTAACATGTGAATTATCAGCTGGATTCTTCCTTGGATTCTACGGAGGGTAGAGATTTGTCTTCTGCCAAATAGTGCTTCCTCTGCACTGTTAATTTAAGTAACCCCCTCTAAATATTAAATCCTCTTTAGAATTCTGTTTTTTCTTTGTCAGTCAGTTAAGAATCAATCCCCTGATGCAAAATGAGACAGATAAATGGTAACAATGCAGATGTCACTACTATCCTTTAGGGACAAATTCCATTCTGCGTTAGTCTGCTAAAAGTCCACAAGTTAACAGGAAGCCACTATGTGTAAGCTGTTACATCTATGAGCAGATTTTCTTTATTTATTGCTGATGTAAAAACTCTCTTGTATTTTTTTAATCTTTTAATTGTTTTAACATTTAACTAATTACAGTGAAATGGAAGAACAAGAAGATGACACTATTCACATGGGAAATGCAATCATGACCTTTTATGCTGCTTTGATTGACCTCTTAGGACGTTGTGCCCCTGAAATGCATGTAAGTTTTATGTCTTCATGCATTGGAAAGTAAAGGCATAGTTGTTTTACTGATTGTTGGGTGGTTTGCTGTTTGGCTTTTTTCACAGTAACATGTTACCAGGTATTAAAGCAGTGGTATGGCTACATAGTATCCTAATGTACATAATGTATTCCTCTGCTAATTTGCAAGGAATTTCTGTAAACTATTCAGAAGCTGTTCTTTTTAAAGGAATTATTCCATTGCTTTTCTTACTACCATTCCTTGTGGTTGGTCTTCAACATTCTGTCATGAATATTGTTTGATTGTCCATTATGACAATCAAACTCCTCAAATTTCCCTATTTATTGTGATGGTGTAGATTGATTTTTTTTTTTTTAAAACCATAGTTTTACTCTCTTCATACACTTACTTAAACAGACTGTTTAAATTGCATATAAAAGAGTAAATATTATAGGGCATTCTTTTAAAACGTAGGAATAAGCATTGTCCCTGGACATACACATCGATATCTCATAATCTTTATTCACACTGACAAACCTTCTCAAAGGTAAGATGTCATTATTTCAGGCATTAGATACAAAGAATTAGACACTCATACTATAAAAACCAAGCCCTTACCACTTAGTTCCTAAGAGCTTGAAACTGTTTGAAAATATTTGTTGTTTATGATTCAAAATACCTTCCTGTTCTTCAGAAATTTTACTCTGAATAGAGTAAAAAAAATTTTACTCTGAATAGAGTAAAATTACTCTATGCATAGTTTCTCATCTCACCCTGAAATGTGCCCTAATTCATATAGATCAGTATAGATCAGAATCAGATTTGTGCAGAGATTGATAACTTGAGAAAGGAGATATCCATATGATAAGGTCAGTGTATGAATATCTGTTTTGTTTGAATAAAAAAACCTGCCTTGTTTTCTCCCTGTCTCGCTGCCTTTTTTAAAACAAAACTAAAACAGCTGGTATACCTGAAAGTGTTGTTTTTGGCCAGGACAGAAAAACTGGCTTTTTTAATCTGAAAATCTGCTTTTGCTTCCCCCCTCCCATCCCCCCATGTGCTACATTTTAAAGCTTTATTCACCTATTTTACCTAACATTCCATTCTGAAAATGGGCTTAGTCTTATTTAATAACCAAACATCTAGATTTCGAGACTTTGCAAATTTGCATGCAAAATACAGCAAATAAATACAGATTGCGTGAAATTTACATTATTAATTATAAAGCGATTTTGAGAGCAGTCATTTTTGTGTATCCATGGTTCAGGAAGTTTCCAGAACATGAACACATATAGAAGATGAAAAGAAGACCTTGTTACTTTTTTATTTGTCTTTTCCTTAGCTAATCCACGCTGGTAAAGGGGAAGCCATTAGAATCAGATCAATTCTACGGTCTTTGATTCCACTGGAAGATTTGGTGGGAGTAATTAGTATTCCTTTCCACATGCCAACCATAGCTAAAGGTAAGATGATTATTCTAGCTTTTTCCCCCATCCCACTCTTATTTTTTGTAATTTAATGACATATTGATACTCATACTTCTCTCAGTATTTAAAAATGTTATAGAAATTAAACTACTTATTATGTGAATTAGAAGAGAACTCGTGTATTTCAAACGTTTCAAAAATTTTTCTGCATGCCATAGGCAATAATTCTGTGTACGCTTAAATCACTGATGTAAATCCCATTCATTTAAATTGAACCATGAAAATCTGTTACAACTTTTAAAGAGAAATTTAAAAATGCATACTTTCTATTTTTCTAAAACATTTGAAAAAATTACAGTCTCTTCTCTTGATAACATAATCATTAGCTTTTGCTGTTCTAACCCTATCAATTGTTTCTAGCAGATCTTACTAAGACACCAGAGTTGTTCTTCAGCAACTATGGTGAAGTTATAGGTGTGAGAAGGCAAATGCATTTCTTTGTGTTTTCTGCCTACATAGAACTGATTGCAATAGTGGGAGTTATGTGAGCATCAATGTAAAAGGGAAAGGAATTACATCTGCTTTTTTGAGTATCTGGAGAGAGAACATTATAATCACAACATGGACTGTCTAGGGACTTACAGCACAAGACTGCCCAATAGGTTACAGTAGAAGAGAGAAAAAGATCAATCGTTCTATTACACCATTATTTATTTATATTCTAAATAGTGATAGATCTATAGGTGATATCTCAGTAGCACAGAGTACAGCTCAGATACAGAATTTTTTATTTGGTTTTGAAAATGAAAGTATGAAAATTTAAAAATATTTCAATTAATTCCTTACAGATATTTCAGAAGTTTTCAGATACAGAGGACTTTTTAGCACAACCTTAATTTGTTGCCATACATTACAGATATGCTCACCAGTGCTGCATTCCTGGGGTGTTTGATGTAGAATTGTTGTATTTTTTACTTTCTGTCTGCTTCTTCTAAGAACTAGGTAGTTCTGTAGATGAGTTAGTATGTTTTGGGTACTTACCATATTGGAATATCAACTGATAAGAATCCCTTAATACACAAAGCATGAACAGAAAAGCATGTATGGGCTTTGAGGTCTATCTATGCATAATTGCCTTACGCATTCTTTTTCAGTTAACTACAAATATGTTGCCTTTTTGTAACAAAACCATGGGGAAGATGCTTAGATATTAACAGAGACTCAGAACCTCTGACAAGTAGAAGCATGACTGCCTAGTCTGCTGGTGAAGGATGATCCTTATCATTGAAGTCTTATTTCTTCCTTTTAGATGGTACTGTGGTGGAACCTGACATGTCTGCGGGGTTTTGCCCAGATCACAAGGCAGCCATGGTTTTGTTCCTTGACAGGGTCTATGGAATTGAGGACCAGGATTTTCTTCTACACCTTCTTGAAGTTGGCTTTCTGCCAGATCTTCGTGCTGCTGCTTCTTTAGATACGGTAAGGGTTTAAGTCTGTTGTAATTTTGGTTCCATTATATTACTGAACACTGCAGCATTTCTCATCCCTCAAAAAAACATTTTTTATTTCTTCATGTTGTCTTCTGCATTTCTCAAATGCTGGATGAGCTGCCTGTTGCTGCTGAGCTTTGAGAATACTTGAAGAACAGTGAAGAAGCATTCTCCAGAATGATGCTCACTTTATAAGAGCCCCCATTGATACCCATCTCCATAAGAGATGCAATGCCTTTCCCCAGGAGACTTTCTGAGCTTGTGCTATGGAATCAAAATCAGATAAGCTGCCAATGAAGCATGCAATTGAGAGCCTCTTTCCAGAGATATACAGAAATTGTTCATCTCCATGCGTTTGTCAGAGACACCTACATTGTTATTTAGGAAATCACTAAATTTTTGTTTTAGTTCCTCCTCAGAATTGCTGCCTTTTTTTCTGTGAGTCTTATTTCCATCTAATTTTTCTTAGCTGGCTTGGTCCAGAAAAATCAGATTTAGAGAGCTTATGTGAGGGCTAAGAAATGGACTTTGATTTCCCTATTTGACCTTTTATGTCAACATTTTTCTGAAAATAATTATGTTATTTTAGAAAGAGGATTTTTTCCTCACTTGGAACTTGGGCTTGATCATAACACAGGAACATACTGAGTCTTGTAAATGCAGACTTGACTGGTATTACCTGATTTTGGAGTGTTCTGTTAAGCAGCTGTGACATTGTTTAATATAGTCTTGAAAATTGTTTTGTTTTTGAATGGCTACCTTTCGTGTTTATGTTTTTGATCATTAAAAACAAAACAAAAGCCATCTGTGAGACTTCAGAAGCAGAAAAAGAAGCTAGGCATCCAGCTTCCAGTAGTTATCAAATCCTCATTTGTGTATTTTCGAAATTTCCCTCTTTATAACTACTACAAAGGAAAAACAAACAAGTTCTTTTCATTTGTAACAACATTGTTGAGACAAACCTAATTTCTGTCCTGTTTAATTCATAGGCTGCTTTAAGTGCTACGGATATGGCTTTGGCTCTGAATCGATACCTTTGCACAGCAGTCTTGCCTCTCTTGACCAGATGTGCTCCTCTTTTTGCTGGCACAGAGCACCATGCTTCCCTCATCGATTCCTTATTACATACTGTGTACAGACTCTCAAAGGGATGCTCTCTTACCAAAGCTCAGCGAGATTCTATTGAAGAGTGTTTGCTGTCTATCTGTGGGTAAGAAAATACTCCTGGCTGTACAGGAATGCTAATTGATAAAGTAACCTATGATATTTATAATACAGGAATGCAGAACTATGCCACCAGTAGCATAATTAAGATTTTTTTTCTGGCAGATGATTGTGATATTTTTAAATACACTGTATTCAATTTGCAACTTCATTAATTACTCATATGCAGTCCTCAGTTATTTTGCTATTACCGAGTTTTTTAAATTAAAACCTTGGCGATTAACTAAGAGCATGTACTGCAAAAAGACAAAGCTCTGGAAATGTGGAATTGTGCATGGACTGAAGTGCCATTTAAATACTTTTAGCTGTACAGATTGGCAGTATGGTTGATGATAAGTAGATTAGATAGTTCTATGGAGATGTTTGTTTATGTTGTGTTACATTTGAAATCCTAATCAATGACTAGTATTGTTATATCTCGTTATTGACACCTACAGGACAAATTTTGTCTGGGTATCTGCAGTCTCAAAAACAGTTATTATCTAATTTTTTACAAGCCTACAGGCTCAATTATCAGAAGTTGACTAGGCGCTTATGAATTAAATTTCTAATTAAAGCTAGCAACATTTAGGCTTTTAAATCACCAGAATATTTTGAATATTTCACCATATTTTTTTTTGCATAATGTGGAAATGTGTTCAGAAATTACAGACATTTATATTATAGTACTGTAAAAAAGTACTGTATAGCATTTCTTTATAAAATATATCACATTGACCATTATATATATATATATTACCTTGATAAGAAGCAATAAAATGGACCAGTGTTTGCTATTTATCTGGAAAGGTTTAATGTCCGTGCCATTCTAACATACATGCTATACCTATTTCTTCTGTCCTTCCAGTTGGTGCCCACTGCTACCTCTTGTTTAGTACATATCTAAAGACTTAATGCTCTTATGTCTTTATTAGTTTCTAGGATATTTTTAAGAGCCGTTGATATATATTACAAGAAATTAACGTTATAGCCTTTTCGCATGGGCATGGTGATCGTAATACACAATATCAAAATTCAGTATATTTTTTCCTGATTTTCTCTGTCTATAGATGAGATATTTTCTCTGCTTCTTTACAGCATTTGATTTCCAGCTTGTTCAGAAGGTTTTCTTTGGTATGCACTTGTTTGCTTTCTTTTGGGCACATTTTTTTAGTGCCACAAGCCAAATCTTACTACTTTATGAATTTGAAGAATTTTAATGGCATAGAACTGACAGGTTGCTTTAATGTATTTATTTATTATTTACATGAAACTATGCTGGTACACCCTTTTGAAATGGTTTGTCTGCTTTTAGGCAGTTGCGGCCTTCCATGATGCAGCATTTGCTGAGAAGATTAGTATTTGATGTTCCTCTATTAAATGAACATGCGAAGATGCCTCTCAAGGTAAAAATCTATTTTAATATTCAACAGCATTCCTTGTAAGAAAATGCAACAGAAAATACATGCATGGGGAATATTCTCTATCTTCTTTGTTACCTTATCTCCACTCTGCAATAATCTAAGACCATAGCTCTTAAAGACAAATTGCTGCTTCGGCAGGAATTCAGTCTAATTTACATCCATCCATACGGAGTTATGAAGTCTGTGTCTAATGTTTGCTTCTCCTTTAGTTATCTCCTTTGTTTTTAAGTCCATGTGGAAACAGAATAGCAAAACTCTTGGGAGCGGGGGGCAGAATCCGGTGCACAAAGGAAGATAGCAATTGATAGTCTGTATGTAACCTTACTTCTGCCCTCTGTGTTGGTTTTCCCAGCTCGTGGAAAACGGACTCTTCTTCTGTGGTTTGTGCTTGGAAATCTAAGCAATACATGTTTTTTAATAATCTTCCATTTTGTTTTCAGCCCCCAAAGGTTTCTCCGTATCTTTTGATTCTGATTCCTAATGCACAAGAAGAATGTGTTTCTTCCTTTCTGAGACGACACATTTCTTAAAGACTCCTCAGATTTCATTGGCAGTTCTAAGAAATGTATCATTTCTCACCTTACCTACTGCTGTTTTTCAGCAGTCCTTTTTAATGCTTTCCCACCCCAACTTTGAGCGAGATATTTAATCTTTTCTTATTTAATATTTCTTTATGCTTTAAAAGCCACATATCAGGATTAATTGCATTTTACATCTGATTTCCTTGCCAAAATACTCTCAGAATTATGCAGGCTTCTACTAGCCAGATTATGGTCTCTGACATCAGATGAGGAATTTAAATAATTAGTCTCAAAGCCAGGACCTGCTGCATGGTCTTTCCTTTGCCAAGGACTTCATAGTTTGGTTGTGTCCCCCAGGAAGTGCTCAAACTAAAGATGCCAGAGCAGCCATTCTTTAGTGCCTGTGTGTGAGAAAAGCAGTTGATAATTTAGTATACTGCCCTGAAGGGGACCTTTCTAATGCATTATGACATTTTATGTGCTGCAAAAACTAAATAATAACTTGGTACTCCCTGTGTGCCTATGTTTTTTTGGGGGGGGAAGGAGCAACCCCAGCTCCCTGAGATCTGTTCATCTAGGACAGCAGGTTTTTTGGTCTTGAGGGTCATGACTGCAGTGACTTTCCCATATTGCTGAACTGAACAGGAAGGAAATAATAATTAGATCCTTTTGGCAAGTCAGGCTTCAGGAGACTATAGATATGAAGAGAACCATGGTGTTAGCATGGGCAAATGATTTTGTCCATTGACACCTAAACAAGTAGTAGGAGTTTCTGAGGAAAGTGAACTCTATCTGAAGATAGAACTAGAACTTTTCAAAGGTTTCACCAACAGTAACCTGATTTTCAGTGATTTAACAAGGGACTCCTACTTATATCTACTAATGTGTTTCTGATTTGAAAGTACCATGCATATTCCTTATGGGCTTGTGCTAGCAAACAGGTTATAGTAGTCTGAAGAGAGAGCTACAAGTTAATCATGCATCTGAAAATGTAAATTTGAATGGGAAGAGAGGAGGAAATCATTAGGGCTAAATCAGAACAGAGTGCTATCTACTGTGAATACCTTTGCTGGTTTCTACAATTAAAAATTACCTCAGTTTAGGCAGCATGTGAATTCAAATCTGTGATGCTTCTCCTGTATAATTTGGTGTGAACTTTCTGGAATAGGGCTGCCTTGTTTTTATTTCCTCTTAAATCATATTCAGTGCTTCATCAGGGACTTCTCTAAGGGTAAACCTGCCTTTACTCTTGGCTAGATTTAAAAATATGTACATATATATTAGCACTCACATGTCCAAAAGCAAACCTGAACTCTGGCCATTGTGGGATAGAATTTATTTTGAAAAAAAACATTTTTAAATACATCTTAGACTGTTAGAGTCCATATTTCTGAGACCCCTGTGGTTCTACACAAATGATAAAACTTCTTTTTACATTATATACGCATGTAAGTTCTTCTCTCCCTTTTTTCTTTAATCATCTTAAAATTTAAATAGTAAATAGATAATAATAGATTATTTAAATCTAAAGATATACAAATACATTATATGGATTGTTTTGGGTTTTTTTCTGATCCATGAAAAGTATAACAGGACTGCACAGTATTGAGCTTATATTTTTGGTTATCAAAATCCTCACTTCTACACATCAGGACTTTTTTTTTTTTAATGCCTGTCTTTATTTCTGCACATTTATGTTATGAATATCTGCATGTTTCCATCTTGGCATTTGTTCTGACTGGAAAAAAGGGAATCCTGTCAGCTCCTTACTGACTGTGACTTGTAATATTTTGCCAGCATGCTTTGCAAAGTGATGTTGAAACAATTCTCTTTTTCTCTGAGGAACTGTTAAAATAAACTCTGAATTAAAATTCTACCTAAATTTATTAGAAGGATCATTCTGTGCCTTAGGGAAATCTGCCCCTGAGGAGGACTAGGTTTTCATACTTTGCTATTGCCAGAATTTTTTTGTTTGGAATTACCTTTACTGACAGACATATAACTAATTTTTCCTCTTCTTGTCTGTGACTCAGGGACATAGAGGACACATTCAGTGCAAAATCTGTGATGTTTTAGTTTGACAAATACCCAGTAGCAGGTCCTTGCACCATTTGAGTCCCTGATAATCTGGAATCTTGTAACCACTTAAGAAGAAAGTATCCCTGAAATATGTATTTAATGAAAGAGAGGGAGAGAGGTTAAAGCTCCTCTGCCAATTGTAATAGAGGGCAAGGAGGGTAGACTGACAGCAGGTTTTACAACTCACAGAAGAGATGAGTCATACTGGGAGTTATTCTTGAATAGCTCTCAGACGTGTAAATAATAATTGGGAACTAGGTGAAATCATGGTTCTACTGTCTTACCCACCAAGCAGCAGTGTTTGGAATAGCGGCACACAGAGGTGAATTCTTGTCTTCAGCTGAGCTGTCAGAGTTCTTGTGGTGTTGGGAAAAATTATCCTCTGTCATGTGCTTTTTGCATATGCCACTAATGTTAAAAGAAAGCACTGCTCATTCTGTGTGTATATGCACCAATGATTTAAAGAATAGATACACAACATGGCTTCTTGATAAAAATTAGACATTTTTCTGGCAGTGTCTGTATAATGGTTGAGTGCCAGAATGGAAGAACATCAACAGTTGTATTTTATTTCCTTTCAAAATATGTTCTGTTTTAGTTGCTGACAAATCATTATGAAAGATGCTGGAAGTATTATTGTTTGCCAGGTGGATGGGGTAACTTTGGTGCTGCCTCAGAAGAAGAACTTCATTTATCCAGAAAGTTGTTCTGGGGTATTTTTGATGCTTTGTCTCAAAAGGTAATTAATTTTAATATCCATCTACTGCTGTAAAAGTCTTACTGTGTAACCTTTTTTCTTTAATCTGTCATTTTTACCCAGCTTTTATCAACACTGTGTTATCCACTTTAAAGGGAAAAATACAGGCTTTAGTAAATTTCAATCTTCCTCTTCTAGCTTCTGCTTTAATGTAGGCATGCCACTTTGTCTGCTCATTAAAAAAAAATTGTATAGCTAATGAAGTAATCTTGAGGTGTATCTGTACAGGTCAACTACACTTCAGAGCCCTAAAAGCAAATTCAAGCATCTGCAGGTGACTGAAAGCTGCACTTTTCTACCTCACACACTATCCTTCCTTAAACCAAGAGCATAGTCCTTTGCTAAGTAGTTGTAGTTTCACCCTTGAATCAATTCTATGTTGGACAAAAGTTTAATAATACACCTTGGTATGTACTTACTGTTCATTCTATGGTTGTTTTTAGCCAGCCTGCTTAAAATTTCATGGGTTTCATTTCAAATCTAGGTATTTAGAAATCCTGTTTTGGATTGTGCTCTGTTCTCTTCCCAGACATCTGAAAAATGTCTAGTGTTGCTCCCAGTGAAGTCAATACTTTTCCCCTTTACTTCAGCAAGGGCAAGGCTTGATCCTGTCTTTATCTGTAGTGTATAATATGCTTTGGACAGTCAGTTTCCTTTATTTTCAGAACAAAAATTCAATTTCACACTGAGTAAAAAAGCCATTCTGTGGCTGCTTGGTTTCAGATACAGCTATATCAGTTTCAGCAGTGATGTTGATAGCTTCCATTCACTACTCACTTTCTATCCCCTGTGTGTTCCACAGAAGTATGAACAAGAACTGTTCAAATTGGCTTTGCCTTGTTTGAGTGCAGTTGCAGGGGCCTTACCTCCAGACTATATGGAATCAAATTATGTCAATATGATGGAAAAACAGTCTTCAATGGATTCAGATGGGAACTTTAATCCTCAACCTGTTGATACATCAAAGTAAGGAATTACTTTGTTGCAACTAGTTTTTTTTATCATGAACCTGTAAAAGAGGGATGGAGTCTGTTGTTGGGTATGATGTGAACTTACAGCTTCTATTCTCTTCTGAATGCTTATCTTCTAGATAAAATGGAGACCTTAACTTTGTATTTTATTTCCTATTTATGTATTTATTTTAAATCATAGAAAGCAATAAGTATCCAGTTACATAACTAATTTCTTGGTCAACCTAGAACATTTTTAATGCATTTTCAGCCTGAAGATGGAACTGTCTGTTTACCTTTGTATGTCTGCTGCAAACAAACCAGCATGTTTTTAAGAGCAGAAAAAGTAGACTAGTCTACATCATCCCTGTCATTATTAACATGTGCCAAGACACTAACTCTGGTGTGTGTTAATGACAGTGTACCTACAGAAAATGATGATGATTATGCATTCGGATAATCTCTTTTTACTATGAATAATGGGGAACTGAGCAGAAAGATCTTCGTTCTCTCTAGGCAGTCAAACTCTGACCATGCTTTTTTAAGTACATTAGCCAGACAAAACACATATCTGAATGGGATTTTTGTGCCCTGATTTTTGACTACACCCAGCGCCCCATTCTCCTTTGTATAGAATAGTCTTACAGCAGTGTGGTTATGCACTATGTCTTGAAAAATGCTACTTGTAAGACGTCTGCTTCAATTGCCTTTGTGAGCTTTCTGTCTGTATTAACATTCAGAACAGAGAATGCTGTCAGTAAATTGATACCTTTGTTACAGCATGCTTGTACACGTATGCACATCGAAATATGGTAGTAAAAGACATAATCTAGACTGGAATATAGAAATCACATCAGTGACCATTAAAATTCATTTGTCTAAGATTTATTTAAGATATACTGAAGTTTTAACAAAATTTAGTAAGGATATTATTCTATCATTTAACTAATCAAAAATGACTTTATCTGGTGTCATTTCAGAGGAAAATTGTAGATAGCCAGAATATATTTGAAAAAGTCAGAAAATGTTACTTAACATTGCCTAAATCATCAGTCACCTCATTGCCATAGGAGTCAACAGTTCTGTGATGATTCAAGACAAAGAAAGCACTACTTTTATCAGAGTCACTTCCAACCTATCCTGTATTCTTTTAACTTGCAAATCCTGCATTGCATCACTTACTAGTCCTAGACCTATTTATATGAAGCTACAGATAATATGACCTTATTGTACTTGTCAATTTTTTGTATTTCTGAAATTATTCGAAGTATTATACCATTAGTAAAGTTCCCCTTGAAATACACACTTCCAAACAATAAAAAAAACTGATGACCATGCTGGATGAATATTTTCTGACCTTTATGTGTGGTTAGACTCTTGGAAACTGTTATTCTGACATAATTTTGTTTTACATTTCTGCTTTCACCCCCCCCTAAGACTGAAGATTAAAAAACAGACTCTTCTACTTTGCAGTAGATGGCACTGTAACACTTTTGCTGCCAAAATTCTTTGTCTTAGGAGAGAAGATTTTGCTACTTCATAAGTGATCAAGAAGCAATTATTCCCTTTGATTTGTAGGAATGCAGATACAAAACAATACTGATATTTGATAAATTATTTTTGGAAAAGGATTCTGTATCGAGTGCTTGTTTGACAGTTAAGGAAAGCTGCTTTTCCTTTACTATTTAAGAAACCTTAACTTCGGCACTGTCTTGTACACCTGTTGAAGGGCTAGTGTTTTTTTCAATTTTTAATAAGGATTTTAATATTTTTAATATTCACTGGGATGTTGGAAAATAAATCCTTGAGCATATAATTTTTGAGTTGTCATAAGTTATAGTGCTTCAAGCATATAATAAAATCTATAGAAATAGATGAAGTGTTTCAAAAAGGACTGTTAGTACACTTAGTTTATGATGGACATGTGCAATAAGTTACCACCGTATTTCTGAAACTGTGGGTCATAGTTATATCTTTAATCTTAAGAAAATGAATGTTAGTAATAGAAATATGTGACAAAAAGCATGGGTACGCGGTATCATTATTGATTTTTCCCTGCACATGTGTGTCGAAGAAGTGAAATTCCTACCAGAGCTGTGGTTCTCATTCAGTGCCCATTAAATAACTCAGATTTTTTCCTTGATTTAACTGGGGCTTGGAGCAAACTGTATGTGAGGAAGCAGAGCACAGTAAGATGCTTTGAATGGATGTATGCGCTACTAATTATTTATTTGAAAGTTTTCTTCAAAACAAAAGCATTCACATTTTAGCATGTGTGATATAATAGCTATTTTTCTCTTCACTTTCAGCATTACAATCCCTGAAAAGCTAGAATATTTCATTAACAAATATGCAGAACACTCTCATGACAAATGGTCAATGGAAAAGGTAAAAACCTATATTCCTGTTAAAACAAAATCAGAATTTTTATTTGAATCCATTTCATCTTCAAAATATTTTACTCTGAATATTATTATTTTCATAATGCTACAAGTTGGTATGTAGGTAAGATATAAACCTATAATTTCTTGAAATGCATTCGGGGGGAAAGTTCTGTAAGTGCACGAGTGTTTCAAAATAGAGATTCATAATTTCCTTATTTTTATTGTTGACTTTTGAGTAAATATACTTGCTAATTCTTTAAGAGTTTTATTAACTTGAAATTTCAATTTTTTCACCAAAAAACCTCTTTAGGGTTTTTATTCCTTTGTGCAGTTTGGGTGTCCAGTATTAAAAATAGTTCCTCAACTGTAGCACAGTATTCTGCTCTATATAAATATGTAAAAGAAAAATGTATTGAAATGTTAGCTTTGTTTAATCATTAATTTTCAAAAAGATGGCATGCTACGTAATTAATTCCGTTATGTGTAGATAATAGAAATGTTGGTTGAGAAAATAATAGAAAGGAAATTTCAAGAGAAAAGCTCTGCAGAAGCATTGTTCATTTCCTTTGTACCAATAAAAATAGGATTTTTCATAATTTTTTGCTTTTCCCCTTTTTTTCCTCTCATTATTACTGTTTTTTCAGTTTGCCAATGGATGGACATATGGTGAAACGTATTCTGAATCTGCAAAAGTGCAACCATTAATGAAACAATATAAGTTACTATCTGAAAAGGTAAGCAATTTGTTCATTCTTGATCCAGGGTGATTGAAAGATTGCTTCATTCACTGTGAAAATATCACCTTGTGTTCACATCGCTTTTTTAAAATTTATTTTGAGTATGTCAGCTAATGTGTGATTGTTGCCTTCCTCAAAATCTCAAAAGGAGATAGAAGGGGTTTATTGTACAATAAATAGGCCACTCAACCTATTTTCTCTCATGGCTGAATTTACATGGCATAACTTAAGCGGAAACTGAAGTGTCATATTGCCAGTATCTTTTTAC
>NW_008825216.1:1819325-1848131 GCF_000699105.1 Pygoscelis adeliae | reverse complement strand
TTAGTGAAGACTTAGGTTTAGGCTTTGTCTGGTCCCCAGCAGAGGGCCACGAAGATGATCAGAAGGCTGGAGAACTTGATAAATGAAGCAAGGCTGAAAGAACTGGGTTTGTTCAGCTTAAAGAAGAGAAAGCTGATGAGTATATAATCTCAGTTTCCCAGTACCTAAATGTTAGTTATAGAGAAGATGGGTTTATTCTCTTCACAGGGATGCACAGTGACAGGACAAGAGGCAATGGGTCTAAGTTGCTTCAGCAGAAATGCTTCCTGGAAATCCTTCTTATCTTGACAACTTAAATATTGGAATAGGTTGTCCAGAGAAGTGGTGAAATCACCTGCACTGCAAATATTCAAGGCATGACATGGCAGGCCCTAGATAACCCAATCTTGATAAGCGTCGATAGCCCAATTAGGTTAGCTTACCTGACCTTAACAGAAGGTTGAGCCAGATGATGTCCAGAGGTCCGTTCCAACATATACTTTTTTTTATGATTCTGTGATTATGTCTTTTTGTTTCATGTAGCAGACAAAACACTGCATTACTCCTGATAATTACTGCTCCACATTTGAGTTCATATCTGAGTGTGCCATTAACATGGTTATCCCTGTGACCATCAGCTTCCTGCAGGGCCAGAATTATTCTGCCCACCTCTGAAATGATAAATGAACTTTTTAATATCTTGTATGATTTATTTGCTTCTTTGCAGTATCCCTGGGCCATAAGGGCTGATTTCAGTACATTTCTTTGCATCTCAGTATAACCAGGCAGAAGCCCAATAGTTATTGTTTGCTCTGTACAGCCACATAATAAACAAGGCAATTATTGCATGTGCATTCTTCTAGGAGAAAGAAATTTATCGATGGCCAATCAAAGAATCACTAAAAACTATGCTGGCATGGGGATGGCGAATTGAAAGAACACGGGAGGGAGATTCCATGGCACTGTATAATCGGACGCGTCGCATATCTCAAACCAGTCAAGTAAGCCATTTTATTAAAAACTTATTTTAAAAAAGGCATGCAAAATCTGCTCTCCAATCTTTGATTTTTACAAGTGATGAAATAAACCCGTACCATAAGAATATGTGAAAGCATTTTTCACAAGCAATTGTACAACTCTGGAGATTGGTTTGGATTTCTATTCACTGAAGCTGGAACTTTCTTTCCCTGTTCCAAAGTAATATGTTAATAAACATTTTCAAAAAAACTGAACAAAACTGAAATAGAAATGTATTTGTTCACTTGATTTAAAGTTAACTACATTATTTAGGGGAATTATTTACATCAGTAGGTGATTACGCATTGATAGTGAGTATTAATATGGTTTTAGACTGCTTTTTTTGGGAATTTGGTGGCTATGGATGCCTTTAAGCGTGTAAAGAAATAAATAAAGGTACGTATATAAATTATTTTTATTTCTTTTTTTTAAGAAAAATTAATACAAACATCAATGTTAATGCAGTATAAAGTTTACATCTATAGACAGCCAAAATTCTGAAAATGTTAAAGATAGTTTTTTCCTTTAGAATAGCCTTCTTAAATCAAAATGCTGTAAGAATAAAATGGAGAAATACTGGCCCTATATTCTCCTAGAGCTCCATATACTTTGCAATTAAACTGGGGAGGGGAGAAAATCTCTTTCTCTCTCATTCACACAGACACACATGGAGCCAAAACAATGGGGAAAATAAAATGGAGGGGGAAAATCTTTCCCTCTTCTCTCCACTCAGCTCTGCACTATTTACGTGTGTGAGTGGTAAGACACCTGTGAAAAATGAGCAGTTGAACCTGCTTCTCCGCTCTCTATAGACACTAGAAAGTGTATATCAAGTGATTTGATTTAGCACTTGGGCTAAACTACACATTATAGTTTGCACACTATAATTGCCTTCCAAAGTTCTTGACTTCCAAATTTCCCAACTTTTGGATGTTTATAATACCAGCTCCAAAGGCTATACTGATGGAGATGTTCGTATGTAGTTTAAGCATAAGGAGCTCATTAGAATGAATAGCTGTACAATTGAGATTCAAATTATATCAACATATGAAAACAGCTTTTGTAGCTAAGTCTTCCCCTACTATAATGAAATTACATAACTTTTCTAGAAGAGTTTCTGAAGCCTAATATGTTTCTGTATTTGAGTACACTATCATAGTAATACTCACCTTGTGTTTAAAATGTGTTGTGCTACCATCACACACACACACACAAAATAGCATTTTCCTGTGTTGAGCTGAGAAATTTTCAGTATATTTAATCAGTATCTTCATGTTAATGTAACAATGCTCGCATTATTTGCTTTAGAAAACAATACTTTATCAGTATTTATTTACTGTGTGCTGCCTGTACATTCTTTGTGTTATTCTCTATTAAAAATACCTGCCTTTTGAAAGGAGGCCTTTGAACTTCTAGGCCTTGTACATGCTCGTATACATGCATATGAAAATAATATCAACACAGGAACAAAATTCTGGACACTGTTCTTTCTGAAGGAAGATGTACCTGTGGGGGACATGTATCTGTTACAGCAGAATCCACAGAGGAAAGCCCAGCAATGCCCCCTTTCTAGCCACATTTCTTCCCTCAGTGGCTTGCCATCCAGGGAATCTCTGTCATTGTTTATCCTTCTTCAAGCATTTGTGTCAATGTAAGGAGCAAACCTGTGACAAATGTAGGCAGTAGAAAGAAAGAATGACAAAATGGTGATATTTTCTGAGTGGGGAGGAGGGACAGAAGGAAAAAGATATGTATTTAGTAGGTTCTGTTTCTACATGTAGAAATAGGGTTGAAAAGCCAAATTCAAAGTTTAATTTTTGCCTGAATTCACCTTAAACTAGATTGTCTTGAGATTTTGCCTGCTGAGAAAAAAAATCTCTAGAAAATGCAGAGATTTAATTGTAACTTTAGTACAGCATTATCCACAATGAGTTCAAGTGACATTTGCATTTGGATGAGGGGGCTTTGTGTCTGATGGCTGTCTGTCTTTGGAAACAAAATATGTAGACCTTTGCCTAAATCTCACTTAAGTTTATCACCTTTGATGTATTTTCAGTTGGGCTACATAGGATCTTTTTGATGTCTAGAGATATTCAAGTGACTTTTCCTTAAGTTCTTTCATTACTTTCAGTATCTTGTTAATGTTAACTTCTTCATATCAAATGCTTGTATAACGCCACTGTTTTGCACGTTTGTCATTCAGATATCTGTAGATACAGCCCATGGTTACACTCCTCGAGCAATTGACATGAGCAATGTCACCCTCTCCAGAGACTTACATGTAAGTCAGAAACACTTAATATGCCTACCCTTTTTTTACAGTTTATTTTTTTCTGTTCTGCTAGTTTATTTTAAACAAATTTGGTGCCTTATGTTACTTTCTTTGGTATGCTTTGATTTTGGTTTGGGGTTGGTTTGTTGGGTTTTTTTGGTCTTTTTCATCATTGCTCTTTGATCCTCTGTTGCTTTAAAAGACATGGTTCATGTTGAAAAGCTTCGAAGTTTATTTTAGTCCTGGATTGATTTTTCCCGGCTCTCTTTGTGAACATCTGTTGTTTTGAAGAGAATCCTGTTTAGAAGAGCTTGCAGCATCAGCTTTTTTCTGTTTATCATTCATTTCTCCACCATCTTCGTAAAACACTTTGTCATTGCTCTTTTTTCTAAACTGAAGAAATAAGAACCAGGAACCATTATTACAACAAGTATTATGAGAATAGAGAATGAAAAAGTTGGGGGTAGGATTTTGACAGATCTATCAGTAGACTGCTGTTATTTGGAACAATATTTTTATAAACAAATGATGTTTCTGTCTTTAGAAAGTTAGGGTTTTTTCCCATGGTGTTTGATGGAGTATGGTGCTGGTTTTTACAGTCTACTAACTTACTGTGAGTATGGTTATAATACTATGTAGGCATACAGTACATACTTTTAAATTAGTTAGCATGAGTGTTTGTACCAGTCTAGCGATGGCAACATGGCATTCAAAGCTGGCTACAAAAAATTCCTGAAACACAGGGTTAAGTTTGCCCATACTGAGCTCTGTCATAGTGCAGTGAAACAAGCAGCGGTAGTAAAGTAATTGGCTAACTGTATACTGTGCCTCTGATCAAATTCTCACACTGGACTTCCCCTCCTTGATCCCTATCTTGTAGTTTCCAGTTTTATATTTCTACCCATTGTAGATTGCTGTCTAGCTTTAAAATAATAAGAATTTGCTGCCAGTTAACTATCATACTTGAGTTAAAATATTCAGTAGATTGCTGATCATTCCAAAGACTTAATAAAATTGATAATTGAATAATACTACTTCTGTCATTATACTCTTATCTTAAACTGATGGAACAGCTTCATTGTAATTACATCATTTAACATTTGTATAGACTCAGAGTAGTCAAAAGAATGTACAGACTTTCTTTAACGCTCATGAAACAACTCTTGACGTGAACATCATCATAGTATTATGATGCAGTAAACCAAACCCAGAGAAAAGTAACTATTGTGTCACAAACCACAAAAGAAATGGCATTAGAACTACTATTACTCCCTTGTTTACTCTTTTATGCTATACTCTCTAACATTTGTCATTAATTTTATTTCCTTTGTAGCCCTCAGCTATAAAGCAGAGCTGGTTGGCTTTACGATTCATTTGTCCTTAATTATGAAGAGAGGTATTCTTTGAAACCAGCTTCAAAATCTGTTATTTAAAAGCTAAGCAAATTTAATTAAAATGCAATTTCAGGTATTAATTGCCCTGATACTGTCATTCAGGAAATATCCAAACATGTTAGGTATTAATGGGATCTGAGTTTTAAAAATGAACTGTGTGTAATTTTGAACTTTTTTTTAATGTTTAATACCTTTAAAGTTGGAGTTCAGGGTTAGATTCTTCAACCTTGTTTTAAATTGCTGGGAAAAGTTAGTTGTTTTGAACAAAGTTGGTTGGTTGTTTTTTTTTTAACTAGTACATAAGAATTGGTCCTATTTAATGTTTACATCATCCTGTGCATATACTGTGCTAGCAGGGATCATGACCATGTCTAAAACTGTAAAGTCTGGGAAATACTTCCATTTTGGTCTTAAGTGGTCACCTGGTCACATCCTGGCTCCATGAGTAGCTAGGTCTTGCTCTGAGACAGTCTTCATAGCACCCTGCTTTCCAAGGAAAGAAAACCCAGACTACACTACATTCTTCCAAGGTCCTAATCTGGATTGTCAAAACACCAGGAGCAGAGTGTGCATGATAGAAGGCATCTACCATACAGGAGAGATGTGTGTGATAATGTATCCACTGGAGAAAAGTTTCTGAAACAAATTGTCCTATAGACAAACAAGATATGGCCAAAAAGTTTCAAGTTGTTATCTGAATTCATGAGTATTCTCCCAAATAAAGAAGTTGGTATTCAGAAATACTGGTTACTCAAGACCCTTATTGAAGATGAGAAGAATGTTTCTGTAGGTCCATGAAAGAAGTGAAAAGTGAAATCTACAGAAAATTCCACCACTGCGTACAACTAGAAGGGTATACAATCAGGAGGACAGGAGAGGTGGGTTTAAAAAGTTGTTTCATGTTGAAATAGTAGTTTCTACTAGTTAGAGACTGGAGAGTTTGTCTGTGTTTTGCATAGTTTGGGGTCTAGCTTCTCGTTTACCAGTCTGAAAGAGTTTGTTTTATAGGAAGAATTTACTTATCTGTTGTGCATGCTGGAGGAGAATTTCACGCTCAGTGAAAAACTGTGGCTGCATATATGGAGTCCCTGGTAAAATGGCTGGTGCTTTTAACAGTGTGCTCACACAAATGAGTATCCATCTTGATCACGCTATGTCCATGGGTTTATAGTCAGTCTGCCGCAGCCAGCAGGAGCAATCTTGAGTCCGTCCTCTGGCTTGCTGTTCTTTGTTTCCCTTACCAGGGCCTTCAGGAGGTTCTTGCTGGCATTGTTTTGAGAATGAAGTCCCTGCCTGACACCCCAGTACTCTTTCCATACTATACTCCTCTTTGTGGTTCCTCCTTTTTCGTATTAACAGTTTTCTCTTCAGCACAGGGTTCCTAATTCCTATACATATACCCATCCTACCCAAATTCTATATCATAATTTTTCAATAAAACCTCTTGTTTTCCGTGAACCATTACAGTGTAATTGTATTGAACCTCCCAGAGAACAAAACTCATTATTTAATATCAACCAGAAAATTGTCCTTCTTGGGGGTGGCAAGATGTCATTGTGACACGTATCACTAAGCTCTCCATTTTCTTAAGGCTATGGCTGAGATGATGGCCGAAAACTACCATAACATATGGGCAAAGAAAAAGAAAATGGAGCTTGAAGCAAAAGGTAATATTAACTATAGGTATTTACAGTATTTTAAGTTCTCTGTTACTAGCTTAGATCATGTATTTGAGAAAACAGATTGCAAAAAAAAAAAAGGAACAGTGAATTTAAATTAACAAAGAAGAAACAACAAAGTATCTATTCTTAATTGAATATTTTGTGATTTTTAGTGCCTGGAAGTTTTTATAGTACTGAGTGTAACAGTTCCTGTTGAAGTAGTTCACCAATTCAAATATATCAAAGGAAGAGAAGTCAAAGCCTGTAAATAGATTTAAGCTACATTAATACATTTTCCTTCTAGCATTAATCTTTCAGGCTATTGTCCAGTGGGTCCTGATTTCATTTGAATTACTTCTTTTATTGTAGGTAGATCTAAAAGGGTGTTTACTAAGAACTGCACGTATTGTGTATTGAATTGACAAGTGGACAAACCTAGAGCAGATTCTTGATTCCACATAAAAATTGCATGTGCTCCATGATCTCTGCTTACCTAAATGACAAATTTTGTTATATGTTGTGTAACCTACTGTTTTTCCTCTGTGTTAAAATAATTTCTTTATTTGTGTTAAAGCTAAATTTTTTTCCTGCAGATAACATTATATTTGCACATGGAGGAAACAATATTTGGAGAAACAGCAAGTTCTCATTTGCAAATGACTGAAGCTAGGGTTTTGTCTTACCGAAGGTGTCAAGCCTAATTGTATGCACCAAACTTGGCCCTTTTTTTTTTTTTTAAATTGTATGCTTGCTTTTTTTATTAGTTGTAAGCTTCCAGCAAAGGTACAGTAGTTAAGGTTTTATGAAAAAGTAAAGTTCCACCTGGAAGTGCCTTTGATAAATCACTATGAATTTCCATGCCTTTAGTTTTATTTCCCCTTAATACAGCTTTTATTTTATTTTTTATAGCCTTTTCTTGAAAACTTTCTGCAGGATAAGTAGTGGCAGGACGGGCTAAGTCCAGGAAATCGTAGGCTACAGGAGGACTAGATACTTAAATGGATCTACTGTATTTGACAGCTTTGAAAGCAGATTTTTGCCTCTGAGCAGCACTTCAATGAGAACACTGTATAGTATTTGTAGTGTTGTGCAAAGGAGTGTAGTACTGAGAAGGCTAGAGGTGGCTATAGTGAATGGAGAGGCTTCTGATGGAGAGTTTCTTTGTGTGAAAGGTAGATGTATTTGTCAGCTGAGCAAAACCTGGCCCTCAGGAGTGTGGGGTTTTTCCTCCAGTATATACATATGCTAGTCTTGAAATATTTTTTTATACATGTGTAAAGAACAGAGCAGTAATGCACACTTCAGATACAGAATACTCCTATTTTTCATTTAAGTCTTTTCAAATACACAAGTTGTTGGCCACCCAAAAATTCCAAGTGTCATTCCCCTTCATTGAACACTTTGTGTGTAATAATTGTAATTGAATGATCTATTGCAGTCTTAATGACTTACATAGATAGGGCATGTATGCTTACTATGCTTATATGCATTTTTGCATGTCTGTCTTTAGGTGTAATAAGGTGGAATTAGGTCACGTTTGTGGTAATAGAACAAAACCCAATCATCACAAAGTTAAAGGCTTCCTAAAAAAAACCCAACCCAAACCAAACAAAAAAACCCAAACGTCAGACTTGCCCAGTAGGTTACCATTTTGCATGTACGTAAACGGATTCAGGCAGGACTAATGGAAAATTTTAGAATATGTGGCTTACAAAATCATCTAAGGATATGTCTCCAATATTTTCTAGAGGGAATTTGTTCCTTTTTTAAATATTATTACTAGAGACTTGCTGTAGTATTTTTTCTGAGATAGGTCTGATCGTTACCCTTACATTTTCCTGGGGTTTCGTAGCAATTATCCTAGGAATTTATTGTGTTCTGTTGTATGATGGTGATTTTAGAAGGTGAAATCCTAAGAATGTTGCTTTTTATACAGGTATTTATATTAATAATAGCAACTTTATTTTCCTGCCAAATTAACTATCTACATTCAGAGAGGTATCAATACATCAGCTATTTGTAAGCAATACAAATGCAGTTTATTCTGTTTACTTCTCTGTTTTGGCAGCATTCTTTTGATCAGATTGGACAGTTGTCTGAACCACATTTGAATAATGTACTCTAATTTTCTGTCTTTAATTTATTACTATAAAGTAGAACTGTATCACTTACATATATTTTTAGATATGCATATATCTTGTTAAACTCCATGAACCCTTTTTGCTGTCATCAGAATGTTTAAAAGCAGGACTCTGTATATGTTTATATATTTGTTTATATCTTGGTTTTCTTATAAAATGATGTGTCATTTATTGAAATATTTTCAGTTTCATTAAATGAAGTTGTAATTATAATATATGTTCGTAACAGTTAAGCACTTTTTTCTTCTTCAAGAGTTTTTGCAGTAGGTTCAACATATTTACCTGATACTTGCAGCAATTGATTATGTTAGAACTATGTTTGCTGCCACATCTAAAATTTCTATCTGAATATTTTTTAGGTTTGTGTAAAGAAACAGAAAAGTGCATTGTTGTTATTTCAGACTAGATTTTACTGTAATGTGTTATGTATTATTATGACACTGCTTTTACATACTGAGACTTACAATGTCAACAGATAACTCTTTAACTGCTTTTTAATTCTCTTGATGTTCCATAGTAGGAGGAGGCAACCATCCTCTTCTTGTTCCTTATGATACACTCACAGCCAAAGAAAAAGCCAAGGACAGAGAAAAGGCACAGGATATTCTGAAATTTCTACAGATTAATGGATATGTTGTCTCCAGGTAATTATCTGTTCAGTATTACTGTCACAGAAGGTTTCTAATACTCCTCAGTAGCTTTTTTTTTTTTTTTTTTTTACATTTTTTTAATTAAAAGAAAAATCTATGGTCATTTTTAGGTTTCAGTACCTCAGAGTAAGGATGAGCTCCTTTGTATAGAACACTGTAAGGAAGAGATGGATTACAGAGTTAGTAGCAGGGTTTTGGGAAGGCACAAGCAGAGTTCTCCAGATTCTCTGCATGTCTTCTGCCTCTCCCCTCAACACTGCAGCATGCTTTTTCTTCCTGGTGTGTCTCCATGCATCCAACTGTTAGTGAACTTGTTAATTTTCTACAAGAGGTATAATTATTAAGTCTTCATTACAGGTCAGGCACATGCACCTCTCTATAGGAATTTCTAGGCAATTGCTTTGAAAAGACAGTTTTATTTCTGAAATCTATTACTCATTTCTTTCAACTGAGTTAATTTGTAGTGGTGTTAAAATATTTTAAAAGTGAAAAGTTATGTTTTAAAGTTATTTTTTAAACAATCCACAGTGTAAATGTAATAATAGTGGATAAATGTAGTAATCAACAGAACATTCATAATTCAGTACGTATACATGCCATTCTCTGCTGAATAACACGCATAATTCCTTTTGGTTTTAGTATGACATACTTACCTACTAAATGCAGCGTGAATAAAATTTTAATTAAATTGGACACTTGTCTGCCTCATCAGCATGGCTTAGGAAATGTGAGTCACTAGGAAAGGCTGAAAGCATATCTGAGATTTGTATGACTTGAACATTAGTAAGTGACTGAAACAGTCACAGAGATGGATTTAAGTAATCATTGTGAATTAATTAGCCTAGCACATCTACTTAAAATGTGCCTACTTCCTTTCTTTTATATCACTTATGAAATTCAGCCCCTTTATAGAGTTCCACAGCTAATCTAATAATTCTAGGTAAAATCTTTCAGGGTAGCTGGAATAATTCAACTTCCTTTCCTTCAGTGGAGTAGGATGTACAAAGAAGGATGTCAGTCAGCAAAGGTTTCTTTTCTCATCCCCTGTCAAAATGATAAAAGACTCCTCAGCTGTATTCAAGGTTACATGTTCCTTTTTGATTAATCCATTTTATTTCTGTCTAACTTAAACGCAAGTGAAAAGTGGCTTTTGGTTTTTGGAGGAGTGAAAGGCTGAGAGGGATGGTAAGATAATTGTTAACTTGGACACACCCATGACCTAGTAAATAGTTCGTGCCACATCTACATCCTCCTGTGCTAGTCAAATGCAGGTCTTTCTATCAAGTTAAACTCAATGTACCTGCTTGCTCCTGTGACCACTGTGCTGTCTAAACAAGCATCTGACTCATGTTTCTCTTTGGTCTGCTTACCACTTGACATTCGGCCACATATGCCTTGCGCGCATTTCTTTCCAGTCTTTTATTTGACAGTGACTATTCTAGTCTAGTGCACCCTCATGCAGGCCGGGTTTAGGGAAGATACAAACACTTGCCCCCTGCCAAGCACATGGCACTCAGGCACATGGCCTGTGACCCACAGTCCCACTCCAGCTGCTGGCACTGAGCCCCTCACTCGCCTTACTGACACTGCCACCCCATATTAGCTGTTTTTTGGGACACACAGCATTCCCACCCCAGTGACTGGCAACTGGGACTCCCATTTGCTCCAGTTGCAGACACCACAGACCAAGGGTGCCTTACCCCCCCCACTGTCTGACTCCAATTGCTAGTACCAAATCCACTCACACCAGTCCCCTGCAGTAGCTGGCACTCTGGACTCAAAGTCTGTAGGACCCATAGAGACATTCCCAAAAGCTATGGCATCTCCAACTACTGATGCTGAGACCCTCATTCACTCCTGTTGCTGGCACCACAGGCCTGGGGGCACCTACACCCCAAGTCTTGACTCCAGTTGTTTGCCCAGTATCCACTCATGCTGGTCTTACCAGTAGCTGGCACTTATTCCTCACAGCACACACATGCACATGGAATAGTGAGTGAGATTACACAGAGAGATAGTTAAGAAAGGATTTAATAAGAAGGAAGGACAGACTCTAGTGATGACGTGCAGGGCTCAGTCAGATAACTGTATTGACAGGCTGTGGTTTACACGTGACTGGCCCCTTCTATACGCCTTTTTGTCTTTTCTCCCCTTTGCTCTTCCTCGATCCTCCTCCCCTGCACACTCCATCATTACTTTGTGTAGTCCACTGACCTGCCTCGAATATTCCAAATCCTCATGTTCTTCATGTCCCCTCCTTTTATGAGTTACAAAATCCAGGTGGCCCTCAGCAAAGTTGTGTCTGAAGTTTCTTAATGGCCCATTAATTAGTAACTGGAGGCTATTGGTGTCCAGCATTGTCTCCTTTATCCCTTGTCTACCAGATTTATGTCTCTATGTGTTCTTGTTTGTGGCTTCCCTCTTATTACCCCCTTATGCATTGAGAAAGTCCTTGATCAGATAAAATTTGCAAAATAACTGAGTACTAATGTACTTGGTGCCTCTGACAGTGGGGTGAATGACTCCCTTGCTGGTTAAGCATAGTTTCTTCATGTGCCGTCATTAAAGTCCTGATCCTGTAGAATCAAGGCTTATGTCATTGCCAGCTTGTTGCTAACAGACATCAGCCTGCATCATGGAACCACTCTCTGCAGATTCATACTTGTTGAAAGAAGATACGCTTTTCATATCAGACTAGTAACTATGATGGAACATACTGGAAAAGGTAAACTGCAATTCCATCGCTTTGTTTTGGTTTTCCCCTGATTTTTCACAAATGCTACATAGCTATTCGAAGTTTTTCATTACAAACAGACTTTTGGGGAAAAGTCATGATGAGGGAGACTAGATTTACTTCTGGTTTGATTGTTTAAATCAAATTATTCTGGCAGTTTCAAAACTCCCTCACCCAAGAATCAATCCCTGGAGGGAAAAATAAGACAGTAATGCCTTACAAGTGAGGGAAAGAAATTACAATGATATTGGATTAATCTGATTGACTAATCTCATTTTTCTGTAACCTTCTACTGGGGAAATCTGAGTTGTGTCTTAACAAATTGCTCAAAACCTAAATAAGTGTAAGAGTACTGTTTACTTCAAACACAGAACAATTCTTATATTAATAAGCAGTTAATCATTACTAGAGAAAATGGCATCAGACTACATGGAGAGGTAAGACTGCTTTGATTCCTTCTGCACATGTGAAAATTGACTTGCTTCTTTTTACAGAGGACTTAAGGACCTGGAATTAGACACACCTTCCATTGAGAAACGCTTTGCCTACAGTTTCCTTCAGCAACTTATAAGATACGTGGATGAAGCCCATCAGTACATTCTGGAGTTTGGTATAATACTCCTTGTGCATTTTCTTAAGAATTATTAACTAAGATATTTGGTATTATAAAAACAACTAGAAAATTTCAAGAAAATGACACATTCTTAGACTAGGAGTTTTCCCTCTAGTTTCCTATAGTTGATGAAAATGATGAATTTTGGAAAGTTATGTAGTTCACATATTCATTCCAGTTTCCCATATTCATTCATCAAATGAAAAGTGTTCAGCCAAAATTTATAATGACTTTCATTCTTTGAAAAAGAACACTCGTTCTTTGAAAAAGAACACAAATTGATAATCTCTCATGTGCACATTAATATTTACTACTCACATGTAATCCCTTTTTCACAGAGCAAATTAAACCAGTCGTTTGTACCATTCTGAAATTTTCTCTAGAGGAGGAAGTTGAGTAAAGAAACCTCTTTAACAAACTCCCAGAATGGGAATGTTCTTTCACAAACACCGAGCATGTGTTTCGTCAACAGTGCTATGAAGGAACAGATTTAACTTGATCTGCTTTTGTTAAAAAAAAGAAAAGTTTGCTGACCCAAGTCAGCTTCTTATATGAGCAGTAAAAGCTAAAAAACCTGGCCAGATGCAGCTTCTGTGTGACCATGGGAGTTGCAATGCCACATAACATATACTGTGCTTCATGTCTAGACATAGATGCTGTAATTGACGGTACTAATGGCAGGAACAGCAGGGAGATTGAATAAATCAATGCTCATCCAAAAGCCTATCTAGTTTTAAAGCGGAAATCATCAAATTTATGAATTATTATATGCCATGGTTACTTACAGTAGCAAAAGTCTGGCCTTGATAACTCATTGGGTTACTTCTGCTGCTAATGCCTGATTATCATGGCTTCATTCTACTTAATTATATAGATTTGGCATAACTGCAAGAATGATAATGAATCAATACTGAAACACTAGAAACACTGGTGGAACAAATACCATTCATGTCCCTCAATGGATTAGTAAAAAGAAGATCATAAATAAAGGATAAATAGTCTGGGAGTTGTACCAGATTGTCTGTAAAGAGTATTTGATTTTTATAGTAATGGGGGAAGTGAAGCAATTTTAATTTCAGTTGGGTAGTTCTAACCATTAATTTTGTTCTTTAGACAAAGTCCACAAATAAGTAGTAAAAATTCGGTAATTCTGTTTCTCCTGGGAATGACTGGAGAAAGGTGTTCCATTAGAATCTGAGTTCAGGCTTCTAAATTGTCACCAATAACTAGAAAAATACAAACATAGGACCAGATTTTCATCTCACAAAAATATCCATATCTCTTTGGACTATGAGATGTCTACACTTTTATGAAGATTTGGACAATTATTCTTTACGTATTTTATTTGCTGTAACTTTTCTTCTCATGACATAGTAATAAAATGCCACTTTAACTAGTGTGTATACTGTTTGTGGTATCTTAAATCTACATCTAAAGGTGACCAGTCTTATTTGTTAATAGTGTACACTTTCTAAGAAAAATGCAGAGTAGACTGTAATTAGGATATATGACAGGGAGCTTAATTTTCTTCTCTCTGCAGATGGTGGCAGCAGAGGCAAAGGAGAGCACTTCCCATATGAACAAGAAATCAAGTTTTTTGCCAAAGTACAGTATATCTTTGCTTATTCTTTGTCAACGTACTAAGTAGTTGAAGTGAGAAAGTTATTTGTTAGTGAACATGATTATTGTTGTTATAGTTGCACTTTTCTGTGTTAAATTCATTGTATTATTAATTAAAAACAGTAGTAATAAAAATAGCTTGAGTATACTGTAGGATGAAGTATAGATGTGAAAAAATTACAGGACTATATTCTTATTCTCATTATTTCCTTGCTCCATGATATGAAACTGCTCATATGATGTTATTCATAACCTCCCTACATTTTCTGTTTACTGGCTTAGTCTAATTCTGAAGATTTTTCCCTTTTACAATCTTCAGGTAGATAAATGTGAGCAATAGTTATTGGAATTAACACAGCTATGTATCTGTCAGTGTCACCTTCTTTATTTCTTTCCTTGTTTTAAAACCACGCTGATGTCTCCATCACGGAATCACAGAATGGCTGAGGTTGGAAGGGACCTCTGGAGGTCATCTAGTCCAACTTCACTGCTCAAGCAGCGTCACCTATAGCAGGTTGCCCAGGATCATGTCTAGATGGCTTTTGAATATCTCCGAGGGTGGAGACTCCGCAATCTCTTTGGGCAACCTGTGCCAGTGCTCAGTTACCCTCACAGTAAAAAAAGTGTTTCCTGATGATCAGACAGAACCTACTGTGTTTCAGTTTGTGCCTCTGGTCCTGTCACGGGGCACAACTGAAAAAGGCCTGGGTCCATCTTCTTTACACCCTCCCTTAAGATATTTATACACATTGATGAGATCCTCCCTGAGCCTTCTCTTCTTCAGGCTAGAGAGTCACAGCTCCCTCAATCTCTCCTCATTTGAAAGATCCTCTGGTTCCTTCATCATCTTTGTGGCCCTTCACTGGCCTCTCTCTCCAGTATGTCCATGTTTCTCTTGTATTGGGGTGCCCAGAACCAGACACAGCACTTCAGATGTGGCCTCACCAGTGCTGAGTAGAGAGGAAGAATCATCTCCCTGGATCTGCTGACAATGCTCTGTCTAATGCAACCCAGGGTGCTGTTGGCCACCTTTGCAGTGGGGGTGCATTGTTGGCTCATGGTCAGTTTGCTGTCCAGAGTCCCCCTGGTCCTTCTCTGCAAAGCTGCTTTCCTGGTCAGCCCTCAGAGTGTACTGGTACCTGGGGTTATTCCTCCCCAGGTGCAGGACTTTGCACTTCGCCTTGCTGAAAGTCATGAGATTCCTGTCAGCCCAATTCTCGTTTTTGTGTCAAGAAGGTTTTATACAGTATAAATTAAGAAAATCTGCTTGTGTCTTTCACATGCAAAAGTTTGTATGGTGTTTGCATATTCAAAGTGCCTTTTGAATTCAGTAGTGAATAAGCAAAGGCAGCTGTTTGCAGCATTTTTCTAACCCTGATATCCTTGGAGTAAATTGTAATCTCGATACCTTAAAGTACTTCCTTGTGGTACTATTTGCCAAGTTCATTGACTCAGAAGCTAGCCTTCCACCTTCTTTTGAACCATGCTCCAAAAAGGAAGCAATTTCAGATTTTCTTACTGGCTGTTTATTTTGGATCTCCTCCTGGCTGACATGTGCAGTGGGCACTGAGTAATGGTCACCACATGAAGTAAACAGGAAAACTTCTGTGGGCAAGCCCTTAATGAGTGAGGATGTTTTGGGAATTTTATTTGATAGCATCTAGAATTAAGTGCTGTTAGTGCGCTGACAGTTGTAGGTGAATTTTTCTGAAGTCTACATTAACAGGCATGAACAGCAATAGTTGTGTCTGGGTATGTGGTACTGGAAAAATCTTAAATTGTGAGAAAAAATGAAATTATACTTTCTGCTTTGTACTCCTCCTAAAAAACACACAGATCAAGTCCCAGAGATAATGTAAAATATTTTCTGCTGCCTTTCCTGATGACATTTTCAATGCCTTGAATACTAAATAAATTCAAAGAGGAATAGACATTAAAGAAAAAATACATAGAGATTTTAAAACAGAAAACACATTTGAAATCTGCTGTCTTTAGTTGTGACTTACAAAGAGTAATACAGAACATAGTAAAGAAAGCCCTCGGATAACCACTTCTTTCTGATGTAATTTCAGGTTGTGCTCCCTTTGATTGATCAGTATTTTAAAAATCATCGCCTGTATTTCTTATCTGCAGCAAGTAGGCCTCTCAGCAGTGGAGGTCATGCCTCTAATAAAGAGAAAGAAATGGTGACAAGGTAAAACTTAAAATACTGTTAATGTGTATGCATATGTGTGTTTCTCTTTAAACAGCAGCAGTTGAGTGTGGGAAAGTGAGAAGTGGGAGGCAGAGAAATATTTTTATGAACACACAAATTAAACTTTTTGAACTTTCTTTTTCTGTTAGGAAAATTCATTGTATAAAATGAAGAGAGGAGTACAGAGTTATGATTATATGCTGTTTTAAAGGTAGTGGTGATGATTTTAGCATGCAGGGAACTTAAATTTAGCATTATGTACAACAGTACATCAGTTGCACAGTCTGTGGCACAGGCTATACTATTGTGTATCAGTTTTCACTGTTGGAAATAGGTATATACCAAAATCATTATTCCTGCAAAATTTTGTGATAGATTTAAAAGCCAAACTTACTTATATAACTGTGTTTCAGTAAGTATCATTATTGCTGTCCACGATAAAAAGTAAAAATGAGAGAGTTGCATTCTTTCTGCTCTTTGGTTTTCTAAATAGTAATAACAGTACTAGTATGACAGAAATACCCGCTTGACCCTTTGTCTGAAGTTATCCATTTTTTAGACCATCTCTCTAAGATATGTTTTCACTTAATTTCACTTCTGATTGAATTGAAACCCGTATTTCCCATTTAGTAAGGTGGACTGCAAGCTTCACACAGGACCAACTGCATACCTGTAATGTAAAGGTATCATGGTTGCATTCTTGGCTGTTATTGGGTACTGAACCATGCAAAATTGAATTGCTGTTCTTTGAGGATGACAGCCAATTGATGGTCTTACAGACATGCGGGGGTTGCAAGATTGTGTGAGTACTGAGTGAAGTTTCTAGCGACTAAGCATAAGTAAGTAATGGCTGTCTTGACCCTGTGTCATCTCATGGTCTAATTTGATCTGGCAGCTTGGCTGAATGGTATTCTTCAAAGAATTAAGGCTCTATCAAAATGCATGCATCTAGATAATTTTCCACTCTAGGAGCTGATGCTTTCTGTCTGTAATGTTCTGGATAACAATATTTTCACAGTTGTAAAGTCATGCCAATAAACCCCATACTTCTGGAATATGTCAAACATGGATATATCAGCATACATGCTGCATAGATTCAGGACTTCTACACATATGCTGTCTAGCTGTGTGAGATTCCTGAACATGTAGCCCAGCAAAAGGATCAGAGCTGCTGCCATACTTAATTGAGTTACCTGCTATCCAGAAGTGTCAGCCAAAGAGAAGAAAACACATGCAAGGAAGCCTTGGATGAATGATAGCTATAACGAGTGCTACTGAACAGTTTATTTCTTAATTGTCAAGATGCAAAGATTATAGAAACTACATTATATGATCCATTTCCTGAAGGGCTGTTTTGGGCCATTTTAGTAGATTCCCAACATTTTTTTTGTGCTGTGGTTTTTTTTCCCCTACAGTATTGTGGGGAGTTTGCCAAAGCTGAATTTTGGATTTTCTGTTGAGTTTTCCCTTTAGATTAGTTTGAGTGCAATTCATATGTAGGATTTTCTTCAAGCTAAGGTCAGTTCCTGGCTGCTTTCTTTTTCCAATGAAGATAAGCTTACATTCATTAAGCTATGGGAGAGTATATTTTTGGGTATTGATAATGCAGTGACAGTGTTATTAAGTGCAATAACCATTCCATGTTTAGCAAATACATTAAATCCAGATCTATTTCATGGGCAAATACGGGTCAGACCTCTTCCTGAAATATGGTGGCATTATATTCCATCTTATATGTAACCAGCCTCTTCAGGATTGGGCTTTTTGCATTTCTCATCCATTACACCATCTTACAAGTCCTTGTACTACTGCAGTTGTATAAAATTAGTTCTGGACATCAAATAAGTACTGGCCATTTGGACATTTTAATTTATTTATTTCTTTAACCTAAACTAATTAACACCGGAGATGATAGGTTCAGTCTGACTTTGTGAAAACATAGCATCTGCTGAATGCTATAGTCAGTTGAGTAACATTTGTACGTTAGAAAATAAGATAGATTGTGAGCTATTTAATGTCTTCGTTAGAATGGACACAAGATTTATATGATGCTAACATGCTTCTGTACAGCTTTTCCTGTTGGACTGGGTGAACCAGGATCCTCATAAAAGAATATATAGTATATGTCTGCCTCATGGAATAAAAAGTGAACAGAGATCCCTGAACATGCACCAACCAGACTAATTTCTAAACCAGCGGTTGCTGTTGCTATAGTGGATCACTGTGCACTGGCTAATTAGCTGGATTCAACACTACATTAACCTGGCTGTTCTGATTCTGGACATAAATGTTTCCATTTGGCACCGTGCTCTTGTCTGTCAATGGAACAACATGTTCAGATCTCATCCATAAACTGTGCAGACATGCTTATGGTGTCTTTTGCTTTTAAATCGGAGGTTGATAACTAGCCTGTGTGCCTAATAATTAAATAGCTTAATAAAATGACATGATATTGTTCATGTCATTTATAGCAGATGAGGGGTTTTGCAGCATAAAAAATAACACCAAAATTGATGTTGCTCTCGGAGAAAATTCTCAGACTGAACTGGATCATGAAGATCGAGCTAACCCCTCCTAAATCTGGAGGCCAGGTCAGTTTGGGTAGGGCAGTGTGCTTCTGCTTCTGTGAATTAACAAAAAATTTCATTCTGCATTGTTCTGAACGGGGCACTGCTCATCAGCACAGGAAGTAATTCCAACATGTGAAATGAAATCATTGATCATATCTGTTTTTGTTGGTTTTTAACCATGTAAGAGGCTATTTCTCATGTTAAGTGTGTTTAAAAAGCAATGTATTTGAAAAGAAATTCTCACTGTGTTCAAGATGACAAGATCAAAATTGGACTAGTTAAAACATTTGCCATCAAACACTTCAATTAATCTGATTTCCTCACCTTTTGTTTTCAAATTGTCAGTGGTATCCGGAATAGCACACTGACCACATTTTACTTCTTAAAGCTTTGATGGTTATTTCCTTGTGGGTTATCATATAGGACGCTTTTATATTAATTAGCTTTGCTTTTAATTTTTTTTTTGTTTCTTTAATTATAATATGTGCTTATTTAACCATGTTTGTTAAGGATATGCACTTAAAAACTCTTTCTTTAGTACTCTGTCCCACATTCTGCTCAGATAATTGATTCTTTCTGCGTGACATCATGTTGCTTTTCCTGCTCATATATCAGCTGTTATTTTTTCTTTCTTCCCCCCCCTTTTTTTTTTTTTTTGCCCCCCCCCCCCCCTTATTTTTTTCCTTTTCCCTTCTCTTCTCTTTTATTTTCCTTTTGTCTTCAGCCTGTTCTGCAAACTTGGAGTTCTTGTCAGGCATAGGATTTCACTGTTTGGTAAGGAGACCCTTGACAAATACTAGCATGGCCATCACTTGGTTTTCTTTGCCATTTTTGCATTGTGTTATGTGCTGCTTTGTTGCATGCTGCATGGCTGCATGGCTGAAATGCATGGTCTTCACAGACCACTAATCGTTTAGGCTGGTAGATCACAGAATTTATTAGATGGAATAAAAAGCTTTTGTAGTTGTCAGTTTGGGGTTTTTTGTTTAGTTTTCCATGTGTCTTAACTAATATCTGGATTTCATTATCCTACCAAAGAATTTTGCTGAGTTAATTATAATTACTAATTTGTTATTTTATTCTAAATCTTTTGGGAAAAACAGAGCATCAGAACTGCACATTTGTATTGGAAAGTCATTAAGGAAAATTTGTAGTGGGCTGAAATGCTTAGTTATGTTCTGTAGAATTCTTAGATATTCCCAGATGTGCTTGACTCCACATACGCATGTGTACTATCTTTCTGGTATTATGTGAATCTAGCAGGAGCTCAGTGTTTGTCTTATGCCATGTGAAAATCACTTAATTGAAGTCAATTTGAAGTCTGTATCAAGTGTATACATTATATGCAACGTGTGGCACAGTCATTTTGTCTGCAATTTTTTCTTATGCCATGATGATAGGGTAGTTGAAATAGTACATTCTATGCATATATAGCTTCTATGGTGGATATATTGCAAACTTCAGCATCCATGAACATACCTGATTGATTGGGTAATTATCTAGCGAATTAGAATTTGATTAAGATAACATGCATCTAACTCAATTCCTACGTATTTCATTCAATTTGAAGGGAAGGAACTCACTTGCTGCAGCAGTGTGGTGTTTAAAAAGCTTACAGACCATTATGAAAACCATTAAACTGAGAAGAAAGATCGGAAGTTATTTTGGGATATCGCTTTTAAGTATGTTTTGGGATGAGCTGAGTGGATTTGCCTGTAAAGCCAAAAGATCATAGGAGGAATGGAGTTATTTCTGCAGCTGTGTGGCATTGTTGCAGCTTTTTCTGAAGGGTGGAGTATGTCACAAACGTACACATAAGCTCTGGTTTATACCCTAGGTTGTTTCTTCAAAGAATGAACTAGCTCAGGTATACTATTAAAATTTTGCAAATCTTTTTCATTATTGTGTGAATTTGTTTTTCTGACTTTTTTTCTAAAATGAGTAACAGTTGAAGTTAAAAATCTTAAGTCAATGTAACTTTCTTCAGTAGTAAAGAAAAGATCTTTTCCGTTCCATATCTCAGCTTGCTTACTTCCTGTTGTTTGGCTGGGTTCAAGTGGTAGAAGGAGATAAGTTAGATGGGATCAGATGAGTATTTACTATGGTTACAGTTTGTTTTTTAACTCTTTTCCTAGTGTGCAGTAACTAACAGAATACAAAAATCTTTATGCCAACACAGAAGTGTACTGTAGTTTTCCCATCACTTATGACAAGGTCACCATAAGATTCTGGAGCATGGTCATTTACTGTGGACCTACTAACTCAAGTCAAAGTCATCTTACAGTTTGCCTTACCTTGTCAGTGAATTACATCATGTTAGAAAACGTGATCAAATAATTGCAGTTACGCCAGCAAAGGCAATGCCTGTGTAGAAGAGGGGACGATGCTCATGAGGATAGCCTCTGAGCACAGCTGGGGTCTAGAAAGTTATTTGTACGTTTTGGAGGCATCTTGAATGAGCAAGATTTGCTCGATAATAACCTTTATGGATAGTGGGGAGTTTGCTATAACAAAAAGCAAAATGCTATATAGGTTTTGCTATATAGATGTTTTATATTATTGTGAATTTGAATGGTACTTCTGAAGATACAGCTGCATGTATGAAAGTCATTAGTAAAAGTCATGTAGCTTAAGCTGTATATACAAGTCTTGATAAAATGGGAAATTAAGCATGCAAGTCTTCCAGAGTGAACTTAAACAGTTAATAGCATTTGATATCTGAGTGTCACTGAGATTATGGAATTGTAATTCAGCATGGAATTATTATTTCTTTATACTGTGAAAGTAGATTTTTACCCCAATAATTTACTGTTTGAGAGCTGTAGCTGTGCACCAGTAAGACTGTATTGATTTACTTTCATTATTATTAGTGGGCTGAAGTTGAAAGTTTTTAGTGAATAATTTTGGTGAACTGAGCATATGAATTTATATTTTCTCAATTTAAAAAACAAATTTATATGACTAGTCTGATTCACTTTTTATATTGTTTAAATGTCCATAAGGCATTCTTTCTATATAAGTATGTAAGTAATTTTTAAAAAAAATCTTCATATCGGTAATACAGACCCATGTACTTGGAAACAAAAATTAGCTGGGTAAGACATCAGATAAGAAAGGCCTGGTTTTGCTCACTCATTTTTGGGAACTTAGAGAAATTAATCAGAGGAGTTCCTAAAAAGAAACAGAAGGCTTTCTCTGCCTGATGACATTCTGAATTTATAAGTGTCCTTCCAGTGAGGCATCCTGGAATCAATATCCATAGCACTTTCGCAATACAGCAACAGTTCTTCCCTCCTGATATAATAATACAGCTTTCTAAAATAAGTAGGACTGCACCACAGATTATTAAAGAAACTCAGTTGTGCAGTTCACGGGATCAACTGCATTTGTAATACATGCTGAAAGGTGATCCAGCCATCAACCTATACTAGCTCCTGGGATACTTTTAGCCTTAAAACCTCTTGAACTCATGTGGTTTAGTATTTGCATATGTCCAGCTTCTATTGTTTTGAGTTGTGTGAAGAGTTTCTTTAAGGAACAGCTTTTGTTTCAGTTTTCATCCTATTCAATTGTACTTATCACCTGCTCCCCTTTCATGATGTAACGTAATTTTATCTACTGCATGTTCATTTCTACATCGGAGTGTTTTGTATCTAGTTTTCAGGCTTCTGAAAACTAAGAAATTTTTAATTAATAAAAAAAGAATATTTTTAATGTAATGAAGGTACATATATACACTGTGAAATATTTGCAATAGTAACAAAACTAGTTTCATTAGAAAACCCCTCATTTTAGGTTTCATAACTCAGTTTAAAAAAAGATGGCCTTCTGAAATTGACTTCTGACCTCAGGTTGGAAGCAAACTGATTCTTGAAATGTTCGATTTAAAAGGACTTTTTTTGAGTTTTAACTGTGGCATTTTAAGGTAAAATATTAAAAAATACTCTTTTTTGTGGGTTTTTGTTTTAGAAACACAGTGAAAACAACTAAATTCATGACACTGAACAAAAGCAAGACAGAGAATGTCATTGAACCTAAACCTGTCTTTCATAGCAAATTCCATTTTCTAGGACTCTGTAACAAATCCTTCCTGAAGGACACATTCCAGAAAACAAGTTTCATGATAATTTTGAAAGTCTGTTTTTAGTGTTACATTGATAAAACTGGCCAAACTCTAGTATGTCAATCAGTTTAGACTGAGGGGGGCTGCATTTATCACGGTCACTGAATTCTGCTCTGATATCCCAGTCTGTGGAACCAACCACACTGCAGTATCTGCTACAGGGATATGCCTAAAGCTTGTCTGGTTTTCAGAATAAGTAGATGAATTTCTGACCCTTCCATCTGGTTGCAGCATACAAAGCACCTGATTCCTGATAAATATATGGCTCTTGAAATGTGTCTACATGGTATAAATAGATGGCCAATGTAAATTTTCAGGGAACTGGAGTGAGCATCTCTATACTGCGCTGTAGCATGCAGCGTATACACACCTGCGCGACGAATGTTAAGATACTATTTCACGATGGTCTAATCCACAGTCTAAGTCTGGGTTGCTTTGAGTACTTCCCTCCATCCCTGCTGTCATTAGCACAGTCCTGCACTCCCTTCTTCACTAGCACTGACATTCATATCACCAGAGCAGTAAAATAGTAAGGAAAAAAAAATAGGAGTTGACAAAAAAATCTTTCAGGGTGTTTTTTTGGTAGGATTTTTCTAGGCCACCTCAGCTTTCTCATCTGTTCAGTATATCATTGCATGACCACCAGTGCCAGTACAAAGAAGGTGGTGCTGCCTGGCTAGGGACAGCCATGGAAGCTGTGGTTCAGGTTTGTTTAATCTACTGTAGATGAACACCACAACAATACCTCCTAATTTGATAGCATATAACAACATTCTCAGTGCTGCAATAAACCTCCCACTCCTTCCTTGCAATTTATCTTTTTAAATCTCTATTTCACTGAACCAGTTACTAATTTTAGTTGTATGTTTGCCTATATTTTCAAGTGAAATAACCACCAGTGAGAAAGTTTAGTACACTGTATGCAGATGACAGTATTTTCAGAAATCTATCTTACCTTAAACATTCAATTTGCTTCATCTTTTTTTTTTTTTTAATTGAGAAACTTCTTTAAATATGTGGAGAAGCAAGAAAAGGTATTTTCATTTTTGCAGAGATTTAGATTTTTTTTTTTTAAATAAATATATTAAATAAGCTGTGGGTCAAATTTGTGTAGCCTAAATCTGTCCTGGATTTAAAAAGTGAACTTAGAGGTGACTTGTACATGGCAACATATTGGGATGTACATATGCATACAGGGCATGTTGTGTGTAAGTTGTCTTTTTACATACACAAGGGTGAAAAAATAATTGATTATGGGAGATGCATATTATGTCAGAGACTTACTCATGTGGGCCACACCTGATCCTGCTCTAAATGGCTGCAACCTATTGGTAACACCAGGGAGCTAACCTTTTTGATGACATTTTATATAAATGTTCTCTTCCTGCAATAGCAGCTTGCATAAGTTAACAGCTTTTATGTTACTGAGAGGGGGAAGATAAATGTTCAGATAAACTTGTATCAATTAAAGCAAAATTTATAGATCTTAAATGAAAACCAGACAATACACTGCAGCTCTAATTAACCCCACATTTAAGTGCTTCCATCTTGACTGCCTCAGCTATTTGATGAGAGATGCTTTACTGCCTCTAGTTACTGCATTCGTGTAAACAAGGCTAAGAAAACAAACTGCATGTTTTTTAACTTGAATGTTAAAATTATGCAGAAGTTCAACTGCTCTTCTGCTATGTCATTTACTCTTTATTTAAAACCAGAGATACAGTTAGCAGAGTGTAGGTATGCTATACAATATACTCAGCTTAATTGGTGGATAATTTTCCTCCCTGTTTAGGAAATGATGCAACATCAATAGTCAACTGTCTTCACATACTGGGCCAGACTTTGGATGCGAGGTAATACTGAATATATTTTCTAAAGTATGAAAAAAATAACTTAAGAAAATAATGTGCAGCCAGGTTTGGGCTACCTGTGTAAGGCTACAGAATTTCAAAACTCAAGAAGTTCTAGTACTGAAAAGAATTCCCATTGCAAAGTAGGTGAATTACTGGTTAATTACTAGGAGTTGGCAGGACAATATTTGTAGGTTACACTTTCAACTTCAGCTTGGATCAATGGTGTCCAGGAACTGCTGGCTGTTAGTTCATCTGGTTTTAATCGTGTGACCATCCCAAGAACACAGTAACATCAGAAATACTTCATTCTTTTGCTTACACTGTTTAATCAAAGAATTCCAGAGTTAAATGGACATGGAGCGCAGTAAATCTGTCTCATAGAAAGTCTTTGTTGCAAAGTTAATTCGGGTTCTAATTTGAACAAAAAAAACCCTTTGCGTTGAATTCAGTGGTACTTTTAAGTTAAATTGAGCTGCTTGAGCCATTGTGAGGTTTATGGATGAGATAGTCTTTAAATATTGGAGGGTAATGTGTTGCTTTTCATTAACTGTACAGTCAACTATCTGTGCTGATAGTTGACTTTTAGATCTTCGCAGTTGTGAAACAAAACATGATAGGTTAAACTACCTCCATGGTAATTTAAGATAACTTTTTTCACTTTGCATTTACTCTCAAAGAATTGACTGGATTACATGCAGGTAGCTCTTTTTCTCAGTATCTTTGCAGTGGCTTAAATGAACGAATTTTACTTTCCATTTGCTATGGGGTAGAGTCATGATCACGGTTGATTAATATGGCTCTGCTGTTGCATGGTAATCCTTTAGGTTGCAATATCTTGGGTTTTTGTCATAAATTGTCCATGCTCTATGCAATCATACAGATGGAATACAGATATAGGTAGAGGCTGCTACTTTAGCTCTTGGTAGAGATGTAAAAATAGCTCCAGACGGGGATTAAGAGATTCATGGAGGTTACATGGAAGTTTGAAAATATGGCCATTGAAACTGTGTATATATTCACATATATTCAAACAAACAAACAAACAAACTGGACTGTTATTCAATTTACAAAAGAATTTCACCTGGATTTATTTCATGCATGCCTAAATGCATACTTTCCTTAAACAAAGGATCTCTGTAATTGAGCTAGTTAAAACAAATAAGATAATAATTATCCTGGATTATACCATTACGTACCTGATTATGGTGTTATCGATATGTAATCAATGCATTTATTTATTTTATTTTAAACAGATTTGGTTGTTTTTAGTCATTTCTTTCTGATGCCCTTATTCTGGAGGCAGAAATATGATTGTCATGGTTGGGAAGACTTTTCTGAGTTCTAGCTTGAGATAGTTCTTCTCTTCCTAGAGTCATAAATTGCAGACTTACTCATTCTTCTTTTTTGTTAGGTGTTTTTTTTCCCTCTGAAGGCAAATAAATTACTTAATTTATAAGTTTAAAAGGACTTTATTTTCTCAACGGGAAACCAGATAAAATATCCTTGTGTTCTGCAGGATATCCATGAAACGTTTTTTTCAGGAGGTTGTTCTCCTATAACAAGATTCAACAATATCAAAAGATGAAAGATTTTTCTTCAGTTCTTTATTATCTGTTTCATATAAACCAAGACTAGGCTTTATTCCTTACTTGTCTAATAGAGTATTCTTTTTCATTCTTTTTGCATGCTATATACAGGACTGTGATGAAAACTGGTCTGGAATCTGTTAAGATGGCATTGAGAGCATTTTTGGACAATGCTGCTGAGGATCTGGAGAAAACAATGGAAAATCTTAAGCAAGGCCAGTTTACACACAGCAGAAACCAGCCAAAGGGAATTACACAAATCATTAATTATACCACAGTTGCTCTCCTGCCAGTGCTATCTTCATTATTTGAGCATATTGGACAGCACCAGTTTGGGGAAGATTTGATATGTATGTATTATTTAGAAGCACCATGCCACTAAAATATCTGTAGTGTCCTGTAGTAAGCATTACTAGAGACTCAGTTCTATTAGAGAAGGACAAATCCTATGTCGTTTTGACAAAAATGTCATTGACTTAATCAAACATTTGCTGTAATTGTCTGCAGGTTTTAGTGCACTTTGTGTAAATATTAAAGCAGATGTGGCTGTGATTAGACAGTCAGAAGGCTTGACTTTTTTTATAACTTTACGATAGATTTACTGTGACTTTCTTCTTGTGTGAAAAGTTGCTTTGTATAAGTTAATTTGTCTTTGCTCTGTCTATAAATGAGTTTATACTATGAGAATGATGTTATTCCATCCTATATGCACCTTGACTCAGTTTCAGTTAGCGGGGAATTTGGGTGGGTGCATCTTAGATCCTAAGGAAAAAGTGGAAGGCAGCTCCTGAAGAATTCAGGCACAGAAGAAAGGAGTGTGTATGAGACTCTGTATATGAGATTTCTGTAGACATTCTGATTATGGCAGATTCAGTGTCCTTTATTTTCCCAAACCCAGTCCCTGCAAGACAAAATTTTGCTGTCTGCAATGCAAAACTTTAATTTTATATATTTTAGGAACTCCACAGAATTCTGCTGTCCAGACTGCACTAAAGGAGGCAATTCTGCTCTGTATAGCTAACTCAGTTATGGAAATAACTGAGAGAAGGACCTGGAAGAAAAGAATATTAAATCATATTTTTTCTCTTTTTAGAATCTGGAAAAGTATTATTTAAAATAGCATTAAGAGAACTCTTTTTGAAAATTTGGAGTTGTATTGACGAATTTGAATGTGATGAGATGTAAACATCCACTTTTCTCATTAAATTATTTCTGTAAAATTCAGGAGTCATCTGTGGGGTTCACATACATCACTTGTTCATCATAAACCACTTTTTCAGGCATCAGCATGTTCATGCCTTGTATAATTCTTGATCTCTGGTATTGCATGTTTTGGAACTTAATAATTAGCCTTTGATACTTTGTTACTTAAGTTGTTATTCTTAATCTACCTACATAACTTAATCTTCTACCATAATCTTCTACATACATCACACTGGTGTCAAGCACTCAATTTAGAATTCATAAACTGAGAAAGAATAATTAATTTAAATTGTGCCTGCTTATTTTGTCTATAGCATAGTTGGAAAGGCTAATTTTTCTTACACACAACTTCTCTTTATGTCTTGTTAAGAATAAGATTATCTTATTTGTACTACTCTGATGACAAGCATCTTGACCTGGTGCTTGTACCTAAGAGTATTACTACATGTAATTACCATGAAATGATAAAATTCTTGATTGTCGGTGAAGTAAGGAGGGGGGCCAGCAAAACTGCAACCATGGACTTCCGAAGGGCAGACTTTGGCCTGTTCAGGACACTGGTTGAGAAGAGTCCCTTGGGAGACAGTCCTGAAGGGCAAAGGGGTCCGGGAAGGCTGGACGTTCTTCAAGAAGGAAGTCCTAAAGGTGCAGGAGCAGGCTGTCCCCATACGCCGTAAGAAGAATTGTTGGGGAAGACGACCGGCCTGGCTGAACGGGGAGCTCTTGCTCAGGAAAAAAAGAAGAGTTTACCACTTGTGGAAGAAGGGGCAGGCAACTCAAGAAGAGTACAGGGGTCTTGTCAGGTCATGCAGAGAGGAAATGAGAAAGGCAAAAGCCTAGCTAGAACGCAATCTGGCCGCTGTCATTAGAGGCAACAAAAAATGTTTTTACAAATATATTAATGACAAGAAGAGAGCCAAGGAGAATCTCCATCCTTTATTGGATGTGGGGGGGAACATTGCCACCGAGGATGAGGAAAAGGCTGAGGTACTTAATGCCTTCTTTGCCTCAGTCTTTAATAGTCAGGCCAGTTATCCTCAGGGTATTCAGCCCCCTGAGCTGGAAGACAGGGATGGTGAGCAGGATGAACCCCCCATAATTCAAGAGGAAGCAGTTAATGACCTGCTACGCCACCTGGACACTCACAAGTCTATGGGGCCGGATGGGATCCACCCGAGAGTGCTGAGGGAGCTGGC
>NW_008825216.1:1784278-1816884 GCF_000699105.1 Pygoscelis adeliae | reverse complement strand
TTTAAAAGAAGTGTAGATGCGGTGCTTAGGGACATGGTTTAGTGGGCATGGTGGTGTTGGGTTGACGGTTGGAATCGATGATCTTAGAGGTCTTTTCCAACCTTAATGATTCTATGATTCTATATACAGAGTGCTCCATGGTGTGATCATGTACAAAGGTGGGTCAGCGTACCTGAGGTTACTCTTATTGTGAAAATATACTCAACTCCAAGATGACCCGAACTAAAATCACAGAATAGTAAAGAGCCAGGCTATGTAGCTTTGAAGTACTATCTTGTAGACTCTCCCAGCCCATTAAGTCTTAGTTCTATTTTACTCCCAACGTTTCATTGCATATTGGGGAAGGTATTAGCACTGTGGGAGAGACTTGAAAAAATGAATATGGAAAGAATGGGTGTGTTGTCCCTCTTGATGGTACTTACACTGTTTTTACACTATTACTGCAGATTACATTGAAAAAGCATTTTTTCAAATAGATGTTAAGATTATTCTCACATTTTTGTGACTGAAACATTTGGTAATTCCAAAACGTTCTTTGGTGAAGTATTCATAAAGACTGAAGGATTATTTATTTTTTTAATCCTTTGTCAGTCTGAAATGTAAATTAAGTATATGCTATTAACTGGTATCTGTGTCTAAATTTTAAAAAATATAAACTGTGATTAAAAGAATTAAATATCTGTTTAACAGGATTGCCTTTCTTTTGTAATGTATTTTATACAGTGGTGTAACATTTGTAAATCGATTTGTTCCCTAATAATTTTTTTTACTTTCAGCACTTTATTTGATTTGCCATTAAACTTTCTTAAGTGCTACAGACAAACGAGAAAAGATTCATTGACAATTTTTTTATAGCTATTAAATTAATAAATTCTCAGATTATGCAATTAGATGTTATCTGTAAAGAGTTGGTATGCCATTAATTTCAGTAAGTTAGTGCACTAGTGAAATATGTTTACTGTCTTAGTTGGTGAGTTGGTACTGAAGTAAATGGAAGTTTTGAGTAAAAACTATGGCACTCAGTGGTCAGAAGACTTCTTGTATTTAGAGAGTGATTTCTGTGGATTGCCTTTGATAGCTTAATATTATTAATTCAGTTATTGTCAAAAGAAATGTATTTTAATTCTACAGAAATGTATTGCAAAGAAAAATTGCTTTATACTTACCATTTTCTTCTTCTCTTTAGTGGAAGATGTTCAGGTCTCCTGTTACAGAATATTGGCCAGTTTATATGCTCTGGGAACCAGCAAGAGTATCTATGTAGAGCGGTAAGAAGAAAAAATGTTCCTCTGTTTTTAATATTTGTGTTTATATTTAGCTTCATGAATATGCAGCCCAGAAATTAATAAAGGAAGAGATTGTTGTTGGAAAGGTATCTTGAGAGAAAAAAGGTGCTCAGATGTTAAGTGGAATGCAGTTGCATTTATGATAATACACTTAAAATGTTGCATTATATGTTTGTCAAAATATATTTCTTAATTAAAACAAAACTTACAAATAAAATTATCTGACTTTACAATAAATATAACTTGATTTGAGGTTCGACTGGGGAATTGTAAAAATATGTCCTTCAGCTCAGCTATTGTTATAATTCTTCCTTATATATTTTTTAATTGTGATGTATATTTCTTTCTCATTACCCTAAATTTAATTTAATTTGTCACTCATACAACACAACTTCTTTTCTAGCTCAGTTACCCAGGGTAGTGAGGCTTTGTAATTGCTTTTTTGTGCATTTGTGTATCTGCTAACTTCTCTCCAAGTTACATTTGGTCTGTGTAAACCATATTTGGCCAAAAAATAGAGGTCCCTAGATAATTCTGTTCTTAAAACTGAATAGTTGTCCTATAGTGACTAGCACTGTTCTGAGGGAAGGCTAGACAGAACCCATACATTTCAGATATTGGCAGCAGTAATCTAGGAATTTCTTATATCTGTACACTGTCTAGCAAATCAACCTGTGCATAACTCCAGACCAATCCCATGTCATACCCTTGCGTACTTGGTGGCAGTATCATAGGAAACATTATGAAGAAAGGTGGGGACCAATGTTTGTAAGTAAGAAAATACACATCTGTGGAAAACCAGGTCTCATTAATTTCATAAGGGATATAAAATTAATTGGTTTTGGTATTTGGCAAGTAAATGATGTGGGGTTTGTAGTTAAGATGAAAAATGTTAGTGTAAGTGATAATTTTTGTGTATGGTTGTCTACAACCATTATCTCAAGTAAAAAGCACGTAGCGTGCTCTTTGTAGGTGTATGTAATGGAGTATGTTTTGCTTATGAAGACCTAATGAAAAGGAAGAAAAGGAAGAAGGAGCAAACAGAATAAATAGTAATGGGAATGAAGTTAGATTTAACAAAATCAAGTTTAATGAGTTAGATCTAGAAAGAATGTAGGTTCCTAAAATGAGATAAATTATAGACTGAAGATGAATCTTGTTAAATCACAAGATCAGTTTGGAGGCCCTTTTTTTTTTTCACTTGGAATTTCATGGGCCTTCTGGATTTCTGTCATCTGTGTGGCTCAGCTTCAGCAGCTAAGGATTTCTCACACATCTAAAATCTGCTCTGATCAACTGAATTGGAAATCAGAAAGAATAGTTTGAAATGTCCCCTGAAGGACCCAAGTGAAGTGACAGGGGATCATTTACTTCTTCCTAGAGACAGGCTTTTTACAATTTTGACACACTTAAGGAATTTTGATTATCAAATAAATGTTGTCATTTATTTGAAGAGATTATGCAGTGTTTTTGTGTAAAACTTTCAGAGTTATTGATCAGTAGAAGCGATTTTCCACTCTCTGAAGAACTTGACTTTCATGCTAGACCAAGGTCTGATTATTACTATTTCTCAGAAAAAGGAAATTATATCACTCAAATAAAATGATAGTTGTATTTAGTCTCTTGGTCTACTCAGTAGCTTTTTCTTTATAGTAGAGATTATAAAGTCAGTAAAGCTGAGAGGAAAGTATTAGAACAGAAGGCATTGTTACGATGACCTTGGGTTTTCCCTGCATGTTCCTAATTTGCTCTCAGCTAAGTAGGCCACCTTTGACATTTTATGTCTTAACATTTCATTCTTATATTAGCAGAGGGTTGCTGGACTTCAATTTCTATTACCTGTTCTTGTGTTGATGATCCACTAATAACGTAGTGGCTTACCTCTTTGAGATGAGCTCATCTTAGAATAAAAATAAGGCTGGTATATAACTACCCTGAGGTGTAGTCAGTCATCAAAGATGTGTATACTTAACGATGTTTGTTAATTCACAGGCAACGATCAGCACTAGGAGAATGCTTGGCTGCTTTCTCAGGTGCCTTTCCAGTGGCTTTTTTGGAAACCCATTTGAACAAACATAATATCTACTCAATTTACAATACCAAGAATGCGAGAGACAGAGCAGGTATTTCCAGAAATTCACATGAATGATGGTTATGAAAACACAATTTCACTATAAACGCTGCTATTATATATATTATATATTTGATTATAAAATTATGTATTCTAATCAGTAACTTTAGTTCCTCAGTTTTCATATGCAATATTGGGTCCCTGAAAGATATGTACTTGCAATTGAAGCAAAATACCTTTGCCTGTATTAAGTACATAATATACCCTTAGAAAGTAAATACTCTGCAGAGTAGTGTGTAAATTGTTTTTTCTTTGTTTGAAATACACGACAGTACAGATACTTTCCAGTAACATTATGTATGTTTATTTTGCATATACCTTTTTGTTCCATTCTGAAACTCTTGATGTTTCTTATGCGAAAACATAGTTGTTGAATAAGGTCATACGTACTACTTGTTCCTACGGTAAATAGAAGAGAAGTTACAGTAGAACTGTACAAACTCTGCATATATGCTGTGTGTGAATTATATCACAGATATGTATAGATGACAGTGTATAAGATGCCAGTCTATAATGGCATCCATTTTAAAACTTCACCTTTATTTTCAAAACAGGGAACATACCAAATTTATTCTTCAAAGAGCTGTAGTACCTTATCTTGAAAATATCAACAGCCGTGCTTACTTACCATATATATTCTAGCTATTTTAATACATCTAGAAAGACAATAAACTGTATTTTCATTGATTTTTCACAGAAATTTGAATTTATTTTCCAAAATCGCATTAAGCTTTAAGGAGACTCTGTGATGGCTGCGTCAAGTGTATTTGGGACTAAATAGGAGAGGAGACTGTTTTTGGAAAAAGATTAGCCTTAGGCTATGTTGGTACAAACGTTTGGATTCACAAATTGCAGGCTAAATTTTCAATATATAGATATCTGTATATCTCATTGTATGTGTACGTCAGGATGTTAGACGTTCAAGAGCTAATAGTTGTGCTTACAGATATTTATTTGTAGATGAAAGAAACCGCCTCCAAAAATAAAGGTAACTGCAGTGCCTTTTCAGAGGAAGGAACTGATAATTCAAATAATTTGAAAAGTAAACATTTACAATTGGAAATTCACCTTCAGAAGTCAGTTTCTCAGAATCTGCTCTACTCATTATGTCAGGCAACAATTTTTTTTCTTCTATTAACATTCCAGGTCTCATCTGATGTGTTGCAGAGAGATGTTTCATTGTATCAATTTGTTTCCTCAGCTGCAAAGCTTATGTTGGAAGAAATTCTGAAATTTAAGCTTTATTTTGAATATAGCAAACTGCATCTGATTTCTCTGAATTCATTCTGTAATAATTACATTGTTGAAGCTTCCATATAGGAATTATTTTTATTATAGAATGTTTTATTATTGAAGCTTATATATAAACAGTTTATTGCTCAATGGTATGAAAGTACCTGTTTTTTATTGTTGCGTTTTTTTTTTTCCTTGGATCAGAAGGGCATAAACGTAAATAGAAAACAAAAGTTATACGGAATAACAATTGAATTGTTTTCCCTCTATGACTTAGTTTATTGATTTTTGGATTTTTTTTTTTCAATAGTTCTCAATTTGCCTACTAGTGTAGAAGAGGTTTGCCCAAATATTCCTTCCTTGGTGAAGCTAATGGAAGAAATTGTGGAACTGGCACAGTCTGGTATTCGTTACACACAAATGCCACATATCATGGAAGTAATACTGCCTATGCTATGTAGTTACATGTCCCACTGGTGGGAGCATGGGCCAGAAAACAACCCTGACAAGGCTGAAATGTGTTGCACAGCCTTGACGTCAGAGCACATGAACACTCTGTTGGGTAACATATTGAAAATCATCTATAATAACCTTGGTATCGATGAAGGAGCCTGGATGAAGAGATTAGCAGGTAAGGTGTAAAAATAAATAAATAAACAACCAAGCATGCGTGTGTATATTCAGAATATGTATGTGTATATATATATAAAAATGCACACACACACACACTCTGAATTATTCTGTATTTACCCTGTTAAAGCTGGAATAGAACAACACGCATATTTTTATGTTTTTAAACAATACAGATCTTGATGAACCAGAAAAGACTAAGTATAAAGAAAAAGCAGTGTAAGCAGTATGTTTAATCTCTTAATAAGTAATATAAGAAGTACATTAGACTATTTATTTTTCCCCAGAATATGCACATACACATTTTGCAGTATATTGAATTAAAGGACTATAGTTATTTAGCCCATTTTCATTATATAGCAGGTTTCCATTTGCAGGCATTACACAGTTCCTTGCTATGCTGTGTGAGTGCTGGATCCTTAAAATATTGTTTTGAAGCTGTATATATAACATATCTATTACAATGAAATGTGGAAATGCATATGTATTTTAGTAATCCTTACATTAACTTCATTGTGATAACACCTTAAAATTTATTTAAAACTAGTTTGTTTCTCAATGTTACAATCTGTAAGGAAAAGTCACTTCAGTGTCGTGAGTTCAGTTTTTCAGTTAGGCTTTCTTATGACTTTTCAGTACTTATTGTGGTAATAATTTTGTTCATGGTAGCAGTCTGTATTCCTAGTCTTTTGAGGGTTAGTAATGTAACGCACTCTAAGGATAAGTGGTAACTACCTAAAATTCTTTGTAATCGAATGGATATGTTACAAATAGTTTTGCACTAATGGACCCAGATGAAGTGCTAATTTACATATTCATTTTTATGAGTGAAAAAAGCACTCTTTGCTTTGCAAAAAGCTTGTGCTAACAAGTCTCAAATGGCTGGTTGATGGATGGTTGAATCAGTCTCATTTCTGTCTACACACAAGCCTTCCAGTGTCCTAATGTGCATAAGAAATACAGGCAGGCTGTTTCAATAGGTTTGCAAATAACTTGAGCATGCTTTCCAGTCTACTTTGCTCAAGCTAAAAAGCAGGGTTCAAAAGAGGAGCCAGTGGCTGAGAAAACTTGTGTGTGCACTATCTAACTATATATGTATCCACCCATGCATACCATTAAACAACAACTACATTACTCAGTAAAATTATGCAGGCAAATATCAATATGTTGACAGAATGCCAGTAAAGAGGCATTTCAAGTTTTATGATCTTGCAAGCTTAGTCTGTGAAGTTGTAATTTTTGCCCTCATAGTGACAAAGTGAATTGACTATGTGAAATCCTGACCACATTTAATTCTTGGCAAAACTTCTGCTGATTTCAATGGGGGCAGGATTTTTTTCTGTAGCCTAGAAATAAGATCCAAGAAAGAGGGGAAAGGTAAAAGTTTTTAGTTATGTTTTGTGGCCAGATATATATTATAATATTCATTGCCTTAAATAGTGTTTTCCCAGCCCATCATAAGCAAAGCGAAGCCACAGCTCTTAAAGACACACTTCCTGCCACTGATGGATAAGCTAAAGAAAAAAGCAGCAGTGGTTGTATCGGATGAAGAACATCTAAGAGCAGAAGGCAGAGGTGACATGTCGGAGGCTGAACTGCTCATCCTAGATGAGTTCACCACTTTGGCACGGGACCTCTATGCCTTCTACCCTTTGTTGATTAGATTTGTGGACTATAACAGGTATGTGGAGAGGAATAGGTCAATGAATCTTGTAAAATCTTCCTGTTCATTGATACCAGCTCTTGTCCCTTGATATGCTTAGCACTGAATTAAAGTAGCTTTTGCTCAGCCTGCCAGTCTTGAAGTTGCTCAACCTGATGCTTTATGACTTTTAGGAGGAGCTGGGATCTTTTTCAGAAGAAAACTGAAAAAAAAGGTGTAATCCAAATCTGTTGCATTAGACCTAGGATTAATGTAAAAGGATTTTAGGGGTTTTGAAATAGGACATCAAAAAGCCGCTGCTACCAGAAAGGGTTAAAAGCATGCATGCTTGGTTTTGTTGGCTTGTATCCTTGTAAAATGCTGAAAACTGATTTCAAAGCATAAAGCCAGTGAGGATCATCTGCATTTCCACCCTTCTACCAAATTTTAGGGCAAAATGGCTGAAAGAGCCCAACCCTGAAGCAGAAGAATTGTTCCGCATGGTGGCTGAGGTCTTCATTTACTGGTCAAAGTCTCATGTAAGTAATTCCTTGGTAAATACTTGTTTTAATTAGGTTTCTTAGTAGGCAGATCAATTATTTAGTAGTTGTGTTTGGGAAAACACATTTAATGACAGAAGTGAAACTGCAGGTGGGAAGGTATTAATGACTTTCAGTTTTCTGACACTTTTGAAATGCCTGAGTAGCTAGGAGAGTTGATGGGTGTTTTGTAGCATAGTAACACTGATTGTAGATATTTTTATATAAATTCTGGTTTGTTTGTTTGTTGTGGGTTTGTTTGTTTTTGGTTTTGGTTGGGATTTTTTTTTTAATCTATTAAGCTCATTGAGGTCTGTTTCATTACTGTTTCTTTTGTTTTAATCAGATATTTTCACACTCAAAGCCTTTTTATAACCAGGATGTATGGCTACTAAATTAGTAGTAGTTGTCTCATTAAAGTCCATTTCCCTAAATGGTACAGTCTGTTTGCTTGAGCCTCTTGGCAGAGTTACGATAAAAATCATGTGGAAAGGTCCTCAACACGACTAGTGGAACAAGGGTTTCCTGAAGGAAACGTGCAGCTCTATTTACAGTCACTTAATTTGTGTTGCAGTGTAGATTTGTATTTCTTTAATAAAACTTAAAGGTATATAATTCAATTATTAAGCCTAGGTCTGTAGCAGGACTGAATGAAGGAAAGTCAGTAAGTGTTCTAAGAGCAAGGAAGTAGCAAATATGTCTTACAAGTAATTCTCCGAATAAAATATTTTTTTCCTAGATCATACTATTTCATATTTCATAAATTTTACCAGTTAAGGATTTCGTCTTAATTCCACTTCTACAAAATTTACCCTTGGTTCTCAAGTCTGATTCCTCTGGTTCATATGCAGGAACCAAGGGGTCTGCATTAAGACCTAACCAGGCACCATCACTGACGATGCTTAAACAAAAATAAAACGTGATTCATGTGAATGCTGGAACAAAAAGAAGGAAAAAACCAAAAGAGACTAAATACTCTCAGGCACTGGATCTCTGTATGGACTGTTGTCTATACTAAATTTCTTTTCTGCCATAACTTCAATTCTCTCAAGTTTGGGAAACAAGATGCCTTATTATTTGTTGTGGGTTTGTTTGTTTGAATTTGACTGTAAGAATTTGACTGTAAGATTTATTATAAACATTGCTGTGCACAGAAACTGGTTGGCCAGTAGATGGATACTGGATCATCATAATACTTGTGTATTCATAAGTTCAGTCTTTTATTTAAAGTTTCTTATGTACCTGAATACAGTGGGATTTATAATGGGGGAAAAAATGGAATGGATGATTTACTAGTAAGGGAAAACCCAGACAGTATTTTATTTTGAATTAGAGGAGGAGTGAGATTTTTATCATAGCTGTTTCATAGCCAGAGAAACATTTCTTTCTCTCTAACTTAGGAAAAAAACCCAACAAACAAAACACACAACCCCCTGAGCTATGTCATGTAAATAAAGCTGGAATCCAAGGCCATTACTGAGTATCCATTAATTTTTTCTGTGCTTGTCTTACCTTGTGGATTTTACAAATTTCCAGTTAATTTATATTTTTATTTAAGGTTTGTTTAGATAGATTCCTCATATATCGTAAGTTCTTCTAACTGAGATCATCTGTATATTTCCAGAATTTCAAAAGGGAAGAGCAGAACTTTGTGGTACAAAATGAAATCAACAACATGTCTTTCCTTATCAGTGACACCAAGTCTAAGATGTCCAAGGTAGTGTAAAGATTTTTGTATTTTTTTCTCTTTGCAGATGGTAAGGAGACAGGAGGACTCCAGAGAAGCACTTTTTTTTTCTTTTTCTTTTGGTAACGATATCTGTTGAAAACATTGAGTTGAGAATCAAACGTAGTCGTTGTTTGAGAAACACAGTGGACTTTGAAGATATTGGTGCAAAATATTGGCAACAATATAATGGCTGTTCCACTGGATAGGGTTGCAGCTGTATAGGTAGTAAGGAAATTGTCAAGCCAGAGACAAGTACAAAGTTGCTAGTACAATTCTTTCATTTAATATTGGATTTTTTTTCATCTTTGCTTTATGCTGCAGGCAGCAGTTTCTGACCAGGAGAGGAAGAAGATGAAGCGAAAAGGTGACCGGTACTCTATGCAGACCTCTCTCATTGTGGCAGCACTGAAGAGATTACTTCCCATTGGCCTAAACATTTGTGCTCCTGGAGACCAAGAGCTAATTGCACTGGCCAAAAATCGATTCAGTATGGTAGGTGCTCTTCTTGCACTTCTAAAAGGTAGAAATATTTTACTAATGAAATTCTTTGAATATTTTCCCCCATGCTCATTCTTACAGCGTGACACAAATAACCAAGGCTATAATTCTGTTACATAAAGGCACAATGGGTGACTATGGTAGATAGTAATCTACATATTGTTCTCATTTTCAGGGCATGAAACCTTTCAGTTTGGACATACTTATTTGCTAAATGATGAGTATATGAATAGAGATGACATCCTTAAATTAAAAGTTATTTCTCTCTCTTAATTTTTAATGCTAAATTGTGTTTGTTATATTTTATGAAGCTTGAATTTGGAAATGCAAATAAGAACTGGATGTTTCCTAATTTTTATGCCCAGTAGCATAATTAATTCCTGTTGATCACTCTGATGTGAATGCAAGAATTTCTGTAGGGATAGACTGTTTTAAAAGTGATCCTTCTAGGAGTAAACTCACAGTGCAATAATGTGATTGTAATTTGGAATATACTCCTTTCTCAAGCTGTGCTACTTTATACACCCTAGCGAGTTATATGACCTTCGGACAGCTGAACGGAATGTTTATAAAAGATCTCCAAAACAAACAGAAATCAAATCAGAAAAGGCTGTGTTCATGATAGTGGCTTCGTGTGGTCAAACGTTGGTTAAAGTATGTGTATATATATATACATGTAATTTTAATTCAGACTTGCATTTAGTGCATTGCTGTGGACAAATATGAATGATGCCATCCAGAACTTGTTCCTATGAGTTTGCATGTGGCTAGCTCTGGCCTGGTACAAAAAGACATATTGCCACTGAGATTTTCCCCAGTCTTCCACATTGTCAGTTTTATTCATCATCTGAACTACGCCCAAGGTTGACATTTATATGAACCACATCTTTTCTTAATTACCTTCTATTCCTAATTTATATGATTTGTAATTTATTGACAGAAAGATACTGAAGATGAAGTACGAGATATCATCCGCAATAATCTTCATCTCCAGGGCAAGGTAATTTATATGCAGTTTTTAAACATGATTTTTTTTCCTTTGAATTCATTTGTTGGTGCCATATAATGACAACCTGCCTTTGTTCATTAGGATAACTTGTAGTCCTTTTTCTCTTCTGTCAAATAACTTGTTCATGTCAGTTGTTACATGTCAGGTTTTTAATGTGTTCATATATGCATTATATACAATAACATGTGGCCCTTCAAATCTCTGCCTATGCACACCATTAATACGAAATTGGAGGTGGAAGCAAGATCTATCACTGTTTAAACTCTACCTTCTATTATCCGGGACAGAATCTGCAAAATGCTCAGTTACTTTGTATCAGTTTGAAATGTAAAGGAAAAGGAAGCTGCCACTTCGGCATACTCTGTGAAGTGAAAACTCTCCACTTTGCTCAGTTTTGTTCCTGTTTTTCAGCCCAGGGAAAAGAAAGTATTTTGGAAAAAGTGTAGATTTTTGTTATCGAATTCCAATTAGTGCCAGATGAATAGCCCTAGGGAAAAAGTCCTGAACTGGCCCAGTGTAGTTGAATGGTTTTATTAATGCTTCAAATAATGGCAAAGAAGAAGCCATAATACGGAATTGTAATAAAATGATGTACGTTTCTTCTTTATTGAAGGAAGATGGAATCGGACCTATGGATTGTGCTTTATTTAGGATTGTCCTTTACCTCCTCCCCCTGCCCCACCTTTTATTCACTTCAAGGAGAAAACTAACTAGTATTTCCTGTGCTCATTAAATGGTTACAAGAGAATAAACATGTGAGTTGGAAATCTGGCTTTTTTTTCTGAAAGGGTATTTAAGAATCATCCAGAAGTCTAGATTCCACAGCAATTCAGTGCACGGCAATAAATGTTTTGGTTTTGTTTTTTTCTTTTTAAATTACTTGTTAATGGGATGGTTTTTCCTGAATAATATCTGAAGATTAATTTTTCTCCCATCTTATGTTTTCTGTATATCGCTGCAACGTCAAGCAAGATTATGTGGAGGTTGGGGTTTCTGGGAGCTCACAAGAAGATACATAATTTTGCAAAGCTAACAACATTTTTTATAAAATATTACAAATAAAAGTCCAATAGCTTTAAATTATAGGGATTGCACATAGAAAAGTTTACCACTGAAAACAAAAGATCTGGTTAAATCCTAAAAAAAGCTTGAAATACTTATCCTTATATAGCAAATATTGTTCTATACTGAGAAGCAGAAGAAACCACACAGGCAAAGTACTAGGGAGAAAAGAGCATTTATGAAGATCTTAATGAGCAACAGCACTTAAGCAATGTGCATGCCATGAACATACAAACCTTGAATGTGCTGTGATTTTGTGTGTGAACTTCAGTAATGTTTTCTTAATGATGAAGATAAGTATTTCTGTTCTGACATTTTCAGTATGTGTATGTCGCCATTTTGTGAGCCATGCAGTTGTAAGTCTTGCCTGGCATTTCATGCTGCTTCTTAGCACTTGTCCTCCTGTTTTAAATACTTCAGTTTCTATTTTGTTTCTTTAGGGTTACGTTCTGCATACTGCTATTAAGAAATTTCTGTCTGTTACTGCTTTGTTGCCCTGGAGTAATGATACTTCTTAATACCTTGATCTGTGCTTTCTCTTCAGAAACTCCCTTTGCTTCAATTAAAAGTTTGCTGTTGTTCAGCAACGTATCACCTCCTCTGTTTATAACACATAAGAATAAAAGTACTTTTAAATTTCTTATATTGATGAAATTTCACGGTGCCTTGATAATTAAGAAGAAAGTAATCATAGCTAATCCAAAGTACACATTGATGGATTTTCCAGTTGTAAACTTTTCAGCAGTGACTTTGGGTTTTCCTAATTGTAAAATAAATTCCTAATGGAAGATGACAGTTCTGAAAGGGAACCACGTAATATGTAGCTAACAAAGCTAAATAGATACTGTAGCTATCTTTATTTTATAGCTATCGACATATTGCTTTACTAACTTTGAAAAGCTCTGGTTTTGACCTGTATGTGAAAAGTAGTCAACTCAACTATGGACAAAATACAGCATTTCTAGGACTTCAGAACTTCAATTTATTATTGCATTTATTATCTTTATTATGATTTGTTACCTATTACTAAGTAGTTTGTTCTCAGTGGCTTGAAATATATTTTTTCATGAATCATTTAGCACTGACGCATTCTAGAGTTCACAACAAACCTGTGTATAATTTAATTATTTAAAAGTATAATGTATAAAGTTAAATTCAGCAGTAATTTACAAAGTACAATATAATTTATTCTGTAATTCTCTGATGTCATTAGTATTCAGTCACTATCGTGACTGAATCAAGTACATGTCAGATACAGCCGAGTATGATGCTTCTTGTTAAGAAAAATGATGCCATTATGCTATATGCATACACTACCCTTTTGTTGTCTGATTGAGTCAGACATAAAAGGAATGTAGGCCAAATGGTCTTATAAATTTAAATTATTATTTAATGTTATGAATTAATATGTAACTTAGTTATAATGGTGTTTGTGTAAGGTGGCTTTCAAAACAGAGGAAAAATACTACTACTTGGAAAGGTTGGTTTTCTTCCAACCATAGCAACATTCTTTCTTCAAATGGTGTTTTCTGATAACCACTTTTGCTTCTCACAGACACCATGTTCTGTCATCTATGTTAGAGCTAAAATGTAATTTATCTTGATTTCTTTTTGGAAAACTGCACTGTTTGAGAATCATCCTTCTGAATCTTTAGCTATTAATGTTGTGGCGTCTATTTCATGCATTTGTGCCTTTGTCTACATTTGTCTTCACCCTGTTTCTGTCTTTCCTTTCCTTGCATGCCTGCATGCTGTTACTCAGTACCGAGCCTTTTATTTCAAGAAATTGATGACGAAACTTGCATTCATTTTGACATGGATGAAGCTCAAGTCACCAAAATCTTCTTCCAGCCATGCTAATTCACACCTTGAAATGTCAACTACTCATACCCTTAGAAAACTACCTATACAAAAAAGCTGTACCTTGATAGAATGTGAGGAGTCCTCAGATCAAAAGACATCTCCACCTGTGATTAAAAAGTCTTTTGTGGACTATCCAATCATGATGATCCAGTCAAATGCTCACACAAAGACTGTGGATGTGACAGTTGTTAAGAAATGGAAAAGCCGAAAGGTGGAAGAAATGCCTGCCAATTGTGGCTTTCTAGGTTGTAATAAGCTATTATTGGGCGACTGTGTAAGTTTATAATCATTCCTGGAACTTCAGTAAACTGTGTATCATAAGATGTTTTGTGGAGGTGAATTAGCATTATTGTTTCATCTTAGGCACAGATTGAAATCTGGATCCACAAAGATGTTTTAGAAAAGTAAGTGTTGAGTTTAAGCCCTATTCGAATCTGTAGGGCTTAGGCTCCTAAATACTGTAGGAATCCAGGCCAGTGTGACTTAAACCTAAATTGCACGATCGGGAATGATCACTGGCCACAGCTCTCAGTAAAATGGGTTACGCATTGCATTTGTCTTCAGTGTCATTGGCACAAGAAATGGTTGCAAGGTGGGTTGCATCAGTGTTGATTAGCAGAAGCACTGGGGATACAAAATGAACCAAAAAAGAGATTGCTAATGGTAAAACAGAGAATCACAGATCACTGAAATGGAAAAAATGAAATGTAAAGGGAAAAATAAGAAAAGACATTTTGCGTCATACAGTTCTTTATAATTTGTGGGCTAATAAGCAAATGCATCTTGAATTCATTTTTCATAAATTAACTTTTCATTTTTTAGCTAGTAGTCAGTAAAATTAGGATTTTCTAACAATTGAAAAAAATTAAAATGACAAAAATAGACATAAATAAGACTAATATCACTAATTTCCATGACTGAAAACTAAGTAATCTCAACTAGTAGAGCAACAACTTCATTGTTGTTTGGTTTAATAACTGGAAAGTCAGTGTACAAAGTTATGTCTGTCTGTCTGCCTCACGTTCATACCCTTTCCTCAAATAATATATTCATTGCTGGTGCCAGTGCTATTTGTTGGCCCATGATCATTTGCTCTTTGTATGATTATTAGACTTTTAGTTCTCTGGAAGCTCTCAAGAAACATTGCACAAATCAGTCTTTAGTTTTGTTCTCCCAGTCAGTGTAGTGGACATTGTATGGGTTAGCGATGTAAAGGTGTGGGTTAACTGTATAAAGTGCTTTGTTGTCCTTTGAAGCAGTTTCCGTACTAATTAAACTGTTTGACCCTACATTTGGAACATTTTGCCTTGGTGACATGTGAAATCTTTCTCCTGCAGCTTGAGGATCCCGCCATTAGGTGGCAGATGGCACTTTACAAAGATTTACCGAACAGGACTGAAGATACCTCAGATCCAGAGAAGACTGTGGAAAGGGTCCTTGATATAGCTAATGTACTGTTTCACCTGGAACAGGTTAGACACATTTTCCCAATTCCATTGCTACTTAATCTAAACAAAAGTATTCAGCCTTTCATTTTTCATTTGTACTTTCACCTGCTGTATTTAATGTTATATTCTTTTTTCTTTCTTTCGATGGCTACTGTTTACGTGCTTTGCCTTGTGTTTTGTAATCCAATATTGTGGTCATATTGATCACGCAGTGTGTTTGCAGCAGATCCAACAATCATTTATACGGAAAAAGACTAAGAAAGTGATACCTATGTTTTACCTTCCTTCTGGTACATTTCAGCTAGCAGGAAGTAATCACTAAATTTTCCATGGGCCATGAAATGTGAGTAAAAAACAACTTAATTATTGGAAAAAATGCCTTTTTTCAAGGCATTTTTCCTCAGTTGGGATTCTTGAATTATTGAAGTAGCAAGAAACTTAAATCTACCTACATAAATACCTGGTTAGAAGCTGCATATTATAGCTGTGTGGAGTAGAACAGTCAGATGATTTGATACACAACTTCTCTAGTGATGGCTTTAGAAAGCCATTTACTATGTACTAGTTAAAAAAATTGTAAGAAGAATGTCCTCTTGACAAAATCTGTATGGAAGTTTCTGTGAATGTGGGCACGAATATATGCATTTAGAAAATTAAACTGGCATTGAAATGCAGAAAATTCTTGATAATCTGGAAGTTTTAGCAGGACTACTCTTTGGTCCAGCAAACTGCTTGCATACGTGAACTCAGACTCGTTCAAGCTGGTGCAACGGTGAATACAAACCAAGATTAAGCTGGCCAGCTCAAATACTATTTGCTGCATTCAAGAAATAGTAGAAGCAGGTGGAGGAATGATTTTTCTGAGAAAATTCTGGCAGAATCTTTAACTTGTTTCAGAATCTGGCATGAAGCTCTATTGTTTTATCTAATATTTTTTGCATAAATATATGAGCTTCTCCTGTGACCTGGACTACAGTAACTTTCATTAAAAAAAAATCTCTAATTTATTTTGTGTCCTTCTTCCCACTAGCACTGATAGAATTTTGTCTTTTGTCTCTCTGATTAAACTTGTCCCCAGAAATAGGTCAGCCAAGAATAAATGTTGGAAGTTAGGTGTTTTTTGGTTGGTTTTGATTTTGTTTTTTTCCTTCCCTTGGGACAAGAGTCTATTACTTATCTTTAAGTTCTTAATTCTTTAAATTTTGAAATAAAAAAATCCTCTATGTTGATACATTTTAACAGTCAAAGACTACTTGATAAATTTAGTTTTCCCATTTTACTTACCAATTCGTTAGCTATTTTGCACTTTAGATTTGTTCTGTGTTTTCTAGGCTTTCTTTTTTAAAGTGTACTGATAAACAGCATGTTACCTTGAAGGGTATTCCTAGTGGCAGAGATGAACTCTGCTGGTTACACAATAAACTGACTGCATATAAAATTTGCTCAGGGTTTATTTTTTTTCCTTTTCAAAGAACAGTTGAGAATTCAAGGCTCCCTTATCCTCTCATTAGATTAGTTAGTTTCACTCAGAAGCTTGTGTAGGTTTTCAGACCCCATGTCAGGAAGTTTCCATACTGTGATGAGATCACTGGTTCAGTCAAGTAGGAATCTGATATGTGAAAGTGTTTGTATGTGCACTGTGCAGCACTTGATAGCTAAAAGTGACTTTCAGAGATCTTGGAATGCACAAAGTGTGTTGATGTGAATACCTGTGTCCCAGCTGTTGCATCACACAACTCTTCTTCATATAGTTTGCCAGCCTTAATATGGACTTGCAAGTTCAGCAGCCTTACACAATTTGATAGAAGAGGATGAAGAGGAGTCACTAAATTTTACCTGTTAGTGAATATGTGTGGAGCAAGCAAAAAGTGATAGAATGTGGGAGTAAATCCATGGCAATCACAGTTAGCCTACTAGAGAGAGAGAGACAGGAGGATGGGTGTTGATTTGAAAGGGTATAGGGTGGCTGTGAGGAAGAAGGAAAAGTAGAGGAAAGCTAGAAACTTGGGGGGCAAAAGGTCTGGTCTTTTACCCTGGTTTTATCAAAGTGAACCGAGCTGAAAGGAAATTGATTAGCACGTACAGAGTTGCATAATTCATCATTAGACTCTTGTATTTGAGTTCAAACAGTTCAAACACAATCTCTTGATTTCTGGCATTTTAGCTATACCATCATGTATATAAATTGGTTAAGCTTGTGTAATTTGGAGAAATTGTTCAAGGGAGTGAAACCCAAGGTATATGATCCTTGTGTTTTCCATGTTCTGTCATAGGATCTATCTCACAGCATATAGAATCCAGTAGTACAGAACAGGATGGATTCCCATTTTAATACCAGATTGACATTTCAGATCAATCCTTCTCATCAGACTTAAACAATGACTTATAGTGAAGTAAATGCTGGCTGCTCTTATTCTGGGTACTTTGCACCTATTTGTTTAAAGATTTGGCCCCACAGCTTTACTTATCTTCTGTAGACAAGTGCTCAGGTGCTTTCATTACTGAAATCGGTAATTCAATGTCTTTAAAAATAATGAATATGTGAGCACTGGGTCTGTTTTTATGATAGTCTTGAGTAATCCTTTGCTTTCCATATACAAATACTCTGTTCTCCATATGTGCATACTCCGAATGCTTTCCTTATTGCACTGGCAAAGATAGTTCATTCTTTGTATTTTCTTTTCATGCGCAGCTAACTTCTTTGTTTTTATTATTTTCAGAGATCTGCTTGCATAAGCCGAGGCTTTTTCTTTTGGGAAAGTATAGAGAGTTTTATAGTTGTTTGTGAAGATATTACTAATTACCTTACTTTCACATTTGGGTTTGTCTGACTTCTAAATTATTAGCACTGAATTTTTTTTGTGACTGTAAATATGTTTGCAGTGAACGCTTTTCTATCCTGTCTCTTAACAAATATTTTTCATTTGTATTTTATCTTTTGGAAGGAACTTGTTTTAGAATGTCACCATTTAATCTTACAAGTGTAATTATCCATTTCACTGAATGCTTGGCAGTATTTTAGTCTGTTTAATTAAATGTTTATCATTTAACTATGAATAATTGTTTGTATTTCACTAAACTAGAAAAGTCCTCTTGGTTAACTATGTTTGGATTGAATATTGAGTCTACATAAACATCCTAATCACTACATATTTTAAACAAAATGCTTTATTTTATTACAAGGGAGAATCACCAAGTCTTTCAGGGCAGAGATGCTAACTTCCATTGACTCATTTGATGATGTTGGGAGGCAGAGGAGCTATTATTCCACTAGCACAGTTGTCCGTAATAGAAACAAACAAAACCCCCACAAACAAAGAAACAGCCCCACACAAAAGGCATCCACCCCCTTAGCTCTACAAGAGTTGTCTAGGTTAAATCAAATGATAGAAAGAGAATATATCTGAAGACAGAGCTGTAATATTTTGAAATGTAGTTGAAGTGTGTTGGAGTCTCTCGTGTTCATTCTAGCTGTGCAGATTCATGGAAGGGATTTAGTCCTAACTACGTCTTCATGCCTGTCTCTCATTTTTAAAGTTGATTCCTTTCCATTGTAGCTGGTCATAGTAAATATTACAAATAAAAGACTAATTGTATTTAAGATGATTCCTTTAAAAGTATTGTCTGAGGCAATGTGAAGGTGCACAATTTGCCTGTACATATGTAAAGAGTTACATATAAAAGATAGAAAGAGTGAAGATTCTTTGTATTAGAAGTTAAGATTTCCTGAGACGTGGCCTCAATGATGGTAATATGCTATCTAAAAGATATAAGAAGTAGGATGAAGTAAAAAAGGAGAATATATCATACAAGGAAAGGGAGATTTTTGCTTTTATTTTCTAATTTCTGATTCTACAATTTGGCTGATCACTTGAACTCTGTCTAGAACACCTTTTCCCATCTATTATTCTTCTGTTATCTTTCCACTTGATTTATCTGTTATCTCACGTTTTTATTATTATTACTATGCCCAGACAGTAGGGACATTGCCACATTGTTTATTTTTCCATGTGTATTTTATGTAACAGGTTGAGCATCCTCAGCGGTCCAAAAAAGCAGTGTGGCATAAGCTGCTGTCTAAACAGAGGAAAAGAGCAGTAGTTGCCTGCTTTAGAATGGCACCATTGTATAATCTGCCAAGGTAAGCGCTATATTTGTTCTATCTTTCACAAATGCATTTATGTTCATACAGTGCTATTTGGTGAGATCAAAAGGAAGAAGAACATGTAAACTGGTAATTGATAAACTGTGTGGTAATGTACTTTGTATATTACTTTCTTTTCATAGATCTAATTATTTTCTGCTAATATATTGTCTGAAAAGAATAATAAAAAGTATAATTTTAAATTTCTGGTTCTCTCCTCCTGCTGTTATTCCACCTGTTCGCCCTGGTATGTTTTCTTTTGTGAAAAGTAGACACCTTTCATAGGAGATAAATGCAGAAATGGACATATTGGTGTCACTGTAATATCATCTTGGGAGATAAATTTCCTCCTAAGCCATGGTATAGCTCTGGAAATATGAGTTACCTTCATTATTAGATGCTAAATGTTCTATATGCAGGAAATAAACGGATACTATTTATCTGAAAACTTGTCTATTTATTGTGCACTTTTGGGAAGAGCATTCTATTAGACAAGAAATATATGTACATACTCTAGGTGTTTCACACCTTTTCCTGTGGCTCCTTTTCTTCTTCTTTCTTGTTCAGTAGAGAATGGGATCTATAGTCAAGCAAGTTTCAGAATCCTGAGATTCTGGAAGGAATGAACATTCAGAAAAAGTAGACACATCTGTTTTTTCATGCAATTGCTGAAAATAATTTCCAGAACACTTGCATCTGATCCTTTCAACATAATAATATTCTTGGTTTTTCCCAAAAGTACGCATATTACTACTATTACCAGTTAGTAGGATGAATCTTAAAGTCTGTCCCAGGAAGCACAAGGGCATACTAGCTTGAAATGAGGCTGCTGTGACGGTTGAAAACAGAACAAAGATATTTCCACCTGTAGCTGTTTTTAGTTTAACAAGTAGGTCACCTGCGTATAACTAGCATTCCTGTATATTTTAATTATACTTCTTCCTTTTCAGTATAATAGGCTGGGAGTTGTTTAAAAAAATTAAGATGTTTGATAAAATTCTTCATGGAGAACTGGTTGTCACACAGTCCATTTTGCACTGAATCCTCAAGAAAAAAAAACAAAACCCAGTAAACATCATCATTGGCTTACCCTCTTTTCCTTAACCTCATCATGCACTTAATTTCATGGAGTTTGGAAAAAAAAAGGAGTATCATTTTAGATATGCAAGTCTAATCCTGAACATTAAAAAAAATGCAATTATTTGAGCACAAACCAAAGTTATCTATTGCTGTTATCCTGATATTTAAATTAAAAATAATATGAAAATATTTTATTTTAAAAATAAAACTCACTAATGTAGCAAAATAATTTATTTTATTTCTTATCTGTGTTTAAATTTCTATAAAGTTCTTTTTATTATCTGTTCCTAAAATCATTATTATTACATTTTAATACCAGTTTTACAAGTTAATGGGACACAGTTTTGAATAGAACATTTTAATGTAAACTTAATTTTTAAAATAGGTGCTTTTGGCAGGTTTTACTATAGAAATTTTGCTTTCCTTTTAAATCTTAGTTGTAGTGACTGGACAGTTCTTCAAGCTAAATGAAATTCATGTGGACCAAATCTTCTCTTTAAAAGTTTACAGCTTTTGTTTTAAATGTCCCTTTTTAGGCACCGAGCCGTCAATCTCTTTCTTCAAGGCTATGATAAATCTTGGATTGAAACAGAAGAACACTATTTTGAAGACAAACTGATAGAAGACTTAGCGGTACGTCTGGGTGCAAAGGGTTGTGGGAATGTACTATGAGTTAACATTCATCTTGTATAATAATAATTATAAGTCTGTGAGATACATAAGGTATCATCTAAGCTATCTCTACCCAAAGGGGTGAGCTGTAACCAAGTCACTCTGACAGTGTGTTAAAAATTACAAGTGATGGAGATTCCAGAACCCCCTCAGGCAGTCTGCTTCAGAGCTTCAGTAACCTTTTATAAAGCTTTTTAAACTTTTGCCTAAATCACTCGCAGTTGCTGTCATTCCTCTATCTCTTATCTTCTGCCCTGTGGAGAAGGGGAAAAGCCTATTCCCTTCTTTCTTTGCAGTTAACCTTTATGTATTTGAAGGCTTCATAACCCACATTAAAGCCATTTAAGTCAAAAGGTTAGAACATGAAACTAAAGGAATTCTAGTCTTAGAATAATCAGTCCCTCAGAAGCAGACAGAGTCTGCTGGTTCTTCGCAGAAGAATCCTCTTGTCAGGGAGGTGAGGATTTTTCCCAACGGTAAAGTGTTAGAGCCATGTCTTTAGCCTGGTAAATCCCCAGGGTGATTTTTCAATAAAGCCTTGTGTCCTCATCCCTTACAATTGTCTCTCAGAAATGTAGTTCTTTCTAGGGTTGGGCAAGAACTAGTACTAGGAAATGATTCAGTCCCTGGGAGGTCCAATAGAACACAGTCTGAGATCAATCTTTTTATTTTGAGGAGAGCCTGCTCTCTGCAATAGAGACAGGAAGCTAACTGGAAAATTGTTATTAGAAAAAAACAATAATTTGCTTTTACTGTTTAAAGCTTATGCTTAAAACCAGCTGCCCAAGTTGTGAACAATTTTGAAAATAAGGATCAAAATAGTGAAAGGAAGATCAGCAGCAATGAGCTCAAAACAAGCAGACCATGGAAGTTCATTTTTGCCTGCACACATGCAGAATTCATTTCTTGTGGCATCCTCATTGTATCATCAACGCATTGTGAAAAAGCCAGAGACTTCTGCAAATACTTACTTTGTATGCAACCTTTTAAGCTGATATCTTCATGTGTCCCCACACACTGCAAATGTTTTAAATACTGCATATTCATTGCCAAAAATAGTTATGTTTTAGCAGTTGAGAGCATGTGTGTGTAGATATGGAACGTGGAACAACATAGCTCTTTGCATGAGTGTATGTATGTGCAGGTATGTATGTGTGAAGTAATAATCCAGCATGATCATTTGGTTACACTGTGGCATAAAGGGTTGTCTCCTTATCTCCTCTAAGAAACCATATCTTTGCTAAGTTTATGAAGAACTCCTTGCCGGCAGGTAGCTTATGTGAAAAACTGTCTTAGAGAAGACAGAAACAGACTGGATTGGCTGCTATATCATCCTTTAGTAAAGGACTACAGGCATTCCCTTGTAATTCCTCAAGCATACAGATAAGTGAGTCTCCAGCGCCCTCTTAAGGAGAGATGTATTACACCTTTCATTCAAAAGAGCAAACAAAATTCTATGTGTCTTTTAAATAAATTTCTATCACATTCTTGCTGCTTTAGAGCACTCTCCTGGAGTATGAGAGTTTGAGGTTCTACTGTTCAGCTCTGTGGAACTGACTCAGATTGTTGTGTGGTCCTCATGAAAGATGTGGTTGTGATGCTGGTGAAAGTTCTCCGTCCCTCTTAGAGAAACTGTACCCTGGTGTAGTAAGGAATTAAAGATTTATTGGACTGTCGAAATGGAATCACAGCCCCGGCCGTGGTGGCAGAACTTGTCTGGAAGGGGAGAAAGGAGGAGCCTTGGGTTCGCTAATGTATGCTTGAAGGATTGTCTGAAGTTTCTGAACTGTTCACATATTAGGTAGAAATCTGGAACAGTCCAGGGCCCAGAAACTATAGCCAAGACTTCCTGTCCTTTAACTCTGTGTAGTCAGTAAACTACAATGTTGTATGCCGTAGTATGTTCTTTCTCAATACTGAGAATCTTGAACTCTCTTTTCTGCTATGTAAAAATAATTTAAAGGAAGAAATGCAGTAAAAACTACCTCCTTCCTGACTTGGCCAGATCCAGGCAATTTATAGACCTGTGGTAAGGGCTTTTTCTGGGATGTGAGAAATGAGTGTTTGCGTCCCCTAAACCAGAGGACTGGACCAAACTTGCAGTTTTGTTCCCTGAATCTTCTGTCCTTAAGTCTATTATACAAAAGTGGCACTACTTCTTCCGCCTCTGTATATTAAAAGAAAAAAGTATACACAAGTCCTCTATTTGAGGAGCTTAATTCTGCTGATTATTAGTTCTGATTCAACAGATCAAGTCTCTAAGAGAACTAGATTTTTAACATTTGATATTAAAATCATAGGATATTCAACACTGTCTTTATTAATAGTTAAAATGCTTCTGCTTTAATTAAAAAGGTTATATGAACACTTAAGCTTATGTGATAAAACTGTTGATTACTTTTGTTGGTAGGCATTACTGGACATAATTTATAAGAACAATATGTTTAATGGACATTTAATAATTAGATTATATAAAAATTAAATCTTTTAAAACTCCAACATTTAGAAATGGCAACTAAAACTTACCAAACTTATTTGTTTTATCCTCTTATGTTACATTCAGTTAAAGCTTTTTATTTTACACTTAAATAACTATAGGGCAAATGTCTCAAAACATTGAAAATTAAGAATACTTATTTCCCAGAAATATCAGAAAATCATTAGTTCTAGTGTTCATGCTATGCCTAATAATAAGTTCTAGTTAACTCAGTCATTGGTGAATTTGATCCTTCATTTAATTTGAGTTAAATCTATTAAAACTAATAACTTGTATTAAACATTAATACAAGTTCTGTCCTTTTGCTTTGTGAGTTTTGATAACATTGGAGAGGTATTCTGGTTGATAACATTACCAAGTATAGAATGCTGCCATTTAATTAAAGAGAAAGGTCAGCATCTTAAATGAGATTGAAATAAAGAGCAGGGGAAGACTACCATAATAGTGAGATATAACTAGAGTTATAATTTGTTCAGATCTTGTTATTGATGCTGAAAATATTGTCACATATTGCAAAATGTGAAATGAACCTTGTATGGCCATCATAGACTAGTGTGTGAAACAATCATTGTGCATATGTGTCAACTAAAGTGAATTCTCAGCTGCAACCAGTCACGAGCGGTGTTCCCCAGGGCTCAGTTTTGGGGCTGGTCTTCTTCAGTATCTTTATCAATGATCTGGATGAGGGGATCGAGTGCACCCTCAGTAAGTTTGCAGACGACACCAAGTTGGGCAGGAGCGTTGATCTGCTCGAGGGTAGGAAGGCTCTGCAGAGGGACCTGGACAGGCTGGATCGATGGGCCGAGGCCAACTGTATGAGATTCAACAAGGCCAAGTGCCGGGTCCTGCACTTTGGCCACAACAACCCCATGCAGTGCTACAGGCTTGGGGAAGAGTGGCTGGAAAGCTGCCTGGCGGAAAAGGACCTGGGGGTGCTGGTTGACAGCTGGCTGAACATGAGCCGGCAGTGTGCCCAGGCGGCCAAGAAGGCCAATGGCATCCTGGCCTGTATCATAAATAGTGTGGCCAGCAGGAGTAGGGAAGTGATCGTGCCCCTGTACTCGGCACTGGTGAGGCCGTACCTCAAACACTGTGTTCAGTTTTGGGCCCCTCACTACAAGAAGGACATTGAGGTGTTAGAGCGTGTCCAGAGAAGGGCAACAAGGCTGGTGAAGGGTCTGGAGAACAAGTCTTATGAGGAGTGGCTGAGGGAACCGGGGTTGTTTAGCCTGGAGAAAAGAAGGCTGAGGGGAGACCTCATTGCTCTCTACAACTACCTGAAAGGAGGTTGTAGCGAGGTGGGTGTCGGTCTCTTCTCCCAAGTAACTGGTGATAGGACGAGAGGAAATGGCCTCAAGTGCCAGGGGAGGTTTAGATTGGACATGAGGAAAAATGTCTTTACTGAAAGAGTAGTTAAACATTGGAAGAGGCTGCCCAGGGAAGTGGTTGAGTCCCCATCCCTGGAAGTATTTAAAAGAAGTGTAGATGCGGTGCTTAGGGACATGGTTTAGTGGGCATGGTGGTGTTGGGTTGACGGTTGGACTCAATGATCTTAGAGGTCTCTTCCAACCTTAATGATTCTATGATTCTGTGTTTGGTACAGCTGAGTGGAAAAGGTGGCCTTCACAGGCACATAAGAAGTGTAGTACATGTAGAGATCTATAAGCATTCCCACAGGAATGTATTTGACACTAGCACACACAATTTTTTTCTTAATAGGCAAAACAATCTGTTTTCCTTATATCTGTCATGTGGCCAACCCTTCCTTATTGCTAACAGATAACATCTGACATTATAATGATTTCTTACTTGGGCAGTCTTATCAATGCATGCAATTCTTTTATTGTTTATTTCAATTATTTTAGTGTGTACTGCTAGGTGAAAACCAAGAGGAAGAGTGGGCATAATTTATGCAACCAATTTTCTTTGAGCTACCTGATGCTTTGTAGTAAAATATGTCTGGATGAAGCAATTTTGTTAATAACTTGATATGCAAAACTTACTTTCTGAAATGTCTTTTGGAAAAAGACAAGAATTCAGAGGACAGATTTTGTATAGATTCTTTTCAAAACACTGCTTTGGTGGTTGCCATTGTAGTATTTAGGACTACATTTTTCTTTTAGAGTGAACTAACTAGAGCTGTCTAGATTAGTTTGCTGAAAGCAAAATAATCACATGGAAAAAAAAAAACATTTGTGTGTGTATATATGTTATTGAATGATATATAATATTCTTTATACATTATTGATTTGTCATCTTCTAAAATTCTACATCCTGCCAGCATTACTATTGTTGGTAGATATGGCTCTTTCTGTCTAAAACTATTGGTGAGCTTCAAGTTTGGATTTCTTCTCCCTTAAAGCCTCTCAGTGTTCCTCAGCGAACATTACACCTCGCATAAGACTTGGAACAGAGCATTCTAATTTTTAGCTGATGAAGCTTGTTAACATAGAGAGGAACAGACAATATAATAGTGTCATGGTTTAACCTTAGTTGGCTACTGAGCACCACACAGCCACTCGCTCACTCCCCCCGCCTGCCGGTGGGATGGGGGAGAGAACTGGAAGAGCACAAGTGAGAAAAACTCGTGGGTTGAGATAAAAACAGTTTAATAATTGAACTAAAATAATAATAATGTAATAATAATAATAATAATACACAAAGCAAGTGATGCACAGTACAATTGCTCACCACCTGCCAACCAATGCCCAGCCAGTCCCTGAGCAGCAGCCCCTCCAGCCAACTTTCCCCAGTTTATGTACTGAGCATGACATCACATGGTATGGAATGTTTCTTTGGCCATTTTGGCTGTGCTCCCCTCCCAGCTTCTTGTGCACCTGCAGCCTTCTCAGTTGGTAGAGCATGGGAAACTAAAAAGTCCTTGACTAGTGTAAACATTACCTAGCAACAACTAAAACATCGGTGCCTTATCAACTTCGTTCTCATCCTAAACCCAAAACACAGCACTGTACCAGCTACTAGGAAGGAAATTAACTCTATCCCTGCCAAAATCAGGACAAATAGCAAATGATGGCATCTAGTTACCACTCGTTCTGGATAACAGCAGTAAAAGATTGAAGTTATTTTCAGAATCTAGGGAAGAGGGTTAGTTTTTATGAGGAGAGGAAATCCAAAGCTTTGCAAATGGTATTGTCTTTGTAAGTCTTCATGGTCATAAACACGGTCAGGATTCAGGTTTTTCATACTTTGCTTGGAACTTGTTTCCTCCTGGTTGTCCAAATCAAAATTACATATGTGAGTATTTAATGTTTAATGAATTGCATAGAGTAAAACATTTGAATATCCTTTTAAAATCTTTTTTCCCCTAAAGAAACCTGGGGAGGAACCACCGGAAGAAGATGAAAGCCTTAAAAGAGTTGATCCTTTGCATCAACTTATTCTGCTATTCAGTCGAACAGCCTTGACTGAAAAATGGTAAGGGTGGTGTGAGAGACTGCAGAGTACGTGCAGATTTTCAGATTACTCCTGTATTTGAAGTTATACATGTCTCTGTTCAAGTGAGATTGCATAGGCTAGGCCAAACATGTGCGTATGTACATATGGTGAGTTTGAATTACACTCAAACCTCTCTAGCCTGTGGTACGTAGAGATTTTAACATGACTGATAATATTATGAGATGTAAGGAGTTTTCTACAGACAAATAGATGCCCCTTTCTAACATAAATATGCTAATTTTTTCATAGTTATGGATTCTGTGTTCAGGACTTGCTACACCTCTCTCTTTTGTCTGTGTTCCCTATTGACAGTTACATTCTGAATGTGAAATATAAGTATATTCTAGGTATAATTGAAAAATTAACTATGTTCTCATCATTGGAAGCTGAATTTCTGAATTTCTGAGCTGTCTTTACTTTTCAGTTTGTATTAGTTAATCAAGTCCTCACTTTCCAGAAAGACTTTTGTAATTCATTATGAGCATAGAAATCCTTTAAAAAGATTTTTAAGGTGCTTAAAAATATTTTGGTGCTCCAATTCTACTATAATGGCTCTAATCTTCCTCATTTTCCCTTTCATCTCTCTATTAACCAGCAAATTGGAAGAAGATTTCCTGTATATGGCTTATGCTGACATTATGGCAAAGGTAACTTTTTTGCTATTTTTTACATCTTTTCTGTTTTAATAAAATTAATGAAGAAGATCAAGAGAAATTATGTGTAAAGTGATGGAAGGCTTAGCCCCCCCCACCCCTGACTTATCAGTAAATGTTTTCTTTCTACATGGTATCAGAGCTGCCATGATGAAGAAGATGATGATGGTGAAGAAGAAGTGAAGAGTTTTGAAGTAAGATTATACTTCTGTTTTGTTTTTCTTGTCACGTTAGACATTATTTCATAGCTTCCAACTGACATTTATGTTTCTTGGTTCATGGCTTACTGCAGCTTATTATGCCAGTGAACTGCATGTCAGAAGCTGGATTGGCAGATATGAGTCACCAGATTCATAGTAGTAAAACAAAAACCTGTGTAGTGTCATATAATATAAGATTATATAGAGAGTAATTTAATGGCTCTTACATGTTTATCTGATTGATTTTAACTTTTTAGTTGCTGAAGAGAAACATTATAGGTAGTAACTTATTCTGGAAGTCTGATAATAACAGGCTGTATCTTGTAAAATATCACGTCCTACCTTTAGTTTGGATGGTTAAAATACAGAAATAATACTGCTTGTTGCAGTAGTCATTCACATTCAGTACCAGTAATTTATACAGTATTTTTATGTTTACATATATATTAGTGCTTCTTAGTAAAAGGTGAGCTTTTATTCATCAATACTGCCAAGATTTTTCTTATGCTGAGAATAGGAAATCTGTATTTATTGTTGTTTAATGTTGAGTTTTTAGTGATCATCACTATATAAGTAAACACACTTACATGAGTTGATTACAAGAGTAAGAAATGAGTCCTTGTCATGTGTTTGCTTTGGGATCTGTCTCTCTTTTTCCATTAATAAAATGGAGTTTACAAGAAATTTGTCTGTTCTGAGGGGCACTGAGGGAATTAGCTTGTCAATATTTTTAATATTTTAATATATTCTAGCATATTATAATTCTGATATTAAAAGTTGTCTTATCTTTCAAATAAATTAATACTTATATTTAGTATCTTTACTAAAACACAGAAACATGAAATACATGCTTTTATTATTTCTTTAAAATATTTCTAAATATACTGATGGATTTGATATGAAACTACCTGTGCTGTTTTGATTTTTGAGGAGTGGTTTGGGGCGTGTTTACTTTTACTCCCATTGTTTTGTACACATCAAATGCTCTGTATGTTTTCTACATGCATGAGATAGCACTGAATTATTTAAGTACGTATTGCCTATTTGGCTGTATACAGAAATCAGAAAGAATACCAATATCAAATTATTTTCAGTCACTCAGATGTTCTAGTCCTGTTGAGTTACAACTAAAGTACCCAATATATACATTTCTGTTTCTTGGTAAATATCTTAAGTATGAATCCAAATTTCGGTGCTCTTTTTTTTTGTTGTTTTTGTTTTGTGTTTTTTTCCTGGAAATGCAATGTATGACGTATCATTGGCTAAACAAAGAATATTTATTTCTGTAAGCTTTTTTCAGTTAGCCCCTGCATGCTTGTTAGATACCAGAAGTCTTGTGCTTCTAAATGTGAAAACTTATAAATTGGAAGTCATTGAGGTGAATGAACAAATTTATCAGTATGGGATTTATTAGTGCCCCTTACCTAAATTATAATGGGTTCCTTGTTCAGCATTCAACCTTATCTTTTGAGAGAAGATCCTATTAATTTGTTTCTCATTATTATTTTTTCTGTAGCTATGAAACTTTTGTTCAAATAATGTATTAATCTGTTCAAAAGACAATTTTGTGTATGTATTTGGTCAGTCACCTGCAGAAAAAAATTTTGGAGTTCTTTTTCTTATTACTATTTCGCTTCTTGTCCTTGCCCTTCCTTAAGGTGACAGGATCACAACGCAGCAAGGTAAAACAAAAAAATATGTGTGTATTTGTCTGGGTCTAATTTTGTGATTTTTTTAGGCCCAACATCTCGGATAAGTTCAACTAAAGGGTCTTGAAAATGTTTTTAACATTTCAGTTCCAGCATGACATCTCTACCAAACCCTTCTTGTGCACAAACTGTTTTTAAAGACTCCAAGAATTATTTATGCAAAATATGTCATATAAGATTACATTGCCATTTTGGGGAAAACAGAGTGTCATTTGGCTTGTTCATATTGTTTTGCTGTTCTTGCCTTTTGTGCATCAGTTATCTTCTTTCTGGTTATAATTTCATTTGAATGATTAAAATCATTTATTTGGCTCTTAAGGGAAAGCAGTTGGACTTTTCTTCTATATCTTAGCAGACATGCATTTCTGATACAGTAGTAGAATTCTATTTCCAATGTTTGTCACAGAGAGAGCATCAATTATATTATAGTTTATCTGTGATTCAGATCCTTTGGAACAGGCTGAGTCCATAGCCTTCATTGTTGTTAGTATTTGATAGAAACTCCATAACTACTCCATACCTGAAGTGATTCCTAGTTGTTCCATGTTTTCTCTAAAAGCATGGAGGCAATAGCTCTGAAATTTCACAGTGTTAATTTTTTTTAGTGACTCAATTGCTTACACAGTCTTTTGTCTCTCATCATGAAAGTCTCACCATTTCGTTCTAAAAGATGGCCCATGGCTTAAGCACCAGCCTACTTGCCTACTTCATGCAAGTAGAAGTCTCAGTTCCCATTGTTGACTTAGGCTGCTTGCTGATAGCACCACAATGTTGATGTTCTGAGAGGAGATAGGGTGTGTGGAGTAGCTAATTTTTGGTTCTGAGGTGTTTAAATATAGTTATTTGTGGTGTGGCTAATGACAGCTAGACTAAGTAGAGATGACTTGCTTGAGATTGGGAATGCACAGATTTAGCTGATGGTCAGACTCCAGTCAGGTAGCTTCAAAGTCCATTGCCTATGGCAGTATGGGGAACAATTATAACCTTCTCCACTGAAAAGAGCAAGATGATTTTGGTGTTTTGTTTGCTAGCGCTTCTATTAACATTCAATTCACAAAAGAAAGAGGTTCCCATACAGCTGTGGAAAGAGAAGATGTATTCCAGGATCAACTTCACTCTTACTCCTTCAAAAGTTTGCACAGATCTGTTCCACCTTCATAGGATAAAGGCATTATTCTGGAAGATGAATGCGCTCACACAGATTCACAAAAAGTTATTTAAAAGGTATTGTAATTGCCACAAACACAAAGTACATACTACAAAACCCCAAAGGAAGTATATAAGCAATCTAATAGTGTAATTTCTTCTTTGTTTATTCCATTAATTCAGCTATTCAAATACTACATGTCTATCACTCTGCCCACGTGGTTACCATACACTAAATGCTGTACACTCCATAGCAAATCTTCTGTCTTGCTGATTGAGAAGTGTTTGAAAAGGGAAAAAAACCACAACAATAAATAATCCTTGCTTCCTTCATACATGACAGTTGTAAAGATATGAGACCATATATACCAGCTGTGTGTGTATGTGCATTTGTGTGTTTCTTTCTGTCAACCTATCTATCTCAAAGTTCAATGTTGAAGGCACTTCTTTTATTCCATGCTCTGTGTCCATGTGAAAAGACTGACTGTTCAATTTGTATGGGAATAAAACTCTACTGCTCCTCTAGACTTTAAAAATGTGATTGAAGTCCTGAATCTTTTCACAGTCAGAGCAACAGAGACCTTTGGGCAAGCTTAGAATGTGATAAAAACAACGAGTGTATTTTATCGGCAATTTTCATGCCCATATCTCATGCAGTGTAGTCTCACTTTTGTACAAATAATCCATATTGGGATCACTGTGTGCGCAGTAGGGAGGTCACAATATAAACCCACAATACAGTTGTCTGTGCGTTACTATGTGCCTGTCTTGCATTTGCCTGCTAGTATTTGCTTTGAATTATTATGATTATCTTTGCTCCTTGCCCTTTGTCTCCAAGTTAACTTTCTATCATATTGAACAGACGCTCAGTTGACTCCCTGTAGAGTTGGTGTCACTGTCCCCCTTGATTCTATCTGATAGGAAATCTTTCCAATCAAAGTGTTTCACTAGCTGAATGCAAATAGGTTTCTGCATTTGAGTCACTAACTCTACTGGTTTGCTACATATTAATGTGCTCTAAATATGTGTAGGATGGGAACTCAAAAAAAGGAATCAAAACCCAGCTCATCTTTTTAAAATCAATTGGTTTAAATTGGCTCTTCACAGGAAGAAAAGAAATGGGGGGAGATAGAGCTTCCCATGACAGTTTTCTTCATCCCTGTTACTGGTAGCAACTTCGATGACAGACTTTTGTATTCACTAGATTTTTGTCAAAATGATACATTGTGGCGTCACTTACCTCAGGCACAGAAGGACTTGCAAGTTTCAGTACGTACAAATAATGCAACCTTTTAAGGCTTTAGCCCATCAGAGATGGTCACTGTTATCTCTGTCGCAAAGCCTGCGTAAATGGAGTGACCATATACCATGTATTTACAATAAGTAATTATTTTTGTTAAAGAATGATATGAATTAAGGTCAGACTCCATGATCAATGTATCAATTCTTAGGAATTAAACATTGCAATTGGTATGCAAAAATGTGTTTCTCGTTAGTTTTTCCTACCCATAATGGAATGGATGCAACCTATACGTGGTTTCACTCTCCACACCTACAGTATAAGCTATTTATACATAGAATCATAGAATAGTTTGGGTTGGAAGAGACCTTTAAAGGTCATCTAGTCCAACCCCCCCGCCATGGGCAGGGACATCTTCAACTAGAGCAGGTTGCTCAGAGCCCCGTCCAGTCTGACCTTGAATGTTTCCAGGGATGGGGCATCCACCACCTCTCTGGGCAACCTGGGCCAGTGTTTCACCACCCTCAGCGTAAAAGATTTCTTCCTTATATCTAGTCTAAGTCTACCCTCCTTTAGTTTGAAACCATTCCCCCTTGTCCTATTGCAACAGGCCCTGCTAAAGAGTTTGTCCCCATCTTTCTTATAGGCCCCCTTTAAGTACTGATAGGCTGCAATAAGGTCTCCCTGAAGCCTTCTCTTCTCCAGGTTGAACAACCCCAACTCTCTCAGCCTTTCTTCA
>NW_008825216.1:1760860-1783701 GCF_000699105.1 Pygoscelis adeliae | reverse complement strand
CAGCTTGGTGTCATCTGCAAACTTGCTGAGGGTGCACTCGATCCCACTGTCTATGTCATTGATGAAGATATTAAACAGTACCGGTCTTAGTACGGACCTCTGCAGGATGTCACTCATCACCGATCTTCATCTGGACATTGAGCTGTTGACCACTACCCTCTGGATGTGACCATACAACCAATTCCTTATCCACCAAACAGTCCACCCATCAAATGCATACCTCTCCAGTTTAGAGAGAAGGATGTTGTGGGGGACCGTGTCAAAGGCCTTACAGAAGTCCAGACAGACGGCATCCGTAGCTCTTCCCGTGTCCACTGATGTAGTCACTCCATCATAGAAGGCCACTAGGTTGGTCAGGCAGGACTTGCCCTTGGTGAAGCCATGCTGGCTGTCTCAAATCACCTCCCTGTCTTCCATGCGCCTTAGCATAGCTTCCAGGAGGATCTGTTCCATGATCTTCCCAGGCACAGAGGTGAGGCTGACAGGTTGGTAGTTCCCAGGGTCCTCCTTTCTACCCTTTTTAAAAATGGGTGCAATGTTTCCCTTTTTCCAGTCACCGGGGACTTTACCTGACTGCCGTGACTTTTCAAATATCATGGAGAGTGGCTTGTCAACTACATCAGCAAATTCTCTCAGGGTCTAATAGACTTATGTATGTTCAGGTTCCTCAGGTGGTCACAAATCTGATCTTCTCTTACAGTGGGAGGGACTTTGCTCCCCCAGTCCCCGTCTTGCGGTCCATCCACTCAAGAGGTTGCCAGTGAAGACTGAAGTGAAAAAGTTGTTGAGTACCTCAGCCTTCTCTTCATCCATTGTTACCAGTTTGCCAGTCTTGCTCATTAGGGGGGGTACACTTTCTTTGACCTTCCTTTTCTTGGTTATATATATTAACTATATAGTTGGTATACCTGTAGAAGCCCTTTTTGTTATTCTTTGCATCCCTTGCCAAGTTCAGCTCCTTGGCCTTCCTGATCCCAGCCCTACACAAGCGGGCAGTGTCCCTATACTCTTCCCAGGATAAACTACATCTACTATAAACCCACAAACCTATGGTTAAGTAAGATTTGATCAGTTTTTACATGTTGTCATAAGGGGGGTAGAGTTCTTTTGTTCTTTCTTACGTGCTGATGGTGTTGATATTATGCTATTTGTTAATGCCAGGACCTTCTTTCTTTTTTCTCCTTGTGCTCCCCACCACCCTATTTCCATCAGTCACTCTTTTTTTTTTATTTTATGAAAAAAAAAAAAAAGTCTTTAATCCAGTTAGAGAATTTATGGTGTCCACTATTAGATGGTCAGCCCTTTACTTCTCATTTGCTCCTACTTGTTTGCAGTGTTTTGATTCCCCACAATTTAGTGTATATCAATAACAGAGGGTCAGTGCCATTAATACATTCTTTGCTATAAGGTCAGCTGTTTCTCAGTTTCTTGCCTATCTGACAAGGCTGTTTTGGGCTATATGAATAACCTCCCATTGACTGTGGGAAATGTGCAGCAAAACTCTTGTAGAGAATCTCTTTTCTACAAAGTGAATAATATAGCCATGCTTTTCTCTGGGTTTCAGTTCAGGGGCTTAGTGATAAATGATGATTTAAGGCTATTCATTAAGATCTTTCATTGTGTTCTCTGGCTGCTTCCCATCTTCTGTGTTTATCAGCATCTCTTCCCCCTACATTGTTTCTGCTGCTTATACCAGCATTAGTGTGGTACTTTTCAAGAGTAGTCCCAGACATCTATCTGCCCTGTCTTTCAACTCAAACACCAGCTGGCACTCTATGCTTCACTGCTGTAGCACAACAGAACTGGTTGAGATCTTTGCGAGGGAGGGCCTTTGGCAGTCCCGGGAAGTGGTGTATTTTGAAGAACAAATACATTGCAATGATTAAGTGACCATTTGTAGCTTCCAGGTTCTTTGCTTATTTTTAATGCAGTAATTACATAATAATCTTACCAAACTTATCCCTGTACATAAGATTTTCTGCTCCAGCTAACTGATTCAATTCCAGTCATAGTGGAATCTTCTAAATGATCCATTACCCTTTTTTTTTATTATTCCTATAGAGAGTTAGACATCTATGTCAGCTATTTAAAATATGTCAAATTTGTCACCCAAATTTAAACAAGAAAGGGTGTCACAGTTTGAAAGTAATGTGTAGTTTTATAGCTATGTACCATTGGAGAAAAAAACTGGAAACGGAGAATACATAGATTTGAAAGTCACTCAATACAATATTTTTCCTTTTAGAGACTCAATACTTTGTCAGTTCCTGTCTACTTGAATAGGAATGAATATGTTGAGTGATCTCATCAGCGTGGCAAGAATATGGAGGCAGTATGTAGGAAACAAAACTAACTGCCTTGCCAGAGAGGAAGATATAAATGAATGACAGTATAAACATGATGACATCAGTAAAGATATTGCTGCAAGCTGAAATGAGACATTTTAACAAAAACAAAACAAAACGTGTAGTGAAGGTTTTACTTCAGGATATCTTTACTCCTGTGCAATTGTAGCTCAGATTTAATGCTATTTTAACAGAGTAGTATTTTGTTCAGTTTAGTATATGCTTTTTTGTTTATTTTATAACTATATATTGGATGAACAAAGTATATTTGTAATATAACATTAAAGTTTTTAATACAGATTATTCCAGTGCTAGGAAATGTGAAATATAATGTTGATAAAACAACCCTTACTTTGTGCCCATGTGGATTATCGTGCTGACTATTGACATTGGGTAACATAGTTATGTCATAAAATCTAATGATAAAACATGATCATTTTTTTTCCTCCCAAGCATTTATTACCGGGGAGAGTCAGCAGAACACCAGTACTTCTTTCTCTGAATTATTGGTGTGAATACAAGAAGTAATTTTGATGAATGACTAGATATAAGGAAGAAATTTTTTACGCTGAGGGTGGTGAAACACTAGAAGAGGTTGCCCAGAGAGGTGATGGATGCCCCATCCCTGGAAACATTCAAGGTCAGACTGGACGGGGCTCTGAGCAACCTGCTCTAGTTGAAGATGTCCCTGCCCACGGCAGGGGGGTTGGACTAGATGACCTTTAGAGGTCCCTTCCAACCCAGAGTATTCTAGGATTCTATGATTGCTATGATTCTTGTGTCTTTTCAGCTATAATATTATGAAGCATGTAATAGCTTTTTGCTGTCTTGTCTGAAAGTCGTTAAAAATTCATGAATAAGATGGTTTCTTCCTCTTCAATTCTCTTTTTTTCCCAGATACCCAGATACTTTTTAGATCAATTTTACTTCCTTTCCTCTCATCTCACCATATTACAAAATACTTACGCTAACGCCCAAAAAGCTGACTGTTGTTTATAGCCAATCAAATCAAAACATCCTTTTTTGCATACATGTTTTTCCTAGCTACATTTTATTTTTATTGTTACTATTTGTTTAGAACCAACAGTGATAAAGATTAATGCAGGGAATATTTTAAAATTTTATGAAGTCATTGAGTTAAGGTAGATTAGATAAAAGCATATGTTTGCTTAATAATATTTAATAAATCCCCTACTACAGGAAGTCTACTAGTTTTCCATATAAATGGAAAACACCCAAGATGAAATAGACTTGGTTTTCTTTGAGGTTTGGGTTTTTTTTTTAATTCTGGTGAATTACTTCAAATGTTTCATTTAGTATGAAGTATTTTTGCTATTGTAGTAATGGTTTTGTGAATGACAGAAAATTCAAACCACTGACTAATTATTTTGGTAGTTTTCTTGACATCAACTGTGTCAAGCACAATAAAGTGCAAAAACTGTGCTGGTAGCACACTTAACAGTGTTAGCAGTAAGCACGTCTTAGAGAAATGGGGATACCTTGACCAGCCAGCAGCTCTATTAATTTAGTACACTTCGTATGCAATGGGTGGCACACTTCATATCAGCGGTGCCATCACACACACACACACACACACTCTCACACACACACACATATACATATATATGTGTGTGTGTATTAAAATTGCATGGAGAAAGCAACAGTGAAAAAGCATTGTCAGGCTAAAGAAGGAACCATGATCTTTGGGGGTTATCATCAAAGGAATGGTTGCTTGTAGAAGAAATGTTTGTGGTGTTTTTTTGTTGGTGGTTTGGTTGGGTTTTTTTTGGTCTGCTTTGTTACTAGTTACCTAGACAGCTTGATTTCAATGGAAAATGCCACTCTTCTCACTGTAAGCTGTTTGGCAATGCCTGTTTCTAGTGTTCTTCTATAGTGCCATTGCAAGAAGTGTGCATATCCATTCTTTTAGTCTGTAGATTATGCAGATGCATCCTCACTATAAGCATTCTTATAAACTTATCAAAAAAATATTGTATAATGAAAGTAGTATAGCTGATGTTAGGCTTGTGAACAAAAGCGAATAATAAATCTTGCAATGGAAGAAAAATGAAAGATTGTTGGGTCTAAAACTAACTAGAAATAGGAAATAGTTTTTTAAAAAAGAAACACTGATCAACTTTCAGTAGCATCTAAAGCAAATGAAAATATTTTATTGTAGCTATATTGAACCTGTGATGTCATGATTTTCTGGTGGTTTGTGTGTGTGGTGTGTGTGTGCGTGTGTGTATGTGCGTATGTTTCTGTTTTGTTTTTGTTGAACTCCCAGGAAGAGGTTTAAACATGAAGGCAAAACTTTCAAACCTTAGCATGGCTAAATATGAAGCAAAGCTGCCATTTTATTTTTTTTTTCTTTTTTGTGCCTCCATCTAGATCTGTCACATAATTTAAAGAAAAAAGAAAGATACAATTTAACCACAGGAGAGCTAATAGTGTGAAAAAAAAAAAAAACCCTGATGAATTTTGTTTCCGCAGCACGATATTATCAAAGATTTAAGAAACAAATTTGCCAGCCTCGGCGAGAACTCTCTGGTAACAGCATAAATGTCTGTGTTGGTTTGCTTTTGAGTTAAAGGTTTCTTTTTCATTCATTTGAACATATTTCTCTTTTTTACCTCTTCTTTTTTGATTTATTATTCATACCCTCTATTTAGCAAGCCTTCATTTTTTAAACCTCTTCCATCTTCCAATGTCTTTTTTCCGTAACTTAGATGGAAAGTTTATGGCAGCAAAGCTGTCATTCTGGCTACTTCTGCTGCAGCTGTTCCTGCTTTTAGGTCATACATGTTTTGGGCGTTGTGTTTTTGGACATGATACTAACTGATTGTGTCATGTTCCTTTTGAGTAAGCTTTTTACCACGCCATCCGATGGACTCACTGTCATAGGGCTCTATGCAACTTCCATTTTGCAACTTATACTGCTTAGTCATCCTCAATTCTCCAGCAAACTTCAATTAACTTGGTGAAAGTTCAAACTCATCTGGAATTAACTGTGCGTTTATGTTTGCTCTTTATGTTCCTCTTTGTTTTTGGTAGTAGTTTAAATTATAAAGAACAAACTTCACCATTGCTCAAGCAACGTCATGCAGTATTGTTTGTTGCCGCTAGAGAATGCAAAATATAAAAGCACAGTGTATTCTATCAAATATTCTGTTGGTAGGGTGGGCAATCTATATTGTAATATAATGATATGTTTTGAAAAAAATTCTGAGATGCTTCTGTTACTCTGGTATTCAGCAACAACTTGCAACTCAAGAGCTGCATACTGAGCAGTATGAAGTTATGGTCAGCTATAGAAGATTATTAAGAGTATGAACTGTTGCACAAAAACACGGCACAAAAGTGCAAGTTTGCTATATGCAGTATATATATAATGAACATGGGCTTCGAACTAACCTAATGATTTACAATTGAGATGACTCTTTTCAGATAAACTGCTAAAAGCTTATTAAAGAAAAAAAAACAAGGGGAGAATATTACTTGAACATGTTAAGTATCTGTTCAGTAGCATTGTATGTATTAAAATGGTCCATGATGTTGCCATAGAGCCCATATACTAAGAGAAACCTCAAAACCTTTGGAGAACTGATAGTAACTGAAGTCCTCATCTTAAATGACTGGAATTTTTATTCAGGAAAAAGAAATGGAAAAGCAAAAACTTCTGTATCAACAAGCCAGACTGCATGACCGGGGTGCTGCTGAGATGGTTCTGCAGACAATCAGTGCTAGTAAAGGTAATGTTTTGTTCTGTAGATTACATATTAAACCTTGTTTCTAATGATCTTTGAAATTATTGTAATTCTTATTGGGCAAAACCCACAGGTATTTGGCACTAAAATTTGCTTTCAAAATGCACCCAAACTTTCAAAAAGTATTGACAGCTAATCCAGAAAAGGATAATGAATAATTCTCATGAGGTGGTGGTGGTTGTTGTTATTAATTTTTCTAGTGGTGATTGAGAGGAAGTGTGAAAAAGTTCATAGCTTTAGCAGTATACAACGACAAAAAGGCCCCCAAATTCTGGGATGTGTACAGTTCCGAAGTAGGTGTAGACTTTGGTCTTTCCCCCCACACCCCCCCCAAATATCTACTTTATTGGTGTACTTTGATAAAACATTTCAGAAATTTAAATGATGCTTTTGTCCCTTAGATGCTATCTTACTCTAAGGTTTGATGCTTTCATTGTCTGTTCTGTGATTTGTTTCTACAGTAGCGATGGTTTAAAAATTCCTGTTTACAAATTCAATTTACTGTAACTAAATGCTTCAGATCACTGTCATTTTCTGAAGAAACAGGAAAAAAAAAACTAGACTGGCATGCAGAAGAGACACATTGTTAAATTTGAAAGATAGTTTAAAACTGTGCACCCAGCCTTAAATCAACTGTTGGATGCTCTAGCGAATGAAACATGATTTATATTCATTGAGCTCCGTCCTTCCTGTCTTATATCTTGCTTCTTTTGTGTGCTGTGTATACATTACACTATGTCTGTAGGCACTCAGAAAGATACTAAGTCACACTAGAGATCATGAAAGAAAAATAGGTCTGTTTTACAAGAGAAACAAAAAGGCATCTCCTGATAAATTACCATTTAAGTCATTGTACGGATAAGTTCATAGAAGATTCTTATTTTTATATATGATCTAAAAGTATATTTTACAACAATTTTAAGGTGAGATGGGGCCAATGGTTGCAGCTACCCTAAAGCTAGGGATTGCCATCTTAAATGGAGGAAATTCCACCGTTCAACAGGTAAAGTACTAATTTATTTTTACCCATTCTAGTCACTATAGGTCTTTATACCACAGTGGTAATTATTGTAGTAGTGCATTATGTAATGTGACTATTTGTCAGATGCTGTTTATCCTCTTACTCTCATTCCCAGAAGAAAATAGTGTACAAAAGTATCCTGTTTTACTAGGTATATATTTCTTATTCATATACATATAATTAATCTACAGAACATAAGGCTAAAAGAAATTTTTTTTGCACTTCAGCTGGAAGGGGGAAATTTTATGTTAAATCATTAACTTCTAGAGGAGTTCTGTGGGAGGGAAGGATTTCTTGGGAGATTGCCATTGTCTTGTAGCCAGTAGAGCAAAATTGCTGACCTCAGTCTTCACCAAAAAAAATGTTACACACCTTCAGAAGTCATGGAGAGTCTTGGTGATAAAAGCAGAGAACTCAAACTTGATTTACTAATCTGTAGTAAGATAATGTGGTGAGCAGTGGACAAGTCTGATATGTTAACAGCATTCTGCACTGTTGAAGAGAAGTGACTGATACAGAGTACGTTCAGCATTCTGTACTACTTGAAGACTCCTGAGTCCAGAAGGCTTCATACCTGCCATTACTATACTGCTGTAGGACAGTTTGAAGAGTACAGACAACTGGGAACAGTTAAGGTCCCAAGTTAAGCAACCACTGAAGCAGCTGAATGCAACCAAAAATAATGTTCTTTTCAGGGGCTATCATTACCAGGAATTGACAAGAAAGACCACAAATTCTGCAAAAAAGTATCTGCTTGAACCATTGACAGTTCTTTGCGATGTCATGATATTGATGGTTGGACTCGATGATCTTAGAGGTCTCTTCCAACCTGAATGATTCTATGATTCTATAATGATTCTATATTAAATTACTTAGGAAAGTCATGACATTTGTATGTAGTTATTTAATCTGAATTTGTAATGCTACAACCTAATTTTTTTTAAAATGATTTGATAAAGTCTTAACTAATCAGAATGCAGGAAAGTTATTAGTATGGTTACAATAATACTAATACTACTAGTCTAAATTACATACTTATAACACAAAAGCATCAATAATACAGTTAGAATTGCTATTTTTTCAGTTGCCTCATTTTGACTCATTTTCTCTGGTGGTATGCTCGCCTTTCAGATTTTCCTTTAGGTCCTAAGATCAACTCTTCAGTCTTCCTTGGGAAGAATGATATGGGTGGGGGGAGAGGTACAGAAGTGGTTTTGAAAGGTTGTCATCATCATCCTCTGGAGTTCTTTGCTTTGATTAGTACGGTGCTGTTGATGGGGGTGTTCTTCTTCTGTGATCTTGGGTCTACTTGGGGTTATGCTGATATGTTTTGTTAACACTGTCTGCTTATGTGTTCTTTCATTTTGGAGGTTACTTATTATCCATTTTTCCTATTACTTTTGTTATTTGCAAAATGAGTTGTACCTCATTTCACAATGTGAATTCTTGTAGCATTCCTACTAAGATTGATCTTTGAGCATTGTGATTTTTGTTCACAACTGGGACCTCTGGTGTCATACTGTATCTTCACTCAACAACACATTACATTCTAGAATCAGAGTTCCCTCCACTGAATAACTTCTTGTTATTGCAATCTATTATCAGATAGGTATTACACATTACAATAACGCTAAAACAAATTTGAAAAATACTCACATGACTACTAACATGCTGTTGCAGCTAAAATAATCTAAAACAAACTGAGGTTATGACAAGCCCAGTCCGGTGCTGAAATGGTAGTGTCAAAACAAATTTCTGGCCTAGTAGTGGCAAGATTGTATTTATATTAACCAATAAATTCTGCTTCAGTTACTATCTTTATTTTCCATGTTTTAGGAAGGAATATCCAAAATGGATGCCCTTCTTTTCTGTAAAGGACATAAGCATTAAATGTTCTTTTTATTTTTGATACCTGGATTTTTCTCTGCAAGACTCTTATCTAATTTGTAAATATTAGAGATATTTCAAAACACCAGCATCACTAGTAATCTAGAATCCATCTTGTAATAAGTTAACTAGATTAACACATAGTATAAATATTAACTCTCTGCGTAAATTATTTGTGTTTACTGCAGAAAATGCTTGACTACCTCAAGGATAAAAAGGATGTGGGATTCTTTCAGAGCCTTGCTGGTCTTATGCAGTCCTGTAGGTAAGAAAATATCTACTTTAAAAATTTATTATTTTGCATTTAGGTTTTATTCCACAGGATTTATAGTTTTGGAAAGATGCTCTACATACTTTTTGCAAACAGCACCTGGAGACTGTAATGTGCTGGATTTGGGGTAAAGGACAAGGTGGTGCTCATGGTATGAAATCTTCATATGATATAGATCTACCTTGGTAAAAGAGCTCTTTTCACAAATGTTTATGGCATTTGTGTCTACTTGAGATATACCAGAAAACAACTCCAGAGTTAGGAGCATTCTTCAGAGGCAAATTCTTAACTCTGGTGGTACCCTGTAATCCTGCAGAGACCAGGATAATGATCAATGTTAAGTAATCATAAAGATTTTGGGAAAACCCAACTTTGCTAGAAATATTAATAGGACTTTTTAGAAGGCAGAAAAAGGAATGGAATATTGTGTTTTAATAAACTGTGGAGGTACTGACTTCTTTGTCCTTTCATGCTTCTTGACAGTTTATATTGATTTTATATACATAAATATATATATATTTAAATGTTTTACGTATAATTCTGAAGAATAAACCATATCAATAAATAAAGTATTAATGAACATAAAACATAGGACCAAAAGGGGCTTCCTGGATCAAGTGCTTCAGTCTTCTGTTATGTCAAGAGTGCCATGTTATATCCTTTTTTCTTAACACTGTCTTTGGCCAAGTTTCATTTTGAAATCAGTGAGGTTTCTTGCCAGCAGAACTACTGCTGTAGTTCATCTACATTCATCTGACTTTCATAAACATTCTTGCTTATGAACAGAAGTTATCCATGGCTAGCTGACATGCTGTCATGGTTTAATCTCAGTTGGCCACTAAGCACCATGCAGCCGCTCGCTCAGTCCCCACCCCCCGGTGGGATGGGGGAGAGAATTGGAAGAGCACAAGTGAGAAAAACTTGTGGGTTGAGATAAAAACAGTTTAATAATTGAAATAAAATGATAATAATAATAATAATATGATAATAATACACAAAGCAAGTGATGCACAGTACAATTGCTCACCACCCGCCGACCGATGCCCAGCCAGTCCCCCAGCAGCGGCCCCCCCGGCCAGCTTTCCCCAGTTTATGTACTGAGCATGACGTCACATGGTATGGAATGTTTCGCTGGCCAGTTTGGCTGTGCCCCCTCCCAGCTTCTTGTGCACCTGCAGCCTTCTCAGTCGGTAGAGCATGGGAAACTAGAAAGTCCTTGGCTAGTGTAAGCACTACTTAGCAACAACTAAAACATCGGTGCCTTATCAATTTTGTTCTCATCCTAAATCCAAACCACAGCACTGTACCAGCTACTAGGAAGGAAATTAACTCTATCCCTGCCAAAACCAGGACACATGCTAAGCCATGAAAGGCAGAACTTTGCAGATTCACAAATGGAAATATGTAAAAGTATATGTTCCTTAAGTCTGGTTAGTTGAATACATATTCCCCTTTGGCAGCTTCAGTTTTTCAGAATGTGAAGGGAGAGGAACACTGAGTGGAACTAATAATGTCATAGTTTCTTAATGGGCCTTGCTACTTGGGATGAACTGGGCTATAACATAAAATTAGTTAATAATATGACTTCTTTGTAACCCCTAAAATTAGTATGTATATCGTAAACACATACATTCCCATTTTTTCGGTCAGTCATAAAGAGCTAAATTCTATTGTCATTTGCAGGGCAAAAGCAGGTTAAGTCTATAGAGCTGAGTTTCGTAATCTTGTAGCAGACGCATATATTAAGCCACCGAAATGTATCTTCTTGACACTAGTATGATTATATACTTAAATGAAATCACAAATCCTTCTCTGTCTTTCATGAAATATTATATATATTTAATTAATCACAGGACAAATGTTATTTTTCTCATTGCAGTGTTCTTGACCTAAATGCATTTGAACGTCAGAACAAAGCAGAAGGCCTTGGCATGGTGACTGAAGAAGGATCAGGTACTATCGATTTAACAGAAATGATCTGTGAACTTTTCTCTTTTACATTTTGCAGAAGCAAGCTGAATTTGAAAGAACCTTGTAAATATATATCTAGAGGCTGAAGCTAAAATATAATTCCCAAGAGTCGTTTATATTTAATTGGCCTACCTAAGTCCGTGCTTGTCAATAGTAAATCACTAGCATATGTTGAGTTTCAGAATGGTCTCAGAGGACTCTTACCCATCATTCTGAAGAAGTGAAGACGTTACATGTAAAATTGAAAACAGATTCTAGCTAAAAACAGCAGTCTTTATGCATGTAAAACATTTCAGAAGTCCCTAACCAGTTTCAGCATAAAATGAAATTAAGAGTTCCCACCTGATTTCTTAAACTGTCTTGACTGGAGTGAAAAACAGACAATTTAGTTAAGCCATAAGTTAAATATTAGAGGTCGAGGGAACTGTATCTGCTGTTTGGAAAAAAGTCTGCTGGGGAAGCTTTTTCTTTGAAATAATTATTTTCTCTTTGTCTTTGGGGAAATATTAGAAAATTTTTGCTTTACTTTTGACTTTGAACCAATTTGGCTTTCTAGCCTCTGTGTTGTCAGTTCACTGTCAATTTCTTTCTTCTGTCTGACAGTAAGTTCTTCTACTCCCTTACTGTGATTGTCTGGAAACATTAGGTTCATTCTTATGTGACTTAATAGAGCTACCAAAGCACATTTTCTCCCCTTATCTTCAGTATTTTTTATTGTGCATTTTTATGTTTAAATCCTACAGTGACCTAATCTTTTAACATGTTTTTATCTTAAAAACAAGGTAAAAAAGCTTGACTGTATAATCATTATTGCATTTGGGGGTTCATAATTCATACCTGCAACACTGCATATCTCATTGGTTATTGTGCCTGTAGCTCTTTTATGTGGCATATTTCTTGAATATTCAACTGTTTGTCTCAAATCAAAATTACGAACTATTAAATGTTACTGAATGACTTCAAGACCGATTATAAATACTGCTTCTCCGAAAGTGCTCCCATAATTTAAATTGTAGATCAAATCCTGTTAGACTTATATAAGTAAACAAAATAAAGGTGAACCCATGTGGATAAAATTTGGTCACAAGTTTGTGGATTGAGCACTGATGCAGCTATCTAGCATATAAGGGTTTGGCCGTTACTTTCATGTTTTACTGAAGATTATTCTGCACAATGTTTTGCTCTTTTGGACAACATTTCTACTACTAAATAATTGAATTTATTATTTATAATGTTGAATTTTGAACTGGACTGTCAAGATATTGGCTCATTTTTCTTTTGACCGCTGCCTCTATTTCTAGAAAGGACTGATTTTGCATGCAAATATAAATAAATCTTTAAAAGCTGCATAATTGACTCTACTTATGTTAGAATATTTTTGTGCATCCTCATTTGAGGGATTTTTTTTATTTCCTGTTTATTTGATCTTTCCCTTTTAGTACAGACCTAATTTTGCCAAAACCAATACTAACTATATTTTGTATTTGCTAAAAACAGTTTCTCAACTTTTTTTTCTTTTTTCCCTGTTTCTTTTTCTTTAAACTAATTGTCCTGTCCTCCCTTCCTCAGTCATCACTCATGAGCGTGGTAATTATTAAAAACAACTGCCTATTATTTATTTTTCCTGCTCTTAGCTTTGTGTCAGCACTGTACAGGTCCTGAACACCATTAGATTTCTTGTTCCTGTAAGACTGTTAAACTAGTGGGTTCTTTTCTATTATTATTACAATTGTGTATTCCAAAATTCTTGGTTTTTATGTCAACTCTCCCCACTTTGTTCTTCCTTCCTTTCTCAGGATTTGCACAGTAACTGGCACACTAGATGTAAGAGCAGCAAGCTTTTTTTAAACTTTTTTTTTCTGTTCTTTTTTATTTCTTTTCATTTTAGTGAGCCCAGTATTTGCGATGGATGAACGTTAAAAAATAAAAAATAAAAAAAAGTATACCTATACATACACAAAGCCTTGTGCTATAGTCCTCCTGTAGTATTTATGTTGTGTATTGAATGTGGCTTTATCGCTGCATTGATTTGTGCAAGCAGAGGAAATCAGTGGTGGATCCAGTGAGGATTTGAGGGTGGTTAGTAAGGAGAGGACTTGCCACTGGCTAGGTTTATCTAATGCGGTCAGGAGTTGATACAAGAAAGAGGTGGTGCATTGCTAATTTACAAGAACCAATATGTTTACAGGTGGTTCTTCCTTGCTGTGAAAGCTACTTGATGTGTTAAGGTTCCTATACCTCAAAGGTTCCTTACTTCAAGTAAAGGAAAAGTTTTGTAGGAGCAGTTGCCGTGAGATGTTCCTGTCGCCATGAGAAATGAGAATTTAAAATACAAAATGTGTATACCATTCAGCAGAAACAATAAGCTCAAGCACAGCAGACGTCTTTTCATTAGCCAAATGTTGGGAAGGGGGATGATCTGGATTTTTATTTGTTTTCTCAGTGGAAATTTTTTATTTGGCAGATTAACAAAAGTCTACACTTAAGATCATGTGTTTTCGTTTTCTTTGTTACTGAGCAGCAGCAATGTCAAGATACAGTAATCACACTATGTCAAAGATTTCTTCGCACAAAGGGATAATGTTTGCTAACAACACCTTTTTTATGTATTAATATTCAGCGATTGAAAATTCAAGAAAACAGAACAAAGCAAAGTCAAACCAAAAAAGACTGTACTTTTCCTTTTCAGGGTTACATTATTCTTGATATTATGCTCCCTTCAAGTAATAGTGATTTTTTTATATTATGAAGCACACCTTTTTCAATTCATTGGAAAATAGTTTACATAAGAGCTGTACAGGTACTGGTATTAATACCTGATAGCATTATGAAAGCCCAGCCAGTGTGTCTGTGGGGAAACACCTGTAGTGAACGGTTTCGAAGTAACCTAGATTTTATGGGATACCTGAGATCCATATGTCTGTTTGCAGTCCTATGAATAACCATCTGTAAATACTACAAAGGAAGTACCAAAGATGTGGAAATGTTTTCTCCCATTCCTTTTTTCAAGGGAGATACTTAGGCTATGAGTAATTAATTACTCCTCAATTAAAGATCATTTTATTGATTCCCAAGGGAATGATGGGATGTAAAATATGCACTGTAGCCTGTTCCTCATGTCATCTGAATCTGATGCAGAAGCATATTAATGAGTAATTGTCATTGAGTTTACAACCTATAAGCCTGAAACTATTCTTGCCAAAGTCAAAGAAAAACTGCTGTTGACACTTATGGGAATAGAGTCAACTTTTCCTCAAGGGCAGTGCTTGTTTCTGGTCCCATGTCAACCTTGGCAATAGGTAGAAAGCCCTGTACTGAGTCAACATGGATGTGAGATTTATTGCTCTATTCCAACTGTTTCTTTGTACTGTCTGCATCGTAAGCTCCTTGTCCTGATATTCCTCTGACTGGTACTACCTTCCCTTTCCAAACCCTGGAACCCCCACTGGTAACAACATTGATGGTTCTTTAGCAAATGTGTTTCTTACTTGTTTTTGTGATGTACTCAATGTTGTTTCTTCTGTATGTATTTTGTTTTGATTGTTCTGTTTCCTTTTCAAAAAAGGGGGGTTCAAAACCAGAGATGTAGAAATGCTTATTATTTTTTCATTTTTACATTTTTCATTTAACACTCATACTCTATGCTATTTCACTGTGAGTCACATAAGTCTTGAAAGTGCAATGTTTTTTCTTCTTTGGAGAGACTTGTTTTACTTCTCATATGAAGTAAAAAATTCAAGGTGTTAAGTTTGCACTTAGATTATTTTACCTTTTTTTTCCTTTTTGTCAGGAAAGCTCTATTTTTATTTTTAATATCGTATCACGGCATTATTTTGTTTCTCCATAAGTTCTCAGAAGGCTTATTTTAATAAAATACAATTTTAGAATGAAATTTGATCTGATAGTAGGTCTTAAAGGACTTTCTATTAAACTGACTGAGAGTGGTACACATGCCGTATAATAAATAGCTATAATGAGGGTACACATCAGGGCTATTTTCAGCCAATAATAACATCAATAAATATGTTTTTGTCCTTCACTAACCTAGTCACACTTAAAGTGGATGTTTAAATTCTGCACGATCCACTGTAGCCTACATTGGAGGGGTGTTTTCCACCTTTATATCACTGTATTTGAATCAGTGTTGGCATTTAAAAAGGAACTTAAGTAGCTTCAGTTCAGAGAAATTGTTATGTGTCACTCAGTGAGAAAACAAGAGCTTTTCTTGTTTGAATCAGATTATTGAGAAATCAAAGGCATGCAGCACTCACAATCCAACCCAACATTGCCCGGGTCTTGTGATAAGAATAAATTCACTTGGTTTATCATGGGAGAGCTTTGCTCTTGCTTAACAGCCATCAAAAAGGAGCCCTGTTCCTTTTTGAAAGCTGAAAGTATTTGTATATTTCTGTAATATGTAGCATCAGACCAATGTTTCTGAGTAGTAATAGAAGTCAGAGCTTTTCCATTGAGGATTAAAAAAAAAAAAAAAAGAGAGAATTATTAAACTTGGACACCTGTACTTTCAAGGAAAAAAACCCATGTATTTTATTTTTCATTCAATCTTATTTTCACAGGCTTAAAGCCTTCATGTGTGTAGCCATATCATTTACATACAGCATGAGCAATGGCAGCATTTTAACATCTAAGCAAATATATGCCAGAATGTACATCATATCAACAGAAATTAAAGAACATGTTTTCGTGACAAACCTAAGTCATACTCTGTGCAGTGTGTATATTTGTAAGTACATTATCTGTGCAAATCTTTGTATGTATTGGCATGAATTTGTGTGCACAGCAGCAAAGGTTGTTCTCAGATTTTATAGAAATGGATCTGCACTTCAGTTCTGTAGTTGCCAGTGACCTTTTGCAGTCAGTAAGTAACATCTGAAAATTAAAATTCCTGTCAATGCCAACATCAGTTTTAGTCAGATTTTGATCAGCTGTAGAAATTGAAAACCAGGAATATTTTAAATCTTAGTGTAGCCAAGCTGTTTGAAACAGGGTTTTTTTTCTTCATTTTGAAATATGTAAACATATTTCCAAAAGGAACGGAGCTTTCAGCTTATGTGAAATGATGTACCTAAACACCTTCTGATTTTGCAGAATTTTGCAATAACTTTTATTCATTTTGTGATTTCTTGACAGTGGAGCTAATTAGAAGACCCTTCCAAACCCTTCCAAAATTAAAATTGGAATTTATTTTATAAAAATTCCTAAATTCCAGTGGGTGTACTAGAAGCCAGAAGATTACTTCATAAATTAATCTGTGTAATCATTTTAACTTGAGACTTGTTTTCCTTCTTGTTCTGAAAAAATCTTACTTGATAAGAGGGCAAGAAAAATAGAGGTAGAAAAATATTAAACTGTAACTTATTCTGTAGTCTTATTCATACAAATGGCTTCGACTCAGTGACATCTTGATATGCAAGAAATACATGGTTGGGCCCTTTATGGGCTTGATTTTTCCAACTGTAATGCATCAGCAGTTTTCCTTGTGAGTTATTTTTTAAAATCATTGCCATCTCAGCAGTCAAGCTACATGCATTGCATGTGTGAAGGTACAAGCTTCACCAAATATTTGGCTTTCTGTAATGCTTATTTTTCAAAATATAAATATTCATCTAGATCAACAAAGCATGTGACTCCAAGTGTAACTTTAAGCATGACAGGAATTCAGTTAAATTGAAGAAAAGAAAGTGACTAGTCCTGCAGGATATTCTATACTCAGGCTTTTGGCCAGCAACACATGAAAGCATCTTGCAGGGCTGAACCAGCATATAATGTTGAATAACATACTTTTAAGTGCACAGGCACCTCTTGATTTTGCTTCTTGCCTTCTCAGGCATATATTGTATGTATATGTTAATCAGCACTGACAGAAACAGTCATTTATTTTTCATTGTTTAATTAGCTGAAAGGGTTTTCAGTCTTCTGTGACTGAAAAACTATATATCTGGTATTTATAACTGGGATGGAGAAAAATGTCATGGAATGTCATTTATAGTATTTGGCTCATTCTTGGAGAAAGAATTGCGTATTGTTTGCCACTACCATAAGTACACATCTGGAATTAGGAGGAGGTACATTTTATCTTTCCCTGTGTTGCAAGAAACTGTGTTGGCATATACTTTGGTGATATGTGCTCTTAATACCAAACATTATGTCTTGATGGCAACAGGAAAGAGTGAAATTCCGTACTATTAAAATATTCATATTAGTTTTCAAAATGCTTTTGCTTCCTAATCCTACTGTTGTACTGAAGCTTCTCACTTGAAAATTCACAGGCTGTGAATTGATAAGTCCATTAGCTTGAACTTGTAATTGTTCATGACTTTATGTAAAGTTAAACTTCTGATCATGTTTGTGTTTAGATATATCCCAAGTTGTACTAGATACTGTTTACAATTCAGCTGTAATAATGTAATTATAATAATATAATAATTTATAAATGTAGACATTATAGAGTTATCCACCGATACAACAGTATGTCAGTAATTATTAATGTAATTATTATTGTCTATAACCTGTAGAGCTTTTTTTAAAAAAATTTTAATTCATTTACTCTTCTGGTTTCCTTCTGTTCATAAACTAAAATATTGTCTTTGTAGACATGGGATTTTGAAGTTCAGATAAAAGCCTAAAATATCTCCCCATTAAAAAAAAAATTTCCAAGTTCTTTTGCAGTTTGCTTACATTTTTATCTCCTTTCCTTTTGTTGTCTACAAATAGCACTTGGCCACATATTCAAATGGTGTATATTCTTAAAAAGTAGAAGGTTTTATGGCTTCCATTTTTGTTGCCATACACATTCCAAATACTTTTCCAAGGTCCTAAATGGGAATTTCCTTATTTTCAATAGGTGTCCTTTATTGTTTTGAACACCTATGTTGTTGTCCTCCTGTGTCATTTTATTAGCTGTTCTACATTTTCCTCCGTCATGATTGTTTTCCTAGGTGAATGGTTGTTTCTCCTCTTCACGTGTCAGTGTACAAAGTTAACTGTATGTATTGATGTAATTGAAATAATGGTGAGTTAATTGAGGGCTTTTTAGTATACTGTTTCCTGTGAAGAAGCAAGAAAATAAACTGAAGCTTTATACATTTGGATACTGGCTATTTACCAAAAAATGAACTGAAGGGCCTAATTCAGTAAAGCGAAGCACATTGGCATTTGTTCTAGTTCATCGTAAGTTTATTACTTTATTTTGTCACGGGAGACAAATGCCCAACATCCATTTTGTGTCAGCAGCAGACAGGTACTAACGCCTCAAATATTTCAGCCGAAATGATTCTTGAGAATGCACACAGCTGTAAATTTCATGGGTTATTTTAGAGTATTTTAAAATCTAATAGTTTATTTGAGGAATGATTTTCATTACTGTTTGATTAAATATCTTTCTGTATTTTTAAGTACCTTTTTTTGTGATGAATGGGAACCAAATTAATCCAATCCTAACCTTTGTGTGTAATGCGGCATTCATGCCCGGCAAGGTCAAACAAGAATGTAAATCATGCATTAATTGTAAAATGTTGCCAAGCTCATGCTGCTATGTTTATAAATCAAAAGTTAAGTTTCATAATTTAATTTGTTTAAACAAAATAACTATCTGCCAAGCACAAGTCATATGTGCTTCAGATAGATTGGTGGTTATAAATTTTCTCTCCTCTTCTCTCTTTCTTAAAATTAAATGTGGAGATTTTCTTCAGGGGCTGTGGGGTGTTACTTGGCAGCCTGTGATAATCTGCTTCCATCTGGCCTTTCTACAGGAGAAAAGGTGATGCAGGATGATGAGTTCACCTGTGACCTCTTCCGCTTCCTTCAATTGCTTTGTGAAGGACATAATTCAGGTTTGTGGGCAGGCTGCCTGTCAGCTAAGCCAAGGTGATGGTAACTAAAGATAAAAGCTCTTCATTGCTGAAAGTTTGGCAGCCTTCATAAAATATTATGAAAGCCGGAGTAGCTGCTAGACTGTACATGAAAGGAAAATATTTATGTGAATTAAATTGCCAGGTTTTTTAATCAGCTTTAACTTTGTAGAAAAGATAATGGTTTCCAAAATGATGAATTTTGTATCTTGACCTACTAGGAAAGGTAAATTTTTGTAGGAAAATGTACATGGTTTATAACTTCTAGTCAGCAAAGATTCAGAGGAAAAATATAACAGGAAGGTATATTTATTGTTCTTTGGCATTTGTATACTTTCTGGTGTGCGCTATTTGGCACTAATGTCAGTTAGAATTGTACGTGAAATTGCAACAACATACACAATACCTTTCTTGAAGAAGTAGCATCTATTTTAAAAATACAAAAACAAATTAAACAAATAAAGGCTATTAAGCGTATTTTTATTATTAAGTACATTTCCCTGTGTTCTCTGTCATCATTAGGGAAGAAAAAGAAGAAAAAGAAAACAAAAGATATTTTTTTTTTAGCTGTTGGACATATTTATGACTTCGTAATCAGGAATTGTATAATTACGTGATTTAATTCTGCTTTTGCTTAACAAAATATATACTAGGTGTAATTATGTTGATATTGATGGAGTTCTAGAGATGTAAAATTAGTCATAAATGGGATGAAAATAAGACCAAGTTAAAGTTCTACAGATGAAACAGATAATCAAGTTTCTGGATTCAGAAGTTCACTGGTTTATGATCTCTGCAATTAAAAGCTGAAACTCTTAAAATGGTTTGTTGCCAAAAAAAAAAAAGATCCATTCCTTTCAGCTATACTTTCCTAGACATGTTAAATCAGAATTAATTTGCAGGAGTAGTTTTGTAAGTCTTTAACACTTAAATAAGTTTAATTTAAACTTTTATTTGAATTTTAAGATTTTCAGAATTACCTGAGAACTCAGACTGGTAACAACACAACTGTTAATATTATCATTTCCACTGTGGATTACTTATTAAGAGTTCAGGTAGGTTAACTTATATACTAATTAAGTAGATGACAGTAATAACTTGCTTCTATACAATATTTAGCATTTTTAAAATTTATTACATTTATTTTGATCATAAGGCAGAAGTTTCTAAAGTTTCTGAATTTCTTAATTTCTCTGGAATTTCCTTCAGCAATACATGGCTTGCTGCCACAAAAATTCTATTTACAGCAAAATGAAACTTCATCCTTATCACAAAATGTTCAGTTTTATTAGAGGAGCACGTTTATTTGTCATGACATTTGTTCTGGTCACTGTAGCCCATGTTGATGAGAAAGGCTGTAATTCTCTACTGGTTACAGTTCTTTAAGAGTTGTTATTTTGTACTATGAGAGTAAAAGGTGACAAAAGTGTGAAAGACTGATTTCAGCCATTAGATGCAAGAATGCAATGGAGTCTGTTAACCAAGGAGAGTAGGCAGAAGGTAGATACATCCTAAGTGTATCAGTGAATACCATTAGCCAGTTGTTGACTGAGACTACCCAGTGACTGAAAAGCATTTTGTATTGTTCAAGTTAAGCTTCAGCCAGCTGCTTTTTCATCCATGTTCTGATTTAGTCTGAACACTGGGCTATTGTATGGATGGTCATGGGATGGCATGGAGTGAAGCGTAAGAACAGCACATCATCTTCTAAGGAGGAAAAAAAAAAGCAAAAAGAAAAAACAAGGCAGAAGGCTAGATTAAAAACCCTTCAGCCCTCTAATTTGAATTATCTCCCTAATCTTTAAATATGAAAACATTACATTGTCACAAACCAGTAGAAAGTAATGAAAATCTAATTTGTTTCCAGATTAGAGCATGTGAAAGACATGAAAACATATTTTCTGATAAATGTTAATAATTTTACCTATTATTCTCATCTTTCTGAAAATCACTGTGCATGATAATATATTTTGTTGTGGTTTTTTTTTTAATTTATCTAGTTAAGTTTTCCCTTTAGCCATTTATTTATTGGGTCTGAGAATTCCAGGCTTTGAAAATTGGTGGGTTTTAGGTTGCTGCTGTTACCAATGTTGCTTTTTATCCTTATGCATTCTGTAGAAGTTGTAGGGACAATACAATGATTTTCATTCCATTGCTTACTTTGTTGAAACTTTAATAAGCTCACCTTTGGGGAAGACAGAAAGAGGAATCACGCACACAAAGCAACATTTGTTCCCACTATTGACTAGCTGTCAAGCACACAGTATAAAGACAGATTGTTTAATGAACAGCATGCAGCATGGTAATACTACTGAGTACTCCTTTTCAGAATGCAGGTTGTTGTATTTCTAAGAGCAGATACCAACAGATCTAATTTTTATTTTATTTTATTCTATTTTGAGGTTTACTGTGGGGCTTTTTAATTCTTTATTTCAGTTTATTTGTTTTCCTATTGATTCCCTTGAGATGAAACTACAATTCTTGAAGTGGTACTTAAGAATCGGTGGGGGGTCATTTAAAACCTTTATAAGCTAAACACTTTCAGAACTAGAATGCTATCTAATGTTATTTTTCTTATCTTAATGAATAACCAGTTAGAGGCAGTTTGATTATATAATCTCTTTGCGCTTCTCACAACTGTTTTTTAGGAATCCATTAGTGATTTCTATTGGTATTATTCTGGAAAGGATGTCATTGATGAGCAAGGACAACGAAATTTTTCCAAAGCCATCCAGGTTGCAAAGCAAGTTTTCAATACTCTTACGGAGTATATCCAGGTGAATTAGTTTCATTGGAATTTTATGGATTTAAAAGAAAATTAATCATACTTTCAGCATGAAGACGTAATGTAGCTAGATATAACATAGATAGAAATATAATATAGATGCATTTATGCTTCAATATTATCTTAGTGCATTTATTTAAGTAGGAAGTGAAGGTTTGAAAAATATAAATATATAGCTATCACTACTCCTTTGGAATCTTAGCAATTTAGTCGAATTCACAGTTATTAGTGAATAATCATCCTTCGGTTGTATGCAAGATAGTATAGAGATTTTGTTGTGTTTTTTTTTTTTTTAATTTGGCCTAGACTGCAGCCATGTTATCCACTTTCAAGTCTTCACTTTTAATCCATTGAGAAACTAAGGTCAATGCAAAACATAGTTGCTATTTAGTCAATAGAACATTAGATTGTATTTTCTGACAGGAATAAGGCTGTTTTAAGGCATCAGTGCTGTGTTTGAAATACTGAAGTCACACATTACATTTGAGAATTGTAGAGATGTACTTGAGGTGGACTCTGCAATAAATGAGATTGGGATCAATTCTGTCAAAATAACAATATAGCAGTTCTTCCATGATATGTTAGGAATTCAGTGTAATTTAGTTCTTCATTAATTCCTCATGTAAATCAGTCAACAATATTACAGTTTGTTTCTATATATAATAAGCAGGTTAGAGAGAATCTCATTAGGCTGTCAGGTGTCTATTATATTGTTTTCATTCAAATGAAAATCATTATTACAAAAATAGTTATCTTATAGTTCATGAGGATGAAATGTGATAGAATAGGACTGAATAAATATGAGTAGAAGCAGCTTACGTACATGTGTGTACATGTATTTAATGTATACCTATTTGGCAAATCACAAATAGCATTATTAGCCGGTCAAGATTTTATGTGTTATCCTTTGAGGCTTCAAAAAA
>NW_008825216.1:1696979-1760846 GCF_000699105.1 Pygoscelis adeliae | reverse complement strand
TCAGAAGTTGGAATTTTTGGAAGAATATTCTTTAGCACTGTGTTCTACAACAGCTAGAATACGCTGGGGGAAAAAAATCAGGAGTCTGATTCCCTAATTTCTTATGCCAATTTTGCATTAACCTTCTATAAAGTTATTCCTGATTTACAGAACTACATAGGGAAGAATCAGCTTGATCGTATCCCTTTAGCATTTGCAGTTTCAAGTTGCAAGCAAATCTACTTTTTGTGGTTCTGAATTAGTAAATTAGGACTTGGCTAAAACAGAGGTAGAATGGTTATTAGGAATAGGCATTGCTTACAGTCAGTGGTGTTACTAAACAGATAAATCTATATATGTTTAATTTTTCATAGCAGTTTCTAAAGGACAGCCCTGAGCGATGCACTGCCTGTATGTCTTCCTTCCTGTTTTTGTTGAGTTTCTTGCAAATAAACTCTGCTTTTCTTTTCTTTTTTTGTTACCTGAACAATAGGGGCCATGTACTGGGAATCAGCAAAGTCTGGCACACAGCAGGCTATGGGATGCTGTAGTTGGTTTTCTTCATGTGTTTGCCCACATGCAGATGAAGCTGTCTCAGGTATCGTTTTACTTTTTCCTTTTTAAGTTACTAACTTTTTTGTAAAAGATAAACAGACTTGTTAATATGTTCGAGTCATTAATAACAACAGTTAATCGGAGAAATAAGAGGAAAAATAAGAGACAGAGGTGATAGAATACAATAGAGTTGAGCGAGTAAATTACAAAATTGTAGTAGGTATGAATAGCAGGCCTGTAATTGGATTACTGGCCGCAGGTACAAAGCCGATTAGACCAAGCTGCAAATGAAGCATATCACTGATATTCAGAAAGAACTAGTCAGTTCTTGTCTTTCATACCAAAGTTCTGTCACAGTGTTTTCTGCAATTTTGCACGAGCATTTTATGCAGGACCCGTCTTCATTGATGTGTCCTGTATTGAACCCTAGCTCATTATTATTGAACCCTAGCTCAACACATGTCTGCATCTAAGCCTTTTCTACTCTTAGTAGAGAAAGAGAGTAATCAGACCTTAGAATGGGTGAATAGCTTTTGGATGGCCTTGGGAAAGACCAGAATAGACGTGAGCTCTTTTGTTCATTTATATTTATTGCAAGAATATATTAATAAGCTTTTCAGATTCTGTTGAAATACCAGTTTTCAAAGTTGTAGAGGGTGGCTAAATGGATTTATAAGGAGTTGCCATATGGCTTTTGTTTGTAAGAGGGGCCTGCCTAGGCTAAGTATTTGGTTTTTGTTTTAAATTTGGAGTTTCCAGAGCACTTTTGGAGAATATTTGAAACAAGATTTAAATAGGAACAAAACTAAATCACTGTTTTTTGGTTTGGGTGATTTTTTTTTTCTTTTTCCTCCTCTAGTCTTGTACTAGGAAGCAACAAGGTGATATTGGTAACACTTCTGAAGAAATCTCTGTAAGGCAGAAAATGAAAGTAAAATTTTCAATCTAAATGAACAAAGATCATCCAGGTTGTAAGCAACTTTTGAAGTACAGAGATTTATAATGAAAACTTACAAGACAAATCAACTGGAAATCTTCATTATTTCCAACTTGTGCTGTTTTCAATCCAACATCCAAATTGCCATAAAGTACCTTGAGTTTGTTGTACTAATCAGTGAAGTCCAGCAATGCTCAAATATGCCTTATCAGTGGCATGGTGCAACAATGTATCACTGAGGAAGAAATTAAGTAGTTGAATAGATCTATTCAGATAGGCTCCAGGTTGAAATCATTGGCAAGCGAAATAGTAAACTTGATAAGCCGAATGAGATAGAACATGGCTAAGAGAATCAATATCATGTCTATTTAAGGATATGCTAATGTAACTTTATTAATAAATATTTTGAAATTTTATTTCAACTTTTCTTTCTCCCAAAAAAATTTCAGTGGCCTATAATGGAATCACTCACTTTGAATCATGTTACACTTTGAGTTCTATGTGCTGCTGCCATTGTTGTTTTTACAAGTCTTCATAGCTGTGAACTTGATTATACCAACAGCGACAATATTTTAGCTGACATGAAACATTACAGAGGCATCATCTGTGAGCTTGACATACCCAGTTATTGCTTTAAAGTTTTTCATCACCTTCAGTTTTCACTTTGTCTTTGTTAAATTAGTGTCTTCTAAACCGATGATCGTGTAAATGTTTGATCCTGTAAATGTACTGTAAGGAATCAAGCAATTAAATGTATTTTCACTGTATTACCAGCTTTGGCGCTACTAGCTTCTTAATTTCTAAGTCTCATTTTTACAGGGTGAAATATGCATGCATACATCTAAATGTCAAAGAAGTCAATAGATATCTTATTATATATATTGTGTTCATTATTTAGGATTCCAGTCAAATTGAATTACTGAAGGAATTAATGGATCTTCAGAAGGATATGGTTGTCATGTTGCTGTCTATGCTGGAAGGTAGTCAAAATTTAATTCTAGTTGTTCTAGCAAAGTTTTTACCTTTGTGATTTTCTTCATGTGAGAAATAATGCTCCATTTTCCTTTAGGTTTTTAATTTTCATGTCTCAATTGTGAGAAGAGTTGTTAGGTCTTAAAGTGAATGGGAGATTTATCTAGTGTAGTTGATATAGTTTATATTAATTCTGAATGTCAGAATTGTATAAAATCCAGCTCTGGCAGAAGTTTTACTTTGTTTCCATGAACTTGGCTTCTTTTTTGGCTTAGGTGAAAAGTTTTTTTACTATTGAAGTTGGAATCCTGAGTTCTAGGAACTGAACCGTGTCAGTCATTTTATTAACACCCATACTATATTGCATTTATTTTGGTAGTGATCTTAGCCATAAAGAACAGGTTTCGATTCGTCTAGTGACTAGGTTCAAGGTCCTTTTTAGACAGTACCTGAAATTATGATTCCCCAGAGAATGTGATCATTGTCAAGAAATACTACTCTTTCTTTAGCTCCTTTATGGTATTGCATTAGTGCTTCCAATACTAGGCTAGCCAGACATACACGTAGATGATCCAAAGATCTGTTTTTCCTTTTTGCTTCTTACATGTATCCTATCACATTTATTTTCTTGAGAGAACTGGGAGGGCAGTAAATGCAGCATAGATTGCAGTGTAGCATGTATTGCTACTGCTACGGCTTTGCTTATAGAAGGTCACTGAGAAGCAACATAAATTCTTAGTATTGTAGGCTGTGCTTCATGAGTAACCTACTGAGATACTCATCCTAACTAATGTGACACTAGTTCTGTCTATGTTGCACTATAGTAAAATTCATAGTATGCTGCCTCATGTTTAGTACTATATTAAATGTAACAGATGTCTTCTGTAGGGCTTGTTAGTTCTTCCTTTCTTTAATGGCAAATACTTAGTCACTTATGTTTTTTCCAAGTCTTAGGGTAGTGTTATTAGCAAAAGATTTCTGATTTTACAGCTAGCTTTCTCATGTGACTATGTTAGCCAATAGTTTATCATTCTTACTATTTGATTATTTCACTAGTCATTATTATACGCTTTTCTTTGCCAAAACATTTGCTGCCATCAGTATCTCTAACTTCATGTCATCACATCTAGGTAATGTTGTGAATGGAACTATTGGCAAGCAGATGGTCGATATGCTTGTGGAATCGTCCAACAATGTGGAGATGATTCTGAAGTTTTTTGATATGTTCCTAAAATTGAAGGATTTGACTTCCTCTGATGCATTCAAGGAATATGACCCTGATGGTAAAGGGATAATTTCAAAGAGGGATTTTCACAAGGCAATGGAAAGCCATAAGCATTACACCCAGTCTGAAACTGAGTTTCTGCTATCATGTGCTGAAACAGATGAGAATGAGACTCTGGACTATGAGGAGTTTGTGAAACGATTCCATGAACCTGCCAAAGACATTGGTTTCAATGTTGCTGTTCTCCTGACCAACTTGTCAGAACACATGCCCCACGATACCCGCTTGCAAACTTTTCTTGAACTGTCAGAGAGTGTGCTGAATTATTTTCAGCCTTTCCTTGGACGCATAGAAATCATGGGCAGTGCAAAGCGCATTGAACGAGTTTATTTCGAAATAAGTGAGTCAAGTCGGACTCAGTGGGAGAAACCTCAGGTAAAAGAGTCAAAGAGACAGTTTATATTTGATGTTGTAAATGAAGGCGGGGAGAAAGAAAAGATGGAGCTTTTTGTTAATTTCTGTGAGGATACCATCTTTGAAATGCAACTGGCTGCCCAGATCTCTGAGTCAGATCTGAATGAAAGGTCAGCAAATAAAGAGGAGAATGAGAAAGATAAGCCTGAGGAACAGGATCCTAGAACGGGTTTCTTCTCTCTCGTGACTATGAAGTCAGCATTAGTAGCCCTCAAGTATAATCTAATGACTCTTATGAAAATGCTCAGCATGAAGAGCCTAAAGAAACAGATGAAAAAAGTGAAGAAAATGACCATGAAGGACATGGTCATGGCTTTGTTTTCTTCCTATTGGAGCATTTTGATGGGCTTACTACATTTTGGTTGTAGTGTCGTCCGGGGCTTCTTTCGCATCATATGCAGTTTGCTGCTTGGAGGAAGCCTAGTAGAAGGAGCAAAGAAAATCAAAGTGGCTGAACTATTAGCTAATATGCCAGATCCCACTCAGGATGAGGTACGTGGGGAAGGAGAAGAGGGGGAGAGGAAGCCAACAGAAGCTGCATTGCCTACAGAAGACTTGACAGATCTGAGAACTTTATCAGATGAGAGTGATCTACTCTCAGATATATTTGGTTTGGATTTAAAACGGGAAGGTGGACAGTATAAATTGATCCCTCACAATCCAAATGCTGGTTTGAGTGATTTACTGAGCAGTCCCTCCTTAGCTCCAATGCCTGAGGTGCAGGAAAAAATCCAGGTAACTGTATCTTTTATTTCTGCTGTATGTTTCTATCTACTATATGTTAAGTATAGTCTGGAAACAAAACTTGCATCTATGTTTTTCTGGGTTTTGTGACATGTTTTTTAAGGAATCACATATAATTACCCTCTCTGACATCATAAACTTGAATCCCCACAGCCTTCTTTAAGTACATGGTGTTTTGGTTTGCTTTTAATTCAGTGTTAAAATGTCTCTTCATTAATGTAAATTGAAGGATCATCTTCTCTCAGGGTTTCAATTGTTAAAAAAAAAAAAAGCCTAACATTCTGCACTGTATGTATCCTTTTAACTAACTCTGTAGTGTATAATAGTGCTTAGACACTTTTTTAATCTGACTTTCTGTAGGAGCAGGTGAAAGAAGATGAAAAGGAAGAGAAGGAGGAAACAAAATCTGAACCTGAAAAAGCAGAGTATGTGTTACTTTAACGTCTGATCCTATGAAATGTGGTTTGTTTCACTGAAAAACCAGCTTGATTTGTAATTACATCTTTGCCTTTAATTTTGTGACCATTCATGTTCCACAGTTAGGATTTTTTTTAACCATCCTTCACATTTGCAAGGAAATGCCATGTAAATAGCATCACTCAGAGACTTTATGAATTTCCCTCTTCCAGCAGCATCCTTTGTAATGTCAATTTAGTTTCTTTTAGAACATGTTCGATTGATTAAGTTTTTCTTGGCAAGTCTGAACGCTAGAAGAAAATCTCTTGGAAAAATTGTGAGAGCACCTGGGTTCCAGAGACTTGTTATCCATCAGTGGTAGAGACTGAATCTGTTTTGCCCCTCCCATTTGCTATGACCTGTTTTGAGTTATTTGGATTTTGCAAAACCTTAATATTCCAGTGTAATTTTAATGAATTACTGAGTACTCTCACATCTTTATGAAGAACAAATGTTAGCATTTGTTAAATGATCATTTTCATCTTTTTAGGATATGTTAAAATCTAATGTTAATGAGATTAGCTCAGAATAAAAATAGTGGAAAGCAAAACATACTGCTTGGTTTTAACGAGTAAAAAGTATGGCACTCCATCCCTGTATTTTTTGGTTCCTGAAACATGTACAATTCTGATATGTGTACAGTTCCTGTAGCAATATGTCACTGTCAAAGTTCTAAGTGGGTCCCTTAGTCTCAAGCTCTATCCTTATTGCTCTCCTGGGATGACAAACACTTGCCAGTGACAAAAACTCTTCTTCCTAATCAGTACAGCAAATTTCTAACTCAGCCAGTATAACTTTGTGAAGGAGAGTCTTGCTGGCTTTTGAAGGTTACGTCACTGTTGATTGCTCTGCTTGGCTGTGTGAGTTGCAGTGATACCTGTATTCTCTCTGAGGAGCGCAGTGTCTGGCACTATTGGCTGCCCTGAAGCCACTCCTAACATAAGACAAGCTTTTAAGTGAACTTTCAAGTGAAAGTTTGTCGAGTGTATTCTAGTAAGAGAAGCAGCGTAGGACATCAGTTATTCTGTTTGTAGATAGCTACAGAGAAATTAATAATGTAACTTATAAGTTGCCTCTCACTCCGGTTTGGCTTCAGATGGACTTCTGTGATCCTATCATGCTGTCAGGTCAAATTAGCTTCTAAGATAATTCACAGTTCCTTAGATCATGTGTTCAGAGAAGGCAGCCCACTAACTATGACTTTCTGTAGTCAGGCAGCATGGTGATAATCACACATCGACTGCTGTCAAGCTTTCTTATTCCTGTCTCCTCTTGGAGTGGGTACTTATGAATTCCTCAGGTGGGCAGAAATGCAGAATTTAAAACTTGAGGTTTGGCTTGTAAATGCAAGAACCAAAGTTTTCTGCAACCTTTGTGGGAACCAGATAGTTCAAGTGCATGAGGTTGGAGGGGAACACTTAGACATAGAGGCACTCATACAGACATACAGCTGTCAGCTTACAGACATTTGTCAGTGCAAGTATTAGCTGCACAATTATGAAGCAGACCCTCAGGTAATAAGGTTGGCAGTTTCTTGATTACCTGCCTCTACCAGTTAGCATCCTCACTTCAAGGTGCCAAACCAGTAAGTTTAATTATCTGTAGACTTAATCAGTCACCCTTGCCAGTGCTTTGGGCTGAAGAAGGATATGTCCCCTTGTTATTCATGTGTGTGAACTGCATGAGTCATGACTATTTGAGCCTCATGAAAAGATGGACTGGCCTCTTTCAGGGTGTGGTTTTAATTTTTTTTGTTTAGCAATTTTATTAACTTGACATATTATTTTGGCTTCATTTGTGTCCTAAGAGGAGAAGATGGAGAAAAAGAAGAGAAAGCCAAGGAAGACAAAGGGAAACAGAAATTAAGACAACTTCATACTCACAGATATGGAGAACCAGAAGTTCAGGAATCAGCTTTCTGGAAGAAAATCATTGCATACCAACAGAAGCTTCTCGTAAGCTGTTCTCTAGACTATGTGTTTAGCTGTTGGCAGGCATGTGTACCACCATATTATTCTACCAATGTCAAGACAAATTTGCATCTGATGAACCTCATTTTTTCCATCTGCCATCATCCATAAAAAGGTCGTAAAGGCAAAGGTTTAACTGGAATGTTAGAGAAAAGAAACATACAAATAATTTAGTGGACAAGATATTAATTCGTGGGAAGACGGTTATTGTCCAAAACCCAGACCTTCAGAGATGCCTGTCCATCATTGGAAAACAGCCATGCATTTTTACATGAATGAAATGTCCTGAATTTTCATAGCAGCTTGTGAGCCTGTAGGATTTGTCTTTCCCTGAGACACAACTTTGGGAATCTACAAGCTCTCCTATAAAAAGAATTTATTAAGATACAATGCTTAGCCTAAAACCATGCAACAACCTAATAAAGATTGTGGTATCATTATTAGGCAAAAATATAAAAAAATTATATTCTGTTTCTATTTTCAGAATTATTTTGCACGAAACTTTTACAACATGAGGATGTTGGCATTGTTTGTTGCTTTTGCCATCAACTTCATCCTGCTTTTCTATAAGGTAAACTTGTCTAAATATTACTTTTCAAGTTGTATACTGAAAACCATTCAGGTTTTGTAGACAATGTACTACAGTAAAACTGCCTAGCCTGACAGATTAAATACCTGCTTCATACTGCTACTTCAGAAATCTGACACGGTGAGAGCTAAAGTGTTTGTGTGAAGTAATAATAGAGTTCCAGTACACAAATAGCTATTTACAAAGTTCTGTGCTGTGACAGAGGCAGCAGACTGAAAGGCGTACCCATGCCTCATGCTCCATTTCACAGTACAGTGACTCAGCCAAGCCCAGCCTTCACTGGCAACTTAAACTAATACATGTCAGCTGAGATGTTTTCTTGTGCCATTATGCTCCCCTGAGAGGGTGTGTACAGCAAGAAGTCATATCATCTTAAGCTGCCTAGAATATCACTGATCTTCTTTGTCAAGACTTTTAGTATCATTAATACAACTCTAGAGTCTTCAGACTCAAATCAGTTTCTGGCAGAGCCCTGCTGATAAAAGCTACACATGGGAGTGTCAGGAGCTGACTGGGTTTCTTCTGAGAGGGCTATGCCCTTTCTTGAATTTGAGGTGATAAAATTCATCATGGCCCAAAATTGCTACCATGGACAGAGAGTGGGAAAAAAAAAAAAAGAAAATGCACAATATCACACATTCTTTTAACAAGATGAAAGGGTCACTGTGAGGTATTCTCTGTGGACATTTTTATGCAAAAAATTCTTTCCTCGCTGTTATACTGTCCTTGGTATCATTGTTTTCAGTTATACTACTTAGCTTCTAGTAGCATAAAGCTCCTGTCAAAGGAATACAGCTGCAATATTAAGATTAAGTGATTTAAACAGGTCTCCACCTCTGCTGTGACAGAAGAAAAGGAAGTTCCTGTGGTATCTGCTGGTGAAAGTACCAAGTTGAACAGCCTGGAAAGTGACAACCAGAGGGTCATTGCAGTGCATTATGTCCTGGAAGAAAGCAGTGGCTACATGGAGCCCACGCTGCGGATTTTGGCCATCCTACACACAGTCATCTCATTCTTCTGCATCATAGGGTATTACTGTTTGAAAGTAAGAAAGACCGAACATTGTTTTTTCTTCTAGGTCCCAACTTTTTTATGCAGAGTGGTATGAATTGGAACAAAGTCATAGCAACTTTGCTTAAGCAGGTTGAGGGACCATGTAAAGAAACACTATTCTGTTAGTGTAACCTACACGGAAATTGTGTGTTAGGTGATGTGTGAATTCACGAAGTTACAGGCCAGAGCCTGATTTGCATGGATGACACTGGATCATAGGATCATGTCATGGTCCAGCCCCCGAGCAGCGGCCCCCCTGGCCAGCTTTCCCCCAGTTTATGTACTGAGCATGACGTCACATGGTATGGAATGTCCCCTTGGGCAGTTTGGGTCAGCTGTCCTGGCTGTGCCCCCTCCCAGCTCCTTGTGCACCTCCAGCCTTCTCGGTTGGCAGAGCATGGGAAGCTGAGAAGTCCTTGACTGGTTTAAGCACTACTTAGCAACAACTAAAACATCGGTGTGTTATCAACATTACTCTCATCCTAAATCCAAACCACAGCACTGTACCAGCTACTAAGAAGGAAATTAAACCTATCCCTGCTGAAACCAGGACAGATCAGCATTTGCACCGTTACCATGTCAGCCAGACAATTACAGCAGTAACCTGTATCAGAAGCTGCTTGTGACTGTCAAAGACAAGCTGCGAACGCACATGGCCAGAGGAAGCTAGATGATAGTGTCTGTGTTACTAGTCTGTCAGCTGGGTCGTTTGAAAAGGATGCAGCGTTTTGGACTGCCACTACTGCATGTTGTGGCTATAGGCAGTGCCTACTTTTCATACACACTCTGGTGACAGTATTTTGGCAGGAACTTAAACATCTTTTGACAGAATATCTTGCAGAAGATCTCTGTTAGGGATGTAAGAAATAAAGATGCCACCTTTATTGGCAAAATACTGCTTCTGATTTAGGAAGACCAAATGCCAGAAATCTCTGGAGCTGGGAGGAGTACATTTACGATGTACTTCCCCCATTTTTGCACTGGCAAAATCTATAGGTCAAAGTGCAAGATAGTACTAAATTAAATGGTCCTTTGCTATGACCCAGTATGGCTGCTCATTTGTCCATAGAATTATAATTTCTTTATTAAGCTTTTATGTTGTCCTTGATATTTTTCTTTTCCTCTTTTAATGGATAATACTTTCTCTATGCTAAAAAGACGCGATCTGCATTTGTAGTTGAGGCAAATGGTCATCATACTACTGCATTAAGTGGTTGATTTTCATCTCTACCTTAAGTGTCTCTGCAGGTCAATAAATACTAAAATACGTTTTCCTGTTTCACTGGTTGACTTGCAGCATGAAAGCTTAAGATTTCTGGCTTTTGAGATGTCCTCTTCTCCCACCTCATAGCTTTTTTTTCCCCACTATGACTTTTTACGCTACTTTCCCACATTGGTTTTTCGAACTACATTTATTCTCTGACTAGAAGGGAAAGACATTATTATCATTATTTGCCATAATGAATTGCCTTCTTTCCAATTCTGAAACCCTGAAGAAAAGACCAAATATGGTTTCAGTCTCTGTCTTTGGAGATACACTGCTTTAAAAATTAAAAATCTTCATAACTGCAGGTCTGTGTATGATATGTTTGCTTCTGGAGGTTGCTCTGCATGAAATTCACTAAATTCTTCTCAATTAGCTGTCTGAAAATAAGATTTGAACTACTGTTATTGTATCTAATGCAATCACCATGTTGCTTGAGTAGTCTAATTTTTATTATTACTGTTTCAGTATACTCATGTCCAGTCTTGACTAGTAATACAGTCAAGGTGGGTAATGCAGCGTGGGTGAATTTTGGGGATCTGTGAAATAATTGCAGGGAAGAGTAGGGTTTAATTTTTGTTGGTAACAGATTTCTAAGAAAAACCCACTCCAATGGGACCACTAGTTACATCTGCCTTCTTGGAATGTACTTTTGAATGTCATCCAGCTGATGAGAGCTGTAGGTAAAGCCTGATTCTTACTGCTCAAGTGTCTCAGCTGCTGGCAAAGAACTACAGAGCACAAATCAAGTATATGGCATGTGATGTAAGGATTTTTCTTTTTTTTTGCTTCCAGTCTGTCTTTGCTCTCTGCTGTGAAACCTCAAGAATTCTTTAACAAATGAAAGGCAAACTCAATAACACCTCTGGGTATCAAAATGCAGTCCAAAAGTGTGATCCCAAATTAATATTTTGGAACTAGAATTTCTAAGCATTTAAAAATTATTTTTATTTTAGCTCTCTTTCACTTGAAAAGCTCTAATAGCTCCATAGCACTGAAGAACTATTTTTATTTGAAGGATGCCTTTTCAGGGTTCTTGGCCATCTTTTTACAACTGTGTGGTACACTGTAGTTATATGATTCTGAATGACCTGGTCCTTGTGCATCTATACCTTTACAGTGTTATGGGCAATTGTCAAGTCTTTTAATTTTTTTAAATACTGTTTTTGCTTTGTTCAGTTTTCATACTTTATTTTTCATACCAATGAGCTTTTCTTAAAAATTTGCAGACATGCCAGTGCATTTAAAATAATTCCTGATATTTTTTTCAACTGCAGGTTCCACTGGTTATTTTTAAGAGAGAAAAGGAAGTGGCAAGGAAATTGGAATTTGATGGGCTGTATATAACTGAACAGCCATCAGAAGATGATATTAAGGGACAGTGGGATAGACTTGTAATCAACACGCAGTGAGTTTTTACCTACTCTGTCTCTCTATAGCTTTGCAAGGAATTGTTCTTCAATCTCCACAATTATGTAGTTGATCATCCAGCTTGTCTGAAATAAACAATTGTGAGGGATATATTTCTAGCAAGGATATACAAAATATTTCAGGCACCTGTTATGCTAATGTTTACTATTACTTTTTAATCTTATTCATTCCCAGGTTTTTGCTTTAAAATTATTTCTGTTCCATAAAAGAAAAAAAATTGCAATTAATTTCTTTTGGCAAGCACAGTGATGATTGTGTATTGCTGTCAGTTTGAGAGTGAACTGTGCTTTGCATCCTTTTAGTGTCTCTTGAAGGCTCTCCTTTAGGAACATGTTTAAAGTCCCAACTCTCTGCCTGGAGGGACTGTGTGAGATCCAACTGCTTTAGAACCCTATCTGCAGGCTTCGGCTCTGCTGCTCTTTCCCAGCCACATTGACATGGTAGGCTGAACACCACTTGGCAACTTTCATTCCAGTGACTTCACAAATGACTAGCTGGCGATAGCAATAACAAAAGAGCCTCTTAGAAACAAAATCAGTATGTAATTTTTATGACATCTTAGTAACTACTGAATCTTCTCATGATTGTCTAAACCATAATCTTGTTTATCTGTGTTTTCCAGGTCTTTTCCAAATAACTATTGGGACAAATTTGTGAAAAGAAAGGTAAGGCTTATTTTTAAAAATATATATGAAATTAAAATAAAGTTTTAATGGATATTTATTTTCGTGTTTGAAGAAATACGGACAGCACTTCTTTGAAATATAACTTTGATTCAGCGTAGATTTCCGTATTTACCATTTTAAAATACACAAAATTCCTTACTCACCTCATGCTTACAACTATTTTTGTGTGGTTTGGATAGTTATTCTTTCAAACTTTTTCTACATACACCTTGTTGTATAAAACAGGAATTCAAATACATTCATGAAATTCTGTGGAGAATTTCTGTGTACACTTGTATGTATATTGCAACATATGTAAATTGTTTTGTCTGTGTGTATTTATGCATTCACCTCCATGCACACAGAATACGGAGTCCCTCACCCAGGAGAGGGTTAGAGAGGAATTTAATAAGAAGATAGGACAGATTGAGATGTTTAGGCACAGGGCATAGTCAGACAACTGTACTGACCAGCAAACTGTATACATGCATCTGGCCCTTTCTGTCCCTTACCACTCTCTTTTCCCACACCTGTTCCTCCCCAAATCACCTAAATCCATCCCTTTTCCCACCTTTGCTTCCTCCTTATAACATCCAATAATAAGTTCTATGCAATCCCCAAATGCTTGTCCTTCGCCATCCCATAAAGTATCCCACATCCCTTGGCAGTAATCCTCTTACTCTGAAAGGGGATCTGGAGAGCTACTCCCAATGACTCATCTTGATGGGTTTCGCACCTGGACAGGGGCTGAGGCTTTCCTGGGACAGCCCTGGAGGGACCAGGCAGGGTGTCCATTCACTGGGAGTCTGTAATTTGGGTTCCTGCCTGCCGTTGTGCCCCTGTGCTCTGCTAGGCTTGAGGAGATGGGCCTTTAATGGGCTGATGGCTCCTGTGATGGGCCTGGGAGTAGCTGGGCGGGGTATTCTTCGGACTCTCCCCCAGCCAGTGTATCTCTGTGGTCTTTTGTGGGTGTGCAGATGAGCTTTTATTGCATAACCTAACAATCTCTCTCTCTCAAAAATAGTCCTCCGTATGCAGAGACTGTTGAAGTTAATTTCTTATGAACATTATGTCAAATGTTTTCTCAGCTTGCTCTTAGAAAATAAATGTTGTGTATGTACCATAGCTTACAACAAGAATAATCATCTTAGTGCGTTTGGTCACAATTGAAAAAGGGTGTTTATGTTGTTGGATCAGATTTACCCCTCCTTCACACCATTTAATGCCAATCTTAAATCACACTTTTGGAAACATGTCTTTTTAAATACTAGTTGCTCTTCTGCTTCATAACAGTTTTAGGTCAACCTGTCTAAAAAATGCTTTGAGTTGTGTATTCATTTTGCTGTTGAAAGTATTTTTTTACATATTTGAAGTTGTTAGATACATATTTCTATCTGTCTATCTAAGCAAAGAGGAGGGAGTAGCTCACATAGAGTACTCAAGAAAGAAAATAAAATTCTATATGGCTTCTGTCAATGTAGGTCAAGGAAGGTTCCTATTGAAAGGAGCATGATTTTAAATTGTGTGGAAGGTTTTGTACTTTATCTTTGGCTGAGGAACTGTTCTGCATAGATCTAAGTGCCTTCAAATACACTATTTTGCAAAGAATGTTTTCTTTTATATATATTAATATTTTTATATACATATACTTAAATCCCCAGCCTAGTGAATGATCCACAGTCATGAAGCACTGTTTTCACACATGTGACAAAGAAGGCTTGTCTCTAAAAATCTGCAAAAATATCAATAAAGATTTAAAGCGTTGCGTATTAGTAAAGCTGGTGAAATACCACATCACCTGCAGGAGTCATTCAGTTATGATCTTGTTATCAAAAATTTTGTATTTCTTTGAGTATTCTTTTGAAAATGAGAAGAACCAGATAATATTTAAGAAGGAGCTGTGTGTTCAGTGAGAATGAGAGCAAGTAAGTGTTCATTTCCAGAAAAGTTTATTATGAACATGTTAAATTTTGTAAGAAAGAGATGGGGGATAGTTTGAGTTCACTGAAAATCATTTTTAGCTGTAACTCTGTTCAAGATCTTTTGATTCCTAAATATTCTGTATGTATTATAGTTTCATCGCATTATTAACTAACAGAAATAAGGTCACAAAATTATGCAATGGAGCTAGTTAATAAGTAAGGATATTTTTCACAACTATTTCAATGTGAAATACTTCCCCTTAAAAGAAAAATAAAAAATCAAAAATTCCCCATCAAGACATTCAGGTTATTTAAAAAAACTTTTTAAACAGAATAAATATGTTTGGTTTGTTTTTTTTTCTTAAAAGGAATAACTAGTAAGGGTCAAATGTCTTTGAGAAATCTTATTTTAATCAGAGCTTTTCACATAGCTAGGATATTCAAAACCTCTCTTTCCTGTGTGACCTCACAGTGTATTTTTTTTCTGTCAGTGAGGATATTGATTTAGTTATTCCCCTTCTGCAGGGTTGCTTTCCACTTCCTGTTTTCATTTAATGAGTAGGAACACCTTATCTTTGACAGCCACCTCTTGCCTCTATTGAATTGATTGCAACTGAGCAGAAAAAAAATATTACTGACTGATATGATAGACAGATGGAAACAAACAGATGAAAAAGATCGTCTGTGTTAAACCTCTTGTCTTCAGAAACCAGGCTAAAAGGCAGCTGGTCTACCCAACTGATTCTCTTGAATATTCCTCCTAACTTTAGGTCATGGATAAATATGGTGAGTTCTATGGCCGTGACAGGATCAGTGAGTTACTAGGAATGGACAAAGCTGCTCTGGATTTTAGCGATGCTCGAGAAAAGAAGAAACCAAAGAAGGATAGCTCCTTATCTGCTGTGTAAGCATTTGCTTCTGGTTTGTTTGTGTGAATGTTTTTTTTTTTGTTTGGGTTTTTTTTTTTGGTTTGGGTTTTTTTGTAAGTTAAAATCAAGCATTCAAGGTTTGTCATTCAGCTTTGAATTTTCTTGTTGCTCTTTTATGTATAGCTATATAAGATAAATCAGTTCTTAAGTTGAATGATAGAGTGATTTTATTTCATTATAGACAACATATATGCAGGACTTCACTGTTTTTTGTGTATGAAGATTTCATTTAGTACACAGCTGCTTGAATGCATCACATTCCCACTGTTTTGATAGTGTCATTACAACTGGGCTAGAAACTCCTTTTCATAGTTCTCTCAGTTCAGCTCAGCTGGAAAGAATGGGCTAAGTTGGCACTGTGTGTTCTGACTGTAAAGAAATGATAGAATAAATGTGATACTAATAGTGACCAGTAAAATCTAGGAAGTTGGATGATTAGTTTTCACATCTTTTTATAATTTGTTTTCCCTAAACTGTGTATTTGCCTATCATCTGAGAGACAGACCTGAAAAAAAGCCCCAGACATTCATTTTCCTTCTTAGGGAAGGGACATCCTCAGTTTTTGTAAAGCACTGCAAAAATGTTTTTTCCAGTTCTGCGTTACAAAACAAGATATTCAGATAGAAAGAATATATTTTAACAGATGAACTTTTAATGCTACAGGGATTCTAATGTAAGGGTTTATTTATAGCTTTCTTTAAAAGCAACGTTTTATCAATGGGTTTGGCAAGGATTATATGAGGTAGACAGTGAGACCACTAGTAGATTAGAATTGCATTGAAGCAAGGGCTGATTTTGTAAAGATGGATCTTTAACATCCATCTTTTGTAAAGATGGATAAATAAACCTGGAGTCCATCTAAACAATCAATCAGGTACAGTGTGAAGGCCCAAGGACTCTGTGGTATTGCGATACTAAATAAAATTTAATATTGTGGCAGAAGTACTTTCCAGAATACTTTCTTACCTGCTGTTTTGCTGCTGGATTATAGTAGGACCCATGATTGAGTTTAGAAAAAAATTTTTGATTTCTATTGCCTTTATTATTGGTATAAAAAGAAAATGAAACTACTTTCCCTTCCCTGTGTGCTCATGACTCATATTTGGGAAGAAATTTGAAATAATGTTTCTGTGAATACTCTTGACAAAACAGACCAGAATGAAGCAGTTGGAGAAGGCTGGTGAAATACTTAATTTCAGAATCAGGCCTGAAGGATGCTAGTTTTTTTGTTACATCTCTAACATCTACTCCATGTAAAATACATTAAAAAAAATAAAATTATGACCTCATCTGTCTTTCATGTTCTCCCTGGAGAAATCATTCCATGCTTATAACAGATGAATATGCTGTGGGAAAATAAACAACTGTGACAGAAGTTTACAGAACCATTTGCATAAAATTCATATGCTTCAGGAAGGTACATGTATCCACTTTTTACCAGTTTCAAAAATGAACATTAATGAAGCTACTAAAACTTAGGCATATTCCAGATTCATCATTTGAAATATATTTACAGTGCAATGAAGATAGAGGTGGGAAAAGCACTGGAGCTGAACCCTTACTGCACCACTTTTGGGCAAAAAAGTGGAGAATGGTATGACCTGGTGCAGATCCCAGCTCTAGTGCCTCTGCTTCTGCATGTGCCAGCAGCAGGTGGCCCAGACTGAGGGCCTAGATACCTATAAATCTCTCAACACAGAAGGGAAATGCAGCATGTAGCATTTCCATTCCCAATACAAATGAGCCAGGTTTTTCTTCTGTATCCTCAACCCCTAGCTCCTACTGTTTCTTCCCCTTTCCTGTCGGCAAATAACCTGGGATTCCCTTCCATCTGTCTTTCTGCAAGGGAATTGGAGCACTCTACTTGCAAGTGACCATGCTTCTTCAGAAGCTACTGTCTGTCCCACTGATATACTGCATAAAAAAAATCCTCAGTGTACTGTTATATTTTAACTCTGTAAGAGCCATTCAGCTTATGGATGCAGTCTTGAGTATTTTTTAAGTATATATATTTAAATTTATAAATATGTATTTAAATATTTAAATAATTATTTAAATATATTGCAGTATTACTTAAATATAACCAGCTAAGGAGGATGATGCAGTTAGAGCTTTACCGTAGATTAGACAGTAAAGGTAGATAAAATTTGCGCACTGGGATTGAGACAGTGCACTGTTTTTCCATTAAGTTTCCCTTCTGGGGTGGATGGTGTTAAACTAGCTGCAGCATGGATGAAGTATATTTGAGAGAACTATATGAAATACACAAAGATGAAAGTTATTTATCAGAGGTGTCATAGTGAGGATTACCTCTCAGTCCCTTTACCTTCCTAACTGCTGTTGGTTCTGCAGTCATTAGTCTAGTCACTGTCAATAGAAGAGGCAGCTGAGGCTCAAGCATCTGCAGCAATCGGTGACATAAGGCTAATTTGGGGGAAAATAAGCAGGGCTTCTGTTGAATGCTTACGTGGTAGAAGAATTCTTCCCCTTTCAAGAAGAGAAAAATGTAAATAATTTTCTCCTGCAAGATGTGAGGTTTCCATAGTTTGACGAGAAGATAAACCATATCATAAATGTGAAGTGTACAAAGAATGAGTGCAGTTGGCCTCAGAATGTGAAAGAGGTTAAAAGGTCTTATTCTTCCTTGTCATGAGAAACAATAACCTAGGTTTTGAAAAGATTCTGAAGCATGTAACCCCCTTGTTAGTAATGTAGTATCCTGGAGAACAGTATTGACCCTGATAAACTGGTAGATTTTTCCGTCGGGTGACAGCCTGCCTTTTGCCCATAATGGCTGCTGAAAAAGTAAGGGATTTTTTTTTTCTACACCTGAAGTCCCAAGATTTAATACCTGATATGATGTCACCACAGGATTTACAAACCTGTGGATGTGCCTATTTGTCCAAATAGAAGTGTATATCTGCAAGTGGGTAGTGGCTTCAGCTTTCATGGTTGAGAGGCAGGCATAGTTCCCGTTAAATGTATAATGTCCAAATTCCCAGCCTGTTCCATTGAGAGGAATGATGCATATGTGGGAAACTCAACTTCAAGCCTTTCCACTTATGGATGATACCTCCTCCTTCGATTATTGACTTGGGAATCTTAAGCCTAGTGGATCCTTGCAGAGGCTTTGTGTAGGATACCTTAAAGTAATAATCTATTCTATGTGTTGTATCTCCAAGGCAGACAGATAACTTAAAGACAACGAGTAACTCATTGTTTTGTTTTGTTTTGTTTCGGTTCAATGCTTTCTTTTTGTAATGGTCAACTGGCACCATCCTCTGTAACATATCACCTGCTGATGTTGTTCAGTGCCTAGCACAAAAGGAGCACTATTTCGACACAGTGCAATAAAAACGATAATATGTCTGACCCAGTTGACCAATTAATAATAAATGTTTCTAATCTGATGGGATGCTTTCTATTATACAAATAGTAACATTAACAGAAGATCTTTCTAAGCACCTACATTGAAACTCATTAATTGGTAAGAATGATCATATCTTCATTAATGGTTTTTCTTATCGCTTTAGAAAGATGTGTCATCGTTATGAACTGTTTTCTCTGTTATATTAGCCTCCTGAAACAACCTGAAAGAACCTTTAACAGAAAATTTCAGCGTCTGCTAAGAAAGTTAATGTGAAGAGCTAACTAATTAAAAGTGACTCTTCCCAGTTTTCATTTGTCTGTCATTTTGGAAAAAGGTTAAATGCTGCTGCAAGGCTATTTCTCAGTTTGAACTTAAAGTAGTGATAGTTGCTCCTCAGCTGGCAATGCCCTATAGCTGCTCTGAACAGCTATGATGTACAAACATTAAAATGATTCAGGCTGAAAAGTTCAGAATTTTCTGATTCCAGTTAACATTAGTATCATTTGATTGCCTGAGGATTTTTTTTTTTAAAGGGAAGAATAACTTTTGAAAACCTACTCCGTTATACCTGGAATAGCTGAATGCAGTAGGCCTTAAGAAAGACGCTGTAAAAAGTCTGGGTGTTGTTGAAGGTGATGATATACTAGTGCAGGTTGCAGTCAAAAGTAATACAGGCAATTTCTCACAATTTTCCTATCGTTTATTCACATTGTGCGTTCTTACCCTGTGCCATCATCATTCACTGTCGCTAAACTCAGCTACTACAACTACAGTACTACAGTGTATGACAACATGTTCAATGGTGCAGAAAGAAGTCAAATAAAAATTCATTCAGACTAGGAAATTAATCCAATATAATACTAACTAATGATATTCCAAGGGAAACTTGAAACCATACTGTTACTTTTTGATTCACAGCTGTAGCGCTTAATTTTTATATGACCTCATATTCTTTTAAGTCTTTGAGCTACTTGATCAAGGTAGTGAGCAGAAATAAAAAGGAGAATGCAGTATTATGCACGTTATTATCGCTTTGCTATCCGTATCAGACTTTAAAAAATGAAGGCATGGAAAAATGAACAGTTCCTTTTTCCATATAGGTCAATATTCACATTATTTTTAGGAGCTCTACAGGTATTGCTGTTTGTAAAATATGAAATCATCAAATTAAATTGACTAGAGATGAGTTCCCTGGTGCTGGGGTTTTTTTGCCATTTCATGAGAGGGTATCCTGCCTGTCCATAAGCAATCCTGTCCATGGTGTTTCATACGAAAAACAAATATAGTTATGAATAGATGGAATGTAGTCACAAGAATATGCCTGGCACTAGAAGTGAGTGGTATTGGGTCAGAATAAAGTAAGAAATTAACTTGATGCAATAATATTTTCAGAAATAAATTTCAAGAAGTTTTAGTTCATTTTACCACCTCAATATGTTATTGAACAATATTTGAATGAGAAATACTCTTAACATTTTTTACCTTTTTTTTTTTTTTTTCCTTCTAGGACAGAGTTTTCTATAAATTCTAATTTCTTTAGTAACTCAAATTTGAGGCTAGAAAATTTTCTTAGAACTTGGGGTTGACGAAAATGGTATCAGCAGCTCTGAGCTGTGCTAGACTGTTGTTGGAGAAGCCATTTGATTGTTCAAGAGGCATTCCTAGCTTTAGTGAAATGGCAGCATGCTAGATTTGTGTCGTGGTTTAACCTCAGTCGGCAACTAAGCACCACGCAGCCGCTTGCTCACTCCCCCCACACCCCGGTGGGATGGGGGAGAGAATTGGAAAAGCACAAGTGAGAAAAACTCGTGGGTTGAGATAAAAAGTTTAATAATTGAAATAAAATGATAATGATAATAATATGATAATAATACACAAAGCAAGTGATGCACAGTACAATTGCTCACCACCCGCCGACCGATGCCCAGCCAGTCCCCGAGCAGCGGCCCCCCCCGGCCAGTTTTCCCCAGTTTATGTACTGAGCATGACGTCACATGGTATGGAATGTTTCTTTGGCCAGTTTGGCTGTGCCCCCTCCCAGCTCCTTGTGCACCTGCAGCCTTCTCAGTCGGTAGAGCATGGAAAACTAGAAAGTCCTTGGCTAGTGTAAGCATTACTTAGCAACAACTAAAACATCGGTGCCTTATCAATTTTGTTCCCATCCTAAATCCAAAACACAGCACTGTACCAGCTACTAGGAAGGAAATTAGCTCTATCCCTGCCGAAACCAGGACAATTTGTCTTTGAGTACTCTATGGTATCTGGAGCATAGCACAGTTTGGGGACCTTTGAGACTAGCCTGATTCTAATAATTTCTTTCAAGATATGAATGTGAATTTTGTCATGGATGCATCTTTCCATTCCCGTAAACTTGAAAGCCTGTTAGAAAAAAAACTTGCAGCTTTTATTTCTCTAGTGTATGTAGTTTGTTTGTTATACAAATATCATCCCTGCAATCCTAATCAGACAGTAAATGTCACCCGGTGACTATGGCCTGCGTCACCATGGAAGAAACTCAGGTGAAACCTTAGGCTTTCATTTCTACAGAGTTGCTGTCTACTACAAAGGGAATAACGAAGCAAAACCAATTGCTGACCGTGCCATCAATGTGCCTAGTAATCTGTGATCAACTCTTATTCTTTAAAAAAGTTTCATGCCATTCTTATGAGACGTTTCAGATCTGTTAACATAGTAATTTGTTGCTTTTGCATAGGTTAAAAAAAAAAAACCCAAATGAAATGGTAAAAAAGAAAATTAAAGTCTGTTGAATCTTGTTTAACCAGGTAATATACTCTAGAATTCACCATTAGCCTTTGTGCTTATGTTAGTTTTGACTTTACAGAGCATTAATAATATATTTGTGCTCTTTTACCTGCTCTGAGCTAAATGTATAGTCGTGTGGAGGTTCGGTGAAGGCAGAAAAGTATAATTGACTGTGAATAAAGGGTAAAAAAAAACCCAAATGAGTTACTGTATCATCTAAAAGTTTTCTGCATAGAAGTAAAATGGATGTATGAAAGATCTGCCATGTGTAAATTTGAGAGCAAGTGTCAAATCTTTCATAAATCAGAAAAAAATCTACTACATTTCTTCTGTTTTTCCCTTTTTGTTCAAGTAGACTAATACACTTCAGAAGGAAAACTGAATTCTTAATTAAAATAGGCTGTGGACTATTTAGAGTAGAGGTCTTGATCTAAGTTCGATTTAATGCTCTTTTTCAACTATAGTAGCTCCACTTATATCTATGTAGTGTTTATACTATTATACAGGAGGTTCAACTTGAGTCTTTTGCCTTTTAGTTTTATGTGTAAAAATGGTGTTAATTTTTGGTTGTATTAAGGAGTAATTACTGTTGCATATAATACGAGTAGGAGTTTGGTATTGTGATGGCAAAGTATTCCTTGGGAGTGTAATATTCAAATAAAACTATTACTTTTATGTGGTTAGTGGCTCTGGCTATACAAGTAAGAATTTTGGAAGTCAGACCTCGGTAGACCAGAGTTTAATTCTTGGTATTCCATCTAAGGCCTCAGGTAAGTCAATATAAACATCTGGCACAGAAGTACTACGTGCTTTCATATATGGCAGGGGTATGACATCTGCCAGCGTTATTTCTACTTGTTTAGTCAGTGTCGGCAGCTCTTCTCTTTCAAGAACACTGAATTCACTCACATTTTAAGGATAAAAGTAGGACAGATGACATTTTTCATGCTATTATTTATATTTTTCTGAATTGTGATCCAGGTTTAGAATTTTTTTTGTGTCAATATAATACAGATGATCCAAACCTTTCCAAAAAGAAAAAGTCAAAAACTAGAGAGGACAAGATATAGTTACAAGCAAAAATGGTATACATCTTGTTTGGTAAGTTAGTTGTATCACTTCTCTATAGAGGAAAAAAAAAACGCATCAAGCAAATTAGTGGGTTTAATTCTAGTGCAAAAAATGTAGCCTAAAGTTGAGACATTTATTTGTGTTAATAGAGTAAGAGGAGAATTAATACCTAAAGGTTTTAATTAAAGAAATACAAGGGAAAAAATTGGAGAGAATAGTTTACAGTATCAGTCCGTGCAACATAAAGGTTTGTTGAAGACAGGAGAGCGGTACAAGAGGCTAACTGGCTAATATAACAAAACAACAAAAACTGTGGAAGAAACTGGGAGCCCAGACCTGGCCCCAGCACTCCAGGTGTGGCCTTACGAGTGCTGAGTTAGAGAGGAAGGATCACCTCCCTTGACCTGCCGGCAACGCTCCTCCTCACGGAGCACAGGGTACCATTAGCCTTCTTTGCAGTGAGGGTGCATTGCTGCCTTATGCTCAACTTGCAGTCCACCAAGAACCCCAGGTGCTTTTCTGCAAAAACTTTTAATATACATTTCTCTTTCATTCACGTTTATTCCTGGTGTCAGTGGGAAAAGCAAAGGACACAAGCTCTGAGATTCATTTCACCTACTTTGTCTGTCTTTAATGTCATCTAATTGTATCACCCAAGGTATGCTATCATAACTAATGGTAAAGAATTGGCATTTTGGGGTGCAAATTTTCTGACCCTTTATGACAACTTCTTTAGGCTTAGATGGGTTTCATTTAAAAAAACAAAAAATTGCTTTTTCTCCATGGATTATAAAGACAGTTCATTTCACTTATATGTATATGGTAACATTGTAGACATTGATCAGCATTAGGTCTGATGAATCCAAACCAGTATTTATTAATTTGTTTTTTTCTGCTTTTTTTTTTTGGACAGGTCCATTCCACAGTAAAAGTGTGAATTAGAACAAGGTTCTGATGTATTTCAGCTTTTGGAGAAATAGATCAGTTGTTGTCTCCTGTGTTTATGTGACAATACACTTCCTACAGATTGTGTTGCATATTTTCCTATTGTTTTTTGATATAAAAAGCAATTTATTTACTTATTTTTACAGGCTAAATTCCATTGATGTTAAGTATCAGATGTGGAAATTAGGAGTTGTTTTCACTGATAATGTAAGTTTATCAGTATACACACACACACACACACACATATATGTGTATATATTCACCTTGTAAAAAGCAATATACACTTGTTAACCCAAAGTGCTTCAAAGGGAGGTATGAAATACTCTGGATTATATTTAATTTACTACATAGATGAAGAAAATCTTGGAAGCTTAAAAAGACATTGCCAAAATCTTTTCTCAGGTACATAGGTATTAGTCTATAGAACCTCAGTCAATTCCTGCCCCCCTTCTGAAACGCTTTATTCAGGAGCAATAAGCAAGTACTGTGCTGTAGAATTAGAAAACTGACTATATAAATTCCAATTGCCATTTTTCATAAATTTTATGAGCACTCGAATATACCTGGAGCACAGTCAGATTGGTATAGTTAATGTATGTGGAATTGCTAAAATTTTTATCACTGAAACTACTAGTAGGATGTGACACAGAATGAGGCTGATAATTTTTATCAGTTGAAAAAATGAGTCTTTAAAAAAAAAGAATGATAAACAAGACTGTTTAAAATACCTTACAGTTTAAGAAGTCACTCATCATATGATTATTAAAAGTCTTACGATTATTGCTTGCCTAACTGAGCTTATTTTACTGGTGGAAAAAATGGTTGGGGAACAAACAATTTTGGAACTAGGACTGCCAGAGAATGAAACTGTAATCTGACTTTAGTCAGGAAGAATAGAATTATAAGTCTCCAGGTCTACAGACGGCATGATCTGTAAAGAGTTGGAGTTTGTTCAGGATTAGGTTTTTTCTAAGGGAGGGACTGTAATTTCTCTTATAAATATGTACTTGTCTTTAAGTCCAATAAAAATTAAATTATAGAGGAAAAGATGAAATTAACATCTCTAATAGTAGTTAGTAAACTACTTATCTCAAAGATCTCTAGCAAATTCTATGTAAATAAATAATTGTGTTCTATTTAAAGAAAAGCACATTCAATCAATTTCTACCTTTCTTTAGTGTTTTGAATTAGGTTAAAGATAATAACCATGAGTTTTATTTTGTGATGTACTTGTTTTTTCTGTTAGTCTTTCCTTTACCTAGCGTGGTACATGACCATGTCAGTCCTTGGCCATTACAACAATTTTTTCTTTGCTGCTCATCTCCTTGACATTGCAATGGGATTCAAGACATTACGAACTATCCTGTCATCAGTGACCCACAATGGCAAACAGGTATCAACTGTCATATCTTTTCAGCTTTTTTACTTAAGGAGTACACAGGAAAGATCACTTCATGACTTAATTCAGCTGCTCTGCAGATTGACAACGGAATTGTTCTTTCATCATGAAGTTTAGAACTTGGGTCAGTGGGGAAACTAGCCAATGGGATTTATAAGCGTAAGAAAATAGGACTAGGATGTATGGCAGTCTCTAGCTGTTGTAAGCAACTGTGTCATAAAGTTGCTGTTTAAAATTTTTTCAAGATTCATCTAAAGAAAGGTCCATTTGAGACCCAGTTACTCTTTGTTAGAGGACTGTTGGAGAAACTCAGCTTTTTGATAATAAATCTTTTCTTAAAGAAGCTGTAAAATCTGAAATTGTATTTCTGATTTAAGTAAAGGAAATAACTAAGGCTTTCAATTTACTGAGATCTGTTGTAGGAATGGCATTTAACGTAACCTGAGACTTAGTGTTCCTCAAGTCTGATGGCCTTCCTAGTTCAAAGGACCTTTGTAAACAACTTTAATAATACAAAAGCCATCCTTGGTCTGCTTAGAACATCTTCCAGCAAGGCAGCTAATATAATTCTTATTCAAGTGGACTGGGAATGGTAACATAGAGGTCTTCTCTGTTGTGTATGCTTATGTGCTGTTGTAGTAAAGTGGAACTTCAGTTCTGACTTTATACAACGTAGGTGCTTTAGAAGTCTGGTGGCAAGTGCGTTTTGAAATTTATCAGTAGCAAGAAGTTACTTTTCAGGGATTTTGTTTTTATTCTTTTTTGTTTTAAGCAAGTTTGATACTAGAGAAACATAAAATCATTAGGAATGATTTTTTATAAAGACAAAGGGTGATTGATTTAATTTAATTCCAATGCACTGTCCTTGTCAACATTTTTTAAGAACTAATACACATTTTAATGGACACAGTTTATATTTCAAAATAGCCAGTGAAGCACATGACATATAGAAGACTCTTAAGTATGAACTCATCTTGACAAACTTGTTTTAATTTATGTGGCAAACTTAAGTTTCATTTGTGGAACAAAAATTGTTTCTTGAAAAGTTACAGAAATCAACATACTGCATTTTTTGCCCTTTAAAGAACAGAATTTCTTAAATTCTTCCTTGTGATTTCTTAAAAGAACAAGAAAGTGAAAAATCAGTCTGCACCTAGAAAAAAGTGACTTATTCTACCTTTCAAAAATAGTCCTGAAGTTTTAGCAAATTATCTATGAAGTAAGAGGGTATTATTTATGATAAGGAACTTTTTAGGTCTGGCAGCTATGCAAGTGAAATATCAATTTGCAGGATATTGTAGTTCACTTCCAGCTGCTTTCCATAAAGCTCAAGGCAAAATTTTAATGCTGCAGTTGAGCAGTGGAGTATTTGTTGCTGCTTCTCCGAGGTAGATATTAAAATATTAGGAACAGTTTGTTTTATATGTGCTTTCATAGATATAAACAAAAATTGTTTCAGTATTAAATTAGTAGAAATAGTATATTGCAATTATATAATAGGTGATACTAAATAGTAGTACTATTATTATTAGGTAGTAAACTTTCAGTTATTTTTGTTTTGATTGTGTGGATTTTAAATTATTCTAATGGATCATTTGATTGTGTATGTATCCACTAGTTTTTGCAAGATTTGTCTTTGTAATTGTGTTTGTAATAGTTTTCCTTCCGAATAAAACAGGTGAAATGCACAATCTTCGCATGAAAATACGCAGATATATTACCAAATATTACAAAGATATGCAAAGAGAGAAAAAAATAAAGAAAGCTTTCCTTCTGCTAGTAGATATAGATTATTGTTACTTTCCTTCTCTTTTGCAAAGAAAACTGTATAGCATAATTCCTTGGTGGTGTTCTATCCACTCTATAATTTTGTCTTCCAGCTTGTCCTAACAGTGGGATTACTGGCAGTAGTAGTATACTTGTATACAGTAGTGGCATTCAATTTTTTCCGCAAGTTCTATAACAAAAGTGAAGATGGTGATATGCCAGACATGAAATGTGATGATATGCTAACAGTAAGTCTTATTTTGCTTTCTGGATTTTTTTCTTAAACTTTTATGTTTTTGTCCTGACCTTCTTGTAATTCCTATTCATACGGTCGTATCATTAGCCAGCAACAGGGAAGACTATAATTGAAGGCAATGGAACAAATATAACAAACATCCCTAACAACTAGATATGCCCTGTGCATATTAAACAAACACATCTGTAAATGAATAGAAGTATTCTTTGCTATAGTTTCTCAAAAAATGAAAAACAACTACAAGCTGTGACACTGAGCTGAGTCAGTTAAAGGGCAGTACTTCTGAATCTGAAGTTCTACAGGCCATTCAGGAGGAGGGTCAGTTATAAGCAAGGACTTTCACAAGTAATTTAGGTACTGAAATGCTTGTTTAAGCTTGGAAATCCATCAGTTTCCCTTAGCATGAATTTCCATGATTATCTTCAATTGGCAATTCTGTTACTGAAATCTCTCCTGTGCTCAGAACCGCTGAAAGTCATTTTGTACTTACTGAGACAGTGCCGGGCTTTACAGCTGTGGATGGTAGGTAGAGCTTAAATCATGAAGAATTTCTTAAGATGCGTTGCCATTAATATCCTTCTAAAAGCAATCATGTACAACAAAGTTAAATATATTTCAGTATGTTACGCAACGTGAATCACTTCCAGGGAACTGACACCATTTAAAAGCCAAATAATTAGGTAAGCTGTGGAAGCAGACTATATGTGTTTATATTTTTGTCCAGTTTGGGACGTTCAGTGCAAGAAAGACATAGATAAACTGGAGCATAAATCAGTGGAGGGCCACTAAATTGTCAGGTGCTGGAGCACTTGCCCTGGGAGGAGAGGCTGAGGGAACTGGGCTTGTTTGGCCTGGAGAAGAGAAAGCTTTGGGGTGGTGGGGAGTGTAAGAGCAGCTCCCCAGTGCCTGCAGAGAGGTTATGGGTAAGACAACTCCAGGCTCTTTACAGCAGTGCATGGCAGGAGACCATGGACGTGAAGTGGAAAAAGGTTTCTGACTGAGGAGAGCCAAGCAGTAAATCAGGTTGCTCAGAGAGGTTGTGCAGTCTCCATCCTTAGGAGGTTGTAACGACCTGACTGGATAAAGACCAGAGCATCTTTGTCTGAGCTTATAGTGGACCCCGCGTGGAGCAGGACTTGGACCAGAGACCTACCGCAGTCCCTTCTGACCTGACCTGCTCTGTAATTCTCTGAAAATACACTTACAAAAGGCTATAATATTGTACAGGAATGAGTTAGAATAACATGTGATATGCTATAAAATCAGGGTCGTCTTTTGTAAAAGCGGTAAGACTTGCAGTGTGATGTTAAAAACAAAAAAGAAAAATAAAAGTACGGAAAATATATTTTTATTTTTAGAAATAGAAAAATAACTTTTAAAACTTTTTAGATAACTAACACTACATTCACTCATTAAGTTAATGATTGACTTTCAATGGTGAAATAAAAGCTATCTCTAAAAATTGTTACATTTTTCAGCCATTGGTCACTCAGCATTGTATGTTGCTGTGTCAATTTCTTACATAAGGGATTTTGGGGGTAAGTGTGGCACAGAAATAAAAGAATTTTATTGGATTTTTTTTTTACAAAAAAAGGATTTTTTTGTATGGTTAGGTTTTAGGAGTTAGTTATTGTTATCGTCATCACTACTTTTTAATAGGGAGTGAGAACCCTGGACCTGTAGTTTGCAAAGCTACTTAAAAAAACAGAACCAATCCTCTGCTCCAGACCTCTGAGAGTGATATCATAATTTTCTATTAAATTATAGCATGATAAACTGGAAATTTTGCATTGTCAGCATCCCACATAACTATACCTATTATACCACTTTTCAGATCATAGTTTCACAGTATTAGTCTCAGACTTTTTCCATCATTAGCCTGTCCTCTGCACAGATATTCTCAAAGTTTTTTGTTTTGTTTTAATTTTTGTTTGAAACACCAAAGATGGGGAAAGTCATTCACTTTTGAGCTAGGAAAGTGGAAAAGGAGATGGCTGTGGTGGTAATGGTATTTCCTATTTGCACATTACTGAAACGATGGTACGTGAATCGTGGTGTGCTGCTGGGCTTAAGATAGTTGAACCTTTGATCTTTTTGAACTGTGACATAATGACAGAACGTGAAATACTGCAGCTTCAGCGGCACGGCAGCATTTCACCTCCCTCAGAATACACATAACCTCAAAGGGGAGAAAAAGATGACTTGACATAGTGTAGTTGCTAGACCATAGACCAGTTGTGCCAATTGCTGAATTTGCAACAATAGGTATTTTTACTTTTAGCTGCAGACAAACTTTGGATCCCTTTGTTTTGTGTTTTCTAGTGCTACATGTTTCACATGTATGTCGGAGTACGTGCAGGTGGAGGCATTGGTGACGAAATAGAGGATCCAGCAGGAGATGAATATGAAATATATCGGATTATCTTTGACATCACTTTCTTCTTCTTTGTGATTGTCATCCTGCTTGCAATTATTCAAGGTATATGTTTGTAACCCATGGTGAGACTGAAAGCATTATTTAGCAGTACAAAGATCTTAGTGCTATGGTGATCACACACCTAAGTTTCAACTAGGACACCAGGGCAGATCATGAAGCACAGATTTATATAGTAAATCACACCCAGCTGGCTTTTACCCATACGCTATTCTTCCTAGTCTCTAAAATCAACAGTGTCTAACTGGATCAGTGGAAACAAAAAAAGCTCTTTGCTGTGAGAATACTGGTGTCACTACAGTTTCTGTCGTCTTATTGCCCTTTCTAAAAGCCTCCTGTAAATGATCAGCAAGAGAAGTGATTAGAAAGTGATTAGAAATCTTGTGGCGTACCTTAAAATTGTCTTTCAGCACAACCCACCCTTTGTGAGCTTATGTGGACAAAATCAGTAGCGGGTGCTGTCAGTATTCCCCCTGCCAGCATCTAATGTTCTTGACTGTCTGGCAAATCTTCAGATTGGTGGTAGTGGTGTGAAAATTGAAACATAGCTTTAAGAGGTTTAATCTTTTCTTACATAAAAACCTCTGTTTGGTGTGACGTCTGTTTACTTGAACAATGTCAAAGAGTAAAGAAAGGTGCTTGATATGAAAACAGCTTTAGTATATCCTGGTTAATGACAATGGAAAGTCAGCTGCCATCAGTTAGCTTCTGAATTTGAGTGAAGCTATTTGATATTGTGGCTTGCTGTTGTAATCTGGATAGTGGATACTGAATTTTGGGACGTCAGGGTTTTTTCTATTACGTTTGTATTAATGACGTTTAATGTTATTACCAAAAGTACTTAAAAGCCCCATCTGTTTACATATTCTACCTTCAAAAGATTGTCAATAATGCCCAGATCATCTTTTATTAAAGTTTGCACAAATTAACAAAACTATATTCTTGATTTTGGAAAAACATGTAATGATTTTTGCTAGGTCCAGTTGCTGTTATAAATAGTGATACCTTATTATTTTCTGTCAGCTAACAATTAGCTAACTTATGATGATTTTAACAGCAGTAAGGATGCTTTCTCACTTCCTACAAGGAAGTTTAGAAGATGACTCTGAGCTTGTGGTAAATTGTTTATAACTCTTACTCAAGCAACAAGTTTTTTAAAGGGCTTGGGGAGGGTGCAAAATTTTTGATAGCCTGAAGTGGCATATCTCGTGCTGTTTGTTTCTTCATTTTGTGAGTGGCTGAAGAGTAGAGGCCTTAGCTGTCAAGCTTCGAGTGTAATTCTCAGCTGGTATTCGTCAGTTTTACAGCACAGTAGTGTCAATAATGATTGTGGAGTTAGTCCTTATTTGTCTCAGTGTAAGCGAAGGGAGAATCATGAAGAATTTATAATCTGAGCCATAGAGCCTGTGGTGGTTTTTCTCCTTCTTTCTGTATCTCCCTGAAATGACCCCTTACTTCTGTAGAGCTCTTACAGTGGAACCTCATACTACATGACAATCATAATGAGAAAGGATGCACAGAGCTCTGGGCCTCTCTGCATCTGCCGTGTAATAAATCCCTGAACTCTGTTAAACGTACGGTAGTATTCTTTCTATAGTAAAGCCTCCATCAGTGTAAAACCACATGCATCTTCATGTACTGAGTGAAGATTAGAGCACTGTGAATAAAACAGAAGTCTGCTTGTCCCATTTTATAATTCCAAATGGTACTGCCAGCCATGTTGCTGGTAGCCATTTTCTTTGACTTGCTCATTTTTCTTCATGTATTGAGTTGGTTTTGTGGTCTTTGGGATGTATACTGGCTTCTGTTATTTCTGCACAAGATTCTCATCTAATATTCTTTGTCAGTTATCCCTGGATTTCCAAATATTCTTTGTCACAGTTCTGTTCTTGAATATTAACTATCATTTTAACTTAAACCCTAGGTTTAATTATTGATGCTTTTGGTGAATTAAGAGATCAGCAAGAGCAAGTTAAGGAAGATATGGAGGTAAGAACATTCAATTGCTGAACCATACCCTATTTGCAGGTTTCATGAATATCTGTTTTCAATCAAAACGTGATCTAGCTACTGGATAGTTTTTTAAGCTAAGAGGAAAATACAGGTCTGTACACGGTCCAATATCGTACAATGTCCTGGGTGAGATTCTACCATCTCAGTTCATTAGATGGAAATAATAACTGAGATTTTTTTTTAATTGACTTTTTCTGTATCTATTCAAATGTAAGAACTTACATAAGTAGTTTTGTTAGTACCCAATGAAATTCCTTTTAGACAATTTTATGAAGAGAAAACTGTTAACATCCAGGTTCTGAATAGCATTTACCACTCTTTGCTGCCTCCTGTGAAAGAGGTATGCTATGCTTTGACAGGTGCTAGCTGCTACCTTCCATGTCTCTTTGCATGGGACACAAACCCAGGTTGCCTAAACTGATACTCTGCTCTAAGCATATTTTGGATTTGTTTGCCAATTCCTAGTATGGATTTTTTTAATACCTCCAGATCAAGTGTGGCCATTTTTTTGCTGTCAGTGATAAGTTAACAAAAATTCAGACAAAAAGCCTAACAGCTTATTTTCTCATTACTTTCTAAAGTTTAGACTAATCCTTGTATCTTCCTTTTTGTAAACAAGAAAAATCTTTGTACATTGCGGTACGTTATGATGAATTACATGTCTGTGGCTATTTAAGTCTTTTGGATCTTCAGATTAGAGGTTTCGAACACAGGGTGTTAACACTGTCATGTTACAGTTCATCTCAGATGTCATTTTCTTTGGTTAATCTATGTGTGAAAGTATCCTGTACTTGGTGGTTTTCTATTCTGTTGTTTAAGTATGACTATAAGAACTCAGAAAAGTGTTGCAAACCTACTGTGTTTTGTAATCTAAACTTTGAGCATATTCAGTTTCAGCTGGACAAGCACAACAGGCATTGAGGTAAATATTGCCATATGTTACAGTGAGTGCTACTTACAGTGTTAAAGGAAAAAAAAAAATCAGCTTTGACTGTTTTATGCCATTCTTTCTCCTGATACCTGTTCACTTACAGCTGGCAAAGATTTATTTATTTATTTAAACAGTAAGAAGCTATTCTGATGGCAGTTAAACGTCTATTCAAGTGTTTTGGCTGAGGTATCCAGTCCCAACCATTAAAAGAAAAGCCTTTTTGTTCAGCACATATTATACATGATGCATTGCCATTTTCAAGAAAATTGTTACATTTTTATTGGCCTTTTGTCAAAGAGGGGCAGGGTTATATATAGTGTTGAAGTGCTCTGTATTCTTTCTTTTAGACAAAGTGCTTTATCTGTGGAATAGGAAATGACTACTTTGATACAGTACCCCATGGCTTTGAAACACACACACTACAGGAGCACAACTTGGCCAATTATTTGTGAGTACGGTAAAAATTAACTCCTCGCTAACTCATGACCCTTGCAGCCTCTGCAAGTACCTGATTAGATCTTTTGCATAACTAAGAGTCAGTACTGTTTGGCTTTGATGTGCACTCATGCTGTCTGAATATATAACTCTGTGGTGATGGGAGCTAGGGATGAACAAACTTCATTACTTTGTTTCCAGCTTGGTTGTGACACACCAAGTTTGTGTGAGCTAGGAGATGGAAACCGGGAACTTAGTACGTGGCTTTGGGAGCATTGTAAAATTGAATGTGTTGTGTAAGATACAGAGGAACAATATGACCTGGCCTGGAGACTGGTGGAGAGAGTGCACAAGCAAAGGAGTAAGGCAAAAGAGGAAAAACTTACATTGGACAAAATATTTTGAGTGGAGTGCTGAGGCTGACTAAGAGAACCCGGGACAAAGGGAGATAGGGGAACTGTAATGAGGAGCTAGAGAGAGGAGGGATCAGACCAAGGGCATCAGGTCCAGCTTTGGAAAATCCAAGCAGAGCATCAGTGACCACTAAACTCGGTCTTTTTAAATCTGGAAATAAAACCATTTATCTGGTCCACAATCACTGTATCATACTGTTCCTCTCCTGTCAAATACCTATGAAAATCCAGTGCCAAAGTATATTTTATACTAGTGCTGTCAGTATGAAGCAATGGACGGATTGTGACTTTGTGTCTATAAACTAGCACTGTTTGTGCACAAAGTAATGAGACTGTAAAGTCAAATATCCCTATAAAGAACTTCTACCTGAAAAACAGGTTGTGCAAACAAAATACATTAAAAACACCATCATATGGGATTTTGTTCTTGCTTACAAAGTACTACACAAATAACATACTATAGCATACTTACTCTAAGTGCATCATCCTAAGGAAATGTTTTTTGATATTTTTGTGCATGATCATATTTTATAGTTTTACATATGTTTGGAGAGAATGTCTATTACGAGTGAAATTCTGAAATCATCACCTAGTATCTGTCAGATATCTCAAAACCTCAAGACTAATGTATTTTTAAAATTACAAGTTCTTTTCTGCTCACGTTGATCTTGAGTTACGTATGCTAGTAAAATATCTCCAAGCTATAATTTCAATAAGAGAAATCTCTTCATCATCTTCAGCATTTCTTATTCATTGTGGGGAGAGGGGAAAAAAAAAGTTCCAAGGACTATTCTTTGTCTACTTCCAAGTTGGAGTTCATGGCAAGAAAATGTCTATTGTAATTTTCAGATTAGAAAGCTTAGAAAATCTTCATTTAAACTGAGTTGCTATTTACTGTAAATCAAACTGAATCTCTTGCATTTTAGCATACTATTCGTTGAACAAGTGAATGTTAACAGTGTCAGGAAAGTATATTTAATGTGTCTGGAATATTATCATAAATAGAACTCTGAAACTTCTAAGTCCATGAACAGCATTATCACTGTACATGCTAAAAAATATCCATCCCTCTGTGGGTTGCCTAGTGTTTCCAGATATTGTATTCATAATAGCTGTTTCTTTGCTTGTAGGTTTTTTCTGATGTATCTTATTAACAAAGATGAAACAGAGCATACAGGACAGGTAGGTTGAACAACTCTATGAATGTCAACAGTTATTAAATAAGACTGATTCTAAAATAAAAATCATTCAGGCTTGGTAAAACTAAGAGTTTTATTCTAATGAATAGCTCCCTATATGGTATGTAACGGAATTCTCATTCTTCTAAACAATTCTTAGGACTTCAGTCGCTTCATGTTAGACTGCATGTCAATTCTGTAGTACTTTCTATTCCTATTTTGTTATCTGACCTGTTATTCTTAAATTGTTACTTCCACAAAATATAGATACAGACTAGAGACAAAAATAATGAGAAACAGAATGTTCAAACATGCTGTGAAAGCAGCACTCTTCATTTCTCCCTGTTGATTATTTTTTAATAGTCTTTGTCCTTTATTATTATCTGTATATAATCTTCTATGTCTACATTCCTGGATAAGTCCATATGAAGGAGCTTGTGCATATGTTTAAAATGAAACCTGTGAGAGAAGTTTCTCCTGGAGGTTGTTTCTTTGCTGTTGTTCTTTCAAACTTCTGGTGCTTCCTTCAACTTCCTTTAAGTATACTTAAAGTCAGTAAAAAAAATGTATCAAATTTACAGACTATTGTTTTTTTTCTAGTAATAGTCTTGCAGCTGACTAAGCAAATGATCTCATGTTGTAGTTCAGAAAACAAAAAACCTAAAGAGCATCATATACATAGCCCTACAGATTTGGGTCAGAGGGATGATTTGCTATAAATCTACGTAGCTTACTCTTTCTGAACTCTGATGTATGTACTGGGCAATTATAACAATCTTCTTTGCATAAATCTTCTCAGCCTTGTCCAGTATCAGATTTTATGTATTTGCTTTGCTATTTTTGAACATCCATTTGTCATTTGAGAATTTCATATTAAATGACATTTTTTAAAAAGTCTTTTTTATTCGCGTTTTCTTTTTTCTTGGCATACAGTGTGTCTTACTATATTCACTGTAGCCAGATTTCTACTAACTATTGAGTTTTGATAGTTAGCTGATAACTTGAAAATTGAGAGTACTTCATGCTACATAACTTCTAGGGACATGGTTTAGTGGTGGACTTGGCAGTGTTAGGTTTATGGTTGGACTCTATGATCTTAAAGGTCTTTTCCAACGTACATGATTCTATGATTCTATAACTTGTGTAACACATGTCCTTTCTACCATGGAATTTGTATAATAAAAAGCACATGTAAGTGGTGTGATTAAAATGAAAATAAACTGACATATCCTTTACTATTCTCCAGACTGCCTAGAGACAGAGCCTTACCTGAACAAATAATCAGAAAGAAAAAAAACCAAAACACCACTGATTCAGAAAATATTGCTCTTCTAAGAAATACCTTTAAAGGCCATTTTGTTTTATGTATTGTGTGTAGGCATGTTTTGAAATGACTGATGCAGAAATTCAGCCAAATTTCTATTACAGAAAATATTCTCTTTACCCTGCTATTTGTCTCATGACCAGCTTTAATTGGGCTTTACAATGCTCCTGGATGTGCAATAAGAACTAAACTCCCTGGTCCTCTTCTGTGTGTTTCTCTAGTGCTTTTTGACCAGGTGACAAAAATCTAAAAGCTACTCTAAACTGATCAAAATCATTAACATGATTTTGTAGATTGATATACAGCAACCTGATATGCACAGAATCAAAAAAGTGAAGCAGTATATAAATAAAAGAGGAAAAAAAAAAAGTAATGGTTCGTGCTTTCTCATTGAATCAAATTATTTAAATTGTGTTTCTTTCAGGAATCCTATGTATGGAAAATGTATCAAGAACGGTGCTGGGAGTTTTTCCCTGCTGGTGATTGCTTCCGAAAACAATATGAAGACCAGCTCAACTAAGCAGAGATGAGGATTTCCAGATGAAAATATGTCCATGTATTTCCCAACTCTTTTGGGAATGTCTAACAGATTTCTTAAATCCCCAAAGCTGTGTGCTTTTTGGAGCACCAAAGCTCTGTTTTTAATGACCCAACTGCGCTTTTATTTTCTTGTGTATTTGCTTTGAGAACACTGGAGTAAAGAACAATGAAAAATAACAGCAACTCTGGAAAACAAACCAACCACTTGCACACACAAAAGATATCCCTATACATAACATGCACACATAAGAAGAGACTTGAGACAGCTTATTTCTGAAACTGCCAGATGATGCCCTTGTCTATAAGATCGCACATGGGGTGCCATGGTAGCAACACTCATTCAATCTGTTTATTTCATCATCCTGGAAGGAACTATATGTAGTTCGCAGAGCACTGTAAAAGATTGTTGTGGACACTAAGTTGTGGGGAAATAGTGCCTTACTATATGTGGGTTGAGCTATGCAGAAGATGAGTGCATGACGACATCATTTTTTTTTTCTTTATGTCTTCCCTTTCTTCCAAGTTAATATTTATTTTGTGGTTTTGGTGGGTTTGGGAGGAAGGGATTTGATTGTGCACATCTTTTTAATAAGACTGGAGTGTCTCAGGAGAAGATTAGGTTATTCTCATCGAGTTCATTTCACATTTACCTTCCTCTTTAGCTTTTGCTCTTATTTTGGTAATGCTCTGATACAACACTGCAACTTTATGAAATCTTTGTATGAAAACAAGATGACTGCAAAAAACACTTTAACAAGAAGTATTTCATTGCATGTTTATTATGCAAGTTTAAAACAATCAAGAAAACAACCTTCAGAAGCAAGTTGATCAACATGAAAAAACATTCACAATAATTATATCCATAGTAATAAAGTGTTGTGGGCTTTATTGTACATCTGGAACAAGTGTCATCAGCCAACAATGTATATGTTATGAATTTGACAGTAGTTTTGGTTTCTTTTCTTTTTCTTTCTTTCATTTCTGCCACCTGTGATCGATAGTGGAGTTGAAGATTTTCTTGTTAAATTATTTTTTAAAAGCAAAGCTGAAGCAATATCCATTCAGGGACTCCATCAGTTGCATCATGAAACACCAATGATGTGTACATCACTCCATTTTGAGTCCTTTTCAATTGTAATGCCAGTCTTTACAAATAAAAAGAGAGATTCAGAATGGAAACAAGCTGGTTTTTGTAGCATTTGAGGTCTTTGGTACGGAGTCTTTTTATTAATCCCTGAATTAATTATACCCACTTCAAAACAGGATTAAGCTGCTCTTTTCCGTAATGAAAGTTTTTGGTTTTGGTTTTTCTCCTGGACTTCTTGCTGTTCTGTTGCTCCATCTCATTTCTTTACAGGCCACAGTTTTGTCATAAAATAAATTGGCTGTATCAATATTCAGTTATAACTAAGAAAAATTATAACTAAAGAAATAATCCTTTAAAAATACTAATTCTGTATTCTTAAAAGCCAGGCTTTCAGTTCAGCAGATTGTGAATATTGCTACCCTGAAATTGGGATCCTGATGAGGATTCTGGTAAAATCCTCTCAAATTCTACAATATTTGAGGCCAGAGGCTGGGCAGGCTGGTGATGGTGGGAGGGTCAGGTACAGCAGCTACAATTTGTATTCGGGTTTTAAACCACCCCCACCCAGTTTGGAGTATTCATTCCAGATTTGTTTCCTCCCTATTTGGTACAACTCCATAAACCAATTTTAATCAGCCTTTCTGGGATTTGCATGTAAGATTTAGAAATGGAGGATTGCAATGATGTTCCTTCTGGGGTATACAACATGAGAATAGTTGTTGTTTGACACACAGGCACACACGCTTATTTTGGTTTTGCACATTTTATTGAGAAATATGTAGCAAATTATTCTGACTGATATTTCCAGATGCCTTTGTCTTGAAAACAAATTCCAGTGGACTTTGTAGGCAAATACCAGAATAAAAGTGACATGTTTCTTTAACCTCAACTTCCATGTCACAAAGCTTCTGGGGCATCCTTGCTGTTGAATCCAGTATGCTGTTTGACAACTATACATGAAGCCACGCTTAAACACTGGAGTCTTTCAGGATGAGATCTACTGGTTATATGGGGATGCAAAAGGTTTCTTTTTAAGGATGAAAAATCTTCTTTTATTAAATTAATTATAGCTTTCCCAGAAGCAAATTCCTCCAGCTAAGAACTGGTTCATAAGAGTTTGCAAGACTAGTGTTCGCTGCTGAAAAAGGATGGGAACTGGCTTTGGCAGACCTTCAGAGCCTGGTTCATGCTGTCCCCTCTGCAATGGCTGTAGACTTCCTGTGAGTCCCTGAAACTTGGTATTTTTTGTTTCGTTCAGTGCACTAAATTTGCCACTGAGAGGCTTTTTCTTAGCACTTAACACATCTAATTCAAGAAAAGAAGCTCACTTTGAAATTAAAAATAAGGGTACATGTCATAGGACACTGGTTTATTTTAAAAGTATGTGTTTCCTGTGACTCATAGTGTTTCTGACACTAATGTGCACTTTTAACAGGATAATATTATTCAGGCAGGCCACATACTATGTGATACAGACTGTGGTGTCCAAGTTAATACTGTTTAATTTGTTTTAGACTTAGACAAAGTTGAAGTGAATTCTCAGATTTTATTAAAAATTACTGAATTTACTGTGACAAACGCAACTTCTTTGAATTTTTGTGTTGTAAAAGAATCAGTAAAATAAGCAATATGATCATATGAACACAGCCAACAAATACAGACAGTTCACTGCTTTAATAGTTGTATCAAATGAAATTAACATTGACATATATATACTAGCACAACGCACAAGAGCAGGTAATAATATGTCACTTGAAAAGTGCAGTTTTAAATCCAAGAAATTCAATTATAGTGCTTATGCATGTGATATTTTAGATAAGGTTATACTTCACATATTTGTGTATGCTGATGGTTTTTTCAGCTGTTAGCTGAATTTACTGATTGTGTCAGTAAAACTGTAATTTTCAGGAGGAACTCTTGCCCTTTATTGAAGATAGCAGAGAGAAAATTGTTGCTGTTTACAGCTGTTTACAGAGAACTGAGAAGAGCTCTAAAACTGATGCTCGTAGTGCATACGTGTTGATTTCAGCAAAGAAACAAAGGAATGAATGGTAATGGAAAAGGCAAAGTAAGATGGAAATGTAGCTGAGGTGTGATTCATTTGTGGAAGTTGTTACCCATTTAGATATTGTTCCACTTAGAATTGAGTTACCTGACATTTGTTGCACCTTCTTCCAATACTCTGTTCTTATGTCTTTCCTTTCCCTAAAACTTTGAAGCTTAAGTCTGTGTTTTTTACCGAGACAATCACAGAAAATAGAAGACAAGAAAATGACGCTGTAATAGCCTTGGCCCGTGCATTAGTACAAGACTAATCCCTTCATCTTGGCCACTAATGTGCTATTCAAGTTGTTGTTGAATATTTTCATTTGTAGTATCTTCCTACTGTTACAGGACTCTTACTAATGAATAATAGCATTTCGCTTATGAATTGCATTAATGTTTCTTTCTATAACTCCTTTGATAACATTCCTACCATCTTCAGAGGCACTGAATAATTCCCTTTGCTTACACAGTCACCTGTAAGGTATTCATAGGATGTAATATTTTCCAGGTTTTTTTATTTTCTAAAGTAGAGAGTGTATTAATTTTTTTGTTCATTAGCCAAAACAAATATAACTGTGGTGTCCAGAACAGTCTCTGTCAAAGGGTAAGACATCTGTCACAGAGAGCATGGGTGGGTATGTTCTTTGATTAAATCTGTCTAATATTTATGCTTATAAATGTAGCTCCTTCAGTCTCTCTTCTTAAGTCATAGCCACTTTTATTTGTATATTTATTTGCTCCTTTTTCAGTTTTCTTCAGCTTTTCTAAAACCATGCTAAACCATAGAGGCTTGGTTGCAAATAGAATTTCAAATTATATTTTCTTACAGTCACTTCTTACTCAAGATTTGCAATATACTTAAGCACAAATATCCATTTATAGGAGAGCTTTTTTTTGCAGCTGCTGCTTTTTTTTTTTTTTTTTTTTTAAGGCCCTTTTTATGTGTTTTCTGGATTAGGGTTTTCTCTGTCATCTGCGTATTGTTTTAACTATACCTATGCAATTTCTTCTGTCTAGTTTTCTTCACAATTATCTTTTTGTTTGTTTGGATATTCGTTTAGGCAAAAGGGTGTGTCTCTCTTAGGTGGTAAAGACGACCCTTCTCAGCAGTTTTTGAAGATCTCTGGCTGCCAAACAGCATCATTCTGCCATGCCAGTGGAGGTCAAGAGTTGAGGCAATTTTTGATATGAACAGCTTGCTCTTGCAACAATATAGCCATGGGCTGATCTGCAGTTACAAAGGTTTGACCTATACATTTTGGTGCGGGATGGGAAGATCTGAGCTAAAGTTCTCCTGAAAAAAGTGTTGAAATTTCTGAAATGTAAGGGGAAAAGCGCAAAAATCCACATTTACAACAAACTGAGGGACCTGGCTATCAATCCATTGTGTAAATGCTCCAAGTTTGCATACAAGATGTAGTTGCTGTATTGCTTAGTAGAAATTGCAGTTATATAGATCAAATACCTCTCTCTTTGATGTATGTTCAATAAGGACCTTTGGAACGCTGAAGGTGGCTAAATAATGCTGGATCATGCAATCTGAGATTTGAAATAAAGCAAAAAGTTTTGATTAATTGTTCTTTAAGTAGCGCTAGTAGGATAGAAGGAAACCGCATGAGTTGAAGAATGCATTGAAAAAAATAGAACCACCCAGGGAGAATTAGAGCATGGAAAGTCCTGAAGTAAAAGAAAAAATGACTAGATGAAAAAAATAGCATGAGAAATAAAGAATATGAAAGAAAGGTATTTCTTCTGTTGAGAAGTGGAATTTCATCATGAAACCTTCGATGAGCTCTGCTTCTGCACTAACTGTTGTGATGGAACTTCTATATTTCCTGTTAAACTCTTAAGAACTGTAAGTATTTTTCTGCGATACTAGACGATGTCTAGAAAATACACAGATAACAAGCTTTTCTAAAAATAGCTTTATAAATGAAAAGGTTGAAAATGAGAATTTTTATGAAGCATTTTGTTTGTTTGTTTTAGGTAGATATAGATTCATTTTTAAGGTTTTCATGATTTATTTAAATTTTTTTTTGTGCTATAAGTGAGTTTCAGGATCCAAACCAAGAAGTAAGGTCTTATGGTGTCAGCTGCCATACCTATTCGTAACAAAACTGTAGTCTCTAGCCTTAAAGAGCTGAAAGCCTGAGCAAAAGACAAGAGACAACACATAGATGCAGTGTATGGACAGGAAATGTCAAGTTTACAGTAGGATAATATCAGGAACAGAACAGGTAATGGTGAAAAATTCATCAGCTGCCTACTTACTAGGTTATCTGCAAGCAACATAACTGAGAAAAAAAAATCGTAGGAGGAGAAAGGGGAAGTCAGTTGGCTTTATGCATAGCAAGCTTTTTTGAAGTATATTCTTTTTTTTCTGTTTTTTTTTCCCCTCCTGTAAATTACTGCTGCATAAAATTCCTCAAGCTCTGTTTTTTTCATTTTTAATCAATATTCACTTAGTGTATGAGATTTAGAAAATATGCTTGCTTTCAATCTTTGGAAAACATTAGCATTTTTGTAGCTTTCTGTGTTTGAATTTCAGACGAAGATGCATGTTTCAGCAGTTTCTCCACTCTGCCTTTGAAGGAAGAATATCCTGTCATTTAACCACTCTGCATTCATGAGCGAAAGAAGTACCTGACTAGCGCTAGCATCTTTTCTCCTTCCTGCTCAGCTTTTGGGATATGTTAGAACAATGCTATGAATTGCTTTAAAATTAGGTATTGGGCGTGAACCCAGATCTGTCGCACTCCCTTTTCTCTCAACAATTACTATGCTAAAATCTTTTGATTCCTGCAGCTTCATCTTCTGTAAAACGTGGTGGCAGAAGGTAGAATTCAGCAAAGTATGAGGGGTTTTTTTACTTTAGAATGTGATAATTATGTCAATAGACCTGAAGGTTTTGTAAAGAAAAGGCAGCGATGTGAAAGTAATTTGAACTGACTGGGAAAAGCTGCTGGGAACTGACTTCACTGTGTCACAGTTAAGTATGCATTGTAATAAAAGGTGGATAATTTGATTTTTGACTGTTTATAAAATGTTACTATGATAAAGTAGATAGTGAAGTTAGGTAAAATCCGGGAATATCAAATTCCTTAAGGAGCTCCTAGTAAGTGGATACCCTGTATCCTACAAAGACATCACAGTTGTTTTGCTTCTTGCAGTTTAAGGAATGGAAAAATCAAATGAAAAGTCTTGAAATTATTTTAAATTTTGCAAAAACTACTAGTGAATAAAACATGATATGAGCGAAATGGGAGAAGTAAGACTGTTGTTATATTTCTTTGGAGATTAATAAATTGCAGTAATTGTGAAGACAGTGTTATCCTCAGCTTTGAGCCATACTGTGCCCAATGTGCAGATCAGCAGGACGGTAGCAGAATGGATGACATCTGGCTTAAATGGTGGCGTCCAGTGAGACTGCTGTTCCATCCTGTGGTAGCGTGCCCAAGCTAGGCTAAGTGCATCCAATTCTGAAGGAGTCCCTTCCCCGTCTGCCTCAGTGCCAGGGAAAGGACGACAACTGACCATCTGTGTTTTCTCAGTTGCATTATTGGCTCTGTCCTCTGGCAGCAGACTGCATACTGCTATAACTGCTGATACACAGACACTTGCAGACGCTTCCTCATAAGAAGAAATTAAATTAATTAGGCAGCTGCTCGGTGCTGACAACAAGGCATATCCTTTTATCATGTGGTCCATCCTAATGGAAGGAAAGAAGTATATCCACTGACCAGGAAATAAACTAGTAGTATGACTGGACCATATAGCAGGCAGTTGATTTTTGGCTCTGTCCAAGGAAGGTGGAATTTCAGGCACTCGGTGGACATCAGGACTATTGTGGACATTTTGGGTATCTACAGTCTATATTAGAATAAGTGGCTTCACAGATCTGATGTAACTACTGAGCTGTTTTTAAGTGCTTCATAATGTTACCCTAAGGAGTTAAAAAACCAAGTTGTTGCTGTTGAATATTAATATAATATTAAAACCCAAAACTCAGTATAGTTCCTAGCTATTTAAAAAGATTATTACCCTTGATGCTCATCTATGTGCCCTGCTTTAAGCCAATTTAAGTGATAGGTAAAATGATTATCTTTCTCTGGAGCACAGTGTTTTAGAAAATAGTGGTTTATAGTGTTCTGTGCACATCTGGAAAAACGTTCCATGTTTAAATGGATGTGGCAGAATGGAATGAACTTGGGGCAGGAAATATAGACGCTGAATTTCTTTTCTTCACTGGTTCTTTATGCTTGGACAAGTGCAGAATTAAGAATAATTCAGATAAAAGAATGTAAAGATAGACCCATCATCTCAGAATTTGCCTGTCCCTGGCTCAGCCTTCATTATTCTTGACTGTAACGAGGCAACTTTGCTTTCTGTTTGCTCAGACTTCTGCCCCGTATGAAGAGGTTAATATCGCATACTTTGCAGTACTTGGAAGTGATTATATAAAAAAGCCAAAATAATCCTGGATTATTTCAGAGAAAAATGTAATATAATTTTCTTAACTGTTAGTCTTTTGCAATTTAAGAAGCCTATTTCTTGTTTAAATTCCAGTACTGAGTGCTCACGGCATTCTCCAAAGTATATAATTTATGGCCTAGAAAAATGTTGCTTGTATATGCTTCATGGAACTGATGTATAAACAATTACTTTTTTGTCATAAATACAAGGTTTTTGTAAGGAATCCTTGTGCAGTCTGCAATTGCAGTAGCCTTTTATCTGGAGTTATTTGATTTTTTAAAAAAATCAAGGTAATTAATATGCTTGCAAGACTAATATGCACATTTCATTCAGATCATTTTTATGCGGGCTATGAATTCCTTGCCATAGGAATCCAACAGAGTTAAAAAAGGCTGGTTAAAATAAGCTTCTGAGGGGCTAATCTGAATAATACTGCTCAAAATGTGCTTCTGCCTGGGAGAACTGTTAGAAAATAATTCACATTAAGTTTTCCTCTTACTGTTTGCTGCTTAATTTGTCAACTGGGGCAATGTAAGCTACAAAAACTAGAGCTGTGAAAGGAACTTACTGTGCAAGGCTGTTTTATAGTTAATATTTTGCATATATGATCAACTCTTGACGAACTGTGGTCCAATTATTCAGCTTGCAGATTAACCATGTTTTGCGTGTAGAAACATCTGTGCTGGCATTGTTTTGACCAAATTGGACCTAGAATGAGTAGATAAACTTATTTGTTGTGCTTGTGGTCTTACCACTGCAGACTGATGAAACTCAGATGTCCCTGAGCCCTAGTCACGCTAGCTGATCACTTTTTTTGCATTTGCATGCTCATTGCATCTTTCTGTGGCTTAATTTGCATTCCCAGGATTTGGATTATTTTCCTTACCTGAGATCCCTGTTTCTTTACTATATGTAAATTGTTATATGCTCCAGAAACGCACAAGATCATAGCCAGCGGGGCCTAAGTGATGCACCAGAATTAACCTAACGTGGAGAACTTGTTGGGGCAAGACGAGTTCTGGCTCAGGCAGCTGGATCTAGGGTGCCAAATTTCTAGGTGACATGTTCCCTTCTTCTCCTCTGTGGACGTGACATGCACAGAGAGATGATACATACCTGTTCAGTTGCATGGGAGCAATGAAGGGTTCCAAACAAATATAGCAGGCAGGAGGTGGCAATCCTGAACAAATAAATGAACCAACCTACAAAACTTTTACACAATCCTGAATGGCCCTCAGGGAAGTAAAAGGCCAGGAGCGGACAAAATGAATCGTTTTGACAAAATGAACATTATTCCAGTTACATGCTTACCCAAGGACAACTGAGAAACATAAGAAGTCACGTGTGTGAGGAGGTTTAGGGAAGTCTCAAACCTACTGTACGTATTCTGACTGTCTGTGCTATGCATATATGGCAGAGCTGGTTACAGGGCAGTGAAAACATTCCTACCTGTGCAATAGTCTGCGTGGCCTGTCCAGCTGGAAAAGGGAAATTCTGGCATAAATGCTAATTAGAGAAGAATTGACGCTTTTTATAATGGAAAAGGAGCCTGTTTGATGCATAGTTACCGTTAGATACTTTGTTAATGCTATTACATGGTGAAATTATACAGTATTCAAATGAATATTCAAAATGCAATTAACTTACTCAAAATTGGACCTGAAAAGGCTGATGTTTCTGTATACTGCTTTTGCAATTCACCTGTATTCTTAATATGATACTAATTAATCAAGCTGGTCTACTTTGCAGGCATAAAATAAGCTTAAGAATAATGTTATGAAGAAAGGTTTATTTTATTTTGAGTCTTGTAAAACCCATACCTGTTTATAGTTTAAGTGAAACTGTGAATGTCTCAGATTTTCTTATGAACAATGGTTGCAATAATGTGTTACAGCCCCAAAAGTTAATCCATTTCTAAGGAAAACAGTGTTTTTGTTTCTAAAAATTCATGAGGACAATATTAGGGTTTTTTAATTCTCTTTTCTCCAAAGAGAACAGCCTTTAAAAACGTCAATGCTGTGTTTTTAAAGACTTTTTTTTTGGGGGGGGGAAGTCAACAGTACAAAATAAAGCTTAATTTCATTACAGAGAGAATAGCGTAATTGTAAATGATAATCCCTTTTCATACTTAGTTTTGTTAAAGGTTTGAATGACCATCTTTTAATGTGAAAATTAATTTGCTATTTTGAGTTTTGTATTTGTTGTAACTGCTCATAATTTGTTTGGCTTTCCTGTATAAGGTGGGTTTCTTTGTTGTTTTCCTTCAGCAAATTAGCATTTGAAGCATTTAGAAGTGTGTTCATGAGTGGCTTTCTTATTTTGAAAATGCATTTCATGACAGGAAGATTGTTTAATTTCTCCTAATGAAGTTCAGATTCTGTATGTGGTTGAAGCTCTGTGGGAGCTTGTTCTGCAGTCATAGTTTGTGTGATAGAAACATCTTAATAGTTCTCCATGCTTACATGTGGATTACTGACACTGGCTCCCATTCTGTGGGAGGTATTCAATGGAGTTTCTCTAAAAATATACCTCTTTTTTGGAAGGTGTTTGTTCTTTTTTTAGTGATTACTTTTCCTGGTAAAAATTCTACATTTCACTAGGACCAGAATTTCTTTCTCCTACAAAAGTGGAAATAAAATAGAGAACACAACAGAGAACATCATTGTTATGCCACTGTATAAATCCATAGTTTGTCTACATCTTGAATGCTGTGTGCAGTTCTGGTCCTCTCATCTTGAAGAGAATGTAGTAGAATTGGAAGAGGTTCACAAAAGAGCAACAAGGATGACCGAAGGTATGAAATGTCTTCTGAGCCATTTACAATAACTTTGTACAAAGGACGGTTGCATTGGATAGGGTTCTTCAGTCTATAAAAGAGATTACTTGGGAAGAATAAGATACAGATATAAGAGAAATCTAGAAAATCATGAGTGTCCTGGTGAGAGTGGATGGGGATTGGTTGTGCTAGACTATGTACAAGGGACAAAGGGACTAAATAGTGGGTTATGAGGTTTAGTCTGGGAATTAGGAAAAACCTTTTCACTAGGAGGGGGCTGCAGCACTGGAACAGGTTATCCAGGAACCCCCATCCTTGGAGGTTTTCAAAGTTCATCTCTGAGTGGGAGGCTGGACTTAAATGACATCCAAAAGTCCTATCCAAGCAAGATTTCTTTGATTCTGTTAGAGGGAGACATCACATACGTTCTTATTCTTCCCTAAGCATCCAGTTATGGAGACAATTCATTCTGGATACAGGTTGCTGGGCTTCATGTCCATTTAGTCAGATATAGTACAGCCACTCCACTGTTGTATGTTAATATCTGTCCTAAAAAGCTGTATAGGGCTTTTTTTTTTTTTTTTTTTCAGAAGCACACTGTGATTTAGAAAGGTAATGGTAATAGAAAAGGCTTTAAACACTGGAGTAACATATTGTATTTTTTTTACCTGGAATCAATTTCTAAGTTCTCAAAAATTTTGAAAATAATTCTAAGATTTAGATTTTATGACTTTCATCCATGAAAAGGAATAGGACAACTCCCCTTGAAAAGTAATCACCTGAGTATATACTTTCTATATGACAAAGCCATGGTTGTGGTTCTATGTTCGCCTGTTTTAGAGATTGTAGTGCTGTCTAACAGAAGTGTTAGTGCTTCTAACAGAAGGCTGTTATGAAACAAATTTGAAAATCTGCTTTCATTTCTGTTTTCTTCTGCTCCCTGTCAGCTGTCATGGCCTTTACCTTTCCGTTTCCCAAAAGATCCTCCTATAACCTATCACATTACTATCACAGTACAACCCTGTTTATACTTATATCTGGAAAGAACAGCCAGCTAAAATGTCCAGTATTCTTTTAACAAATGCAAATTGTCACCTTGTCAAGATTCATTGCAAAGAACACTGTCAGACATTGATCTTGCAAAGTACATTTATGAGAGTCCTATAGTTAAAACAAGTTCTATGGGATAGAAAACCTTTGTTTTAGACAAGAATTAATTTCAAAATTTATTGTTAGTATTTCCTGAAGGCATAGGACTAGAAAATACATAAATTGATTTTCACTATAATTTGACATCAGTACATATTTATTCTCAGTATTTTTAAACTACTCTTAATTAGACAACTCAGAATCAGAATCAGCATCATGTATTTCCTTAAGTTAATTAAATGTGTACACTAATAGAAAGTATAGATTCCATATTAAAAACAGAGAGAAATAATTATTTTTCCTGGCTAATTCCAAGGATTAACCCTTATTCTGAAGAAAAATATCAGAGAAATTGACATTTTAACGTTAAGCAATTTAGATGTACTTTTTTCTTCTTATCTGCATTCTCTCATTGCTTATTAGGTCAGCGATTTTGGTTTTCATTTTCCTCATTAATGAAAAGCATGTCACTCGAAACATCAGTGAGGGCTGCCAAGTATGTACACAATTTTCTAAATTATTTCAGTGCTCTCATTCTTTTCTTCTTTCCTGTTTAATGTTTGTAGATGACACATTAAAAAAAAAAAAAGCTAACAAGGCCATCATGTCTGTAAGCTGCCAAGTGATTCTGTGCTGGAAGATTAGAAAACATGTTCCTACAAAAAATCCACTTAAAATTATTTTTGCATATTTAAAACACTAATTTATTTTATATTAACTTGTATTTTACCTCCAGTAAAACTAACTTTTATAAGAAGATCAAAAAATATTTTGAGAAGTGGCAGACTTTCTACATGGGGAAGGGCATCTGGAGACACTGACAGCACGGTCCTCAACAACACTGAGGACTTCATTGCGTGCTGTACAGATTCTGCTAAATCAGTCCTTGGACCTTCATGAGGTTGTTCTGGAAATGCTTGGGATGCGACAAAGCTGCTATAAGGGATTCTTATAGATATCTTATGGTGTTATCTTATAGATAACACCACTCCTTAGAGAGCAGATGTGCAATTTATTGTGCCTTATGCATCTCTCTCACATGTCATAGAATGAAAGAGTAGAAACAATACTACTCTGGTATAATGACTGTATTGGCATGCAGCAAAGTGTTACGGGTATATTCTGCAGGAATTTAACATAAGGTGAATGCTTATCCTCATCTGAGTGGAAATCTCTGGTATACAGGGTTCTAACTAAAAAAAAAGAAAAATCCCACTTTTATTCTGGTTTTCCTGATCTCCTTAGCTTAAGCTGTGGTCCTATAAATATGCCCCTTTCCTCAGAAGGAAGTATGTATGGGCACTGTGGCACAAAAAGCAACCCAAGTTGTGTCTTTCATCATGTGACTCACAGATGGCTCTTGCACCTCTTTAGAAACCAAAAATCTGATCACCTTATTAACACTTGTGAATTAAATATAAAATTTGCAATTATAAATACCTGTCTCAGAATCTCTTCTCAGTCAGTCAACGCCGTGGATACTTCAGCATTCAGTGTTCTTTGGTTTGAGCACTCATGACAAATGCAAATGCTTTCAGTATTGAAACTGTGAGTGTTAGAGGTAAGGTACTGTCAGGAGCCTTGATGGTCAGTTAGCAGAGAGAGAGGATGCCTGGAAACACCGAAGCTGTTGAAGCCGAGGTAACTTGTGTTACCTTGAGCTGTGGTGTCCCTCCCTATGGTGCTAGCGGGAGGAGGACGCCTGGGGTGTGGGATACCCCTGAAACTTCCCTAACGCAACTGGAAGCAAATACATTTAACACTGCTCAGTTTCTGCTGCCAAGGGAAGTGTTTCCTCAGATTTGCTGAAGGAAAATTGCAGGACAAGGGGGCGGGGGGGAAGTCTGTGTGCCCCTTTCTGGTGTTTTAAAAGCGTGACTGAAAACATCCTATTTTCTGTTATTCATTCCAGTTCAGGAGTTGTGAATTAAAGGAATTTTAGACATTTTTAGTGTAAAGACATGTTTCTCTTAAAATCGTTTAAAGTAAGCCATATGAATTAACATGTTGTGGAACAGAACCATTCCTTGGTACATTTAAAGGCATGCAATATCTCTTTAACATGGTGCAGCCATTTTAATGATTTTCCATAGTAATTTCTCCTTTTGGCTGTATTGTATTCAACCTCATTTTAATTGGTCTAAATACTCTGTAACTGATGTCTTACTTTTTATTGACTCCTTGCAGTGTTCTCTTTTCAAGAAGTGAAAATACTACTACAGCGGCATCCTCATTTGTCACATTTCATAGCAACTCAGAATTCCTCTTCATTAGAAATACTTTGGTTTTCCTTCTAAGGTCAAGTTAATGGACAACTATTCTAGAAAAGACCTGTTAGTACATTTAGTTTATCTGGCTATTCTGCAATTTCAAGATGTTAGCACTTTTAAGAAGGTGTTAGAAAAGTATTTTATATTGGTGCTAATTCAGTGATTGGTTTGTTGCATTGAGCAATCATGAATTATGAGTGTTCACATTATAAGAATAGATTGTCTTGGGAGGCAGTCTAAGCATTCATGGGGTCACAGAAATAAGAAGATGAATTCAGTAAAACAAGATCCACAAACTAATCATAATCGATGAAAGAAAGATGGTCAGTAATTATGATCAAAACGTTTTCTGGGAAAAGGGAATGACTTAGAAAATGTATATTTAATGACTTAGACCATTAGATGTCTTCTACAGAAGTATAGAAAAGCAATCAAAACTGAAAGCTCATTTATAAGGTAGTAAAGTTTCTGAAATGTAATTGTTGCCTTAAGGAAAAACATTTAAAATACAGGGTTTGTATTACACTTGTTTAGAATGGGTCTTTTTAAGCAGAACAGGGAGCAACCTCTAGCTAAATGGGACTTGCAAAATAAAACTAGAATACAATGAGAAAATGGTTGTTTTGCAACAATTTTAGAAATGGCAGAATTTGGCAGAGGGCAGATACATCCCTGAGCCCTGTTTGTGTGGCAGTATTCTAGCATGCCTTCTGGTTGTGGCTGAAGCAATTCAAAGGCTGGATAGCAGCTGGCCTGCATGCTGAGAAACACTTAGCCTCTTTTATATGCTTGACTGTATGCAATCGCCAGGCATGCAGCAAGGACTGACTGGTGGGGAATTAGAGACATAAACGTGATCTCCTCGGCTTCTCTGGCTTGTTACAGACACAGGTAGAACACAATTATTACCGGGATTTTCCCACTGGGAACTCTGGAGGCTTTGTAACCAAAAGGACGCCTCGAAATAATTGAACCACTGCAACCCCACTGTTAGAGTTCTGGAAGACAGCTGAACAGGCAGAAGGCTTCCACACATCTTGCAGATTTTTGGACGGACCTCTAGCTTTTAAGATAGTGAGAAGTATGAGGAGACATCTTTATTTTCTGAAAGGACAATGATGGGTTTCTCTATTAATCTGGTGAATGCTTCCTACCAAAAACTTCCTTATTATATAGGGTAATATAAAAGTAGCCTGGCATCTCTGATTCATAAGGATAATGAAAAAATAAATAATCTATGTATATAAAATTTGAAACTGGATATTTGTTAGTAACCTCATTCCTTTTGATAGCATGATTATTGCTTTAGGAATAAGATAGAAACAATAATTTTTTTAAGGAAAAGACATCACCATAAAATCACCAGGTATTAAATATTTCCATCAAAAGAAAGAAAACACAACAGGTTACATCAATTCCTGCATTTCCATCACATCCATGTGAAGTCAATGCTGGTTAATATTAAGGCAGATCTAAAGCAAAGCATAGCAGTGTTTTTTTAAAAAACAGGAGAGTTCAACCTCCAAAGGCATAGTCTAGACAATACAGCATTTAAGATGAAATATTAATCAAAATATTAAAATTGGGGAAATGTGGTGATTTAGGCAGTGCCATGGGACATTGGACATTTACACTCTCTCTCTGGTTCTTCTATGCACTTCCCATAAACTTGCCATTTTTCCCCTCAGTCTGTATCCAGTCCATTTGGCTCGCAGCATGTCCGATTCCCAGAGTAAGGCGAGTGCCCAGCTGAATCCGGACTTCTATTCAGGCTGAGACCCAGGTGTGCACCATCGCCTGGTATCTGTGGACAATAAACAAAGGCCCTTGGGTAGAGTCTGCTGGGGCCCCTGATGTGTAGGTGTTCCACAACTCGGTGAGATGAATGTGGCACATTAAATGAGGAACGCCTTGGCACACTGGTGCAGAATGCGGCACAGTTATTCAGCTTTTCGTTTTTCCTCCATTGTTTCAGAAAGAAATTAATTTTAAAAACAATTGTAGATTCTCGCAAGTGGGACAAGAGAACAATCAGAGTTGATGGTATTATTACTTCTTACCTCCCAAGTGCTTTACAAGTGAAGGAGGCTTTACGCTTCCTCGGTTGCTGAAGAAAACAGCTCTTTAGTGAAAAATGGCAAGCATGTAACAGTATTCAGACATACACAACCAAAGATGTAGTCAAAGGTAAATGCAGGTACATCATGTTTGCCCATTTCTAGTTTGGTTGCCATCAGGTTTACCAGCGCAGTACTGCACAAACCAACTAACTTGTGAAATAAAGAATGCCAGATCCTACTCTGCAACTGCAAAGGAGTGCAGAACTGAATTAATCTGAGAGTCCTGGGTTGGCTTATTTCTTGATTGTCTGCCGCAGAACAGAAGGGTACTATTCCTAATTTTTTAGTTTGAAATTAAAGGGCAAGAAGGTATAATGCAAACTGATGAAGTAACAGTAATGATAAGCAAGTTTTTCAGCACAGTTCTAATATCCCCCTTCTTCCTCTTCTATCATACGGATGGCTGCGGGAGAAAAAATATGAAGTAAAAATGAGATAGGGAAGAGAGAAACTGAAATTAAAATATGAGGGTTATAGGAAAAGCTTTCAAGAAATTGAGTAAAAGCAGAAACATGTAAGATAATGATGAGAGAAGAAAACATAAACGGACAGAGAAATCCCACCCCCCCAAAAAAAAGAAGAAAAAGCAAGCCATGGGCCCCAGCTTACTGATGGCCAGAAGCTCCTGGTCAGGTCTCTCTCTACTCGATCAGAGTTAGTGATAAGCGCTTGCTTGCGTGCTTTGCTTTCTGTGTTCGTAGTACTGGTTTTAGCTGTTGGCATTTTCTTGTACAATACCTCCTGAGCAACCGATTGTACTTTCCTCCCATGACTAATTTTAGCGCTGACTACTTACGAGGTTCTTTGTCTTTTTGATCTTTGGGGACAGAATGGATTTACACAGTAAAGTGTCCAGCTGTGTTATATGACAGCACTATTATACCTATCGTAGTAATGTTAAAGTAATGTACTTATGAATGCCATGTGGATCGTTCTACAAAGGCAGCTCTTGTGCTGCAGGCCAGAAAATGAACGCTACCTAAAGCTTGATGGAAGAAGGCAGCATTAATCTAAATATGTGTGAAACCATTACAATATATGGCTGTGTTGTCTAAGTAGCTACACAATACTTACTTCCTGGAAAAATTCCGGATGTGTTGATGTGGGGTCGATTTTCTCTTATTCATGGAACTGAGATCCCAGTTCTTGATATGAAAAAACTTTAGAAATCATAAAAGAAATCATAATTCATGATCATGAAAATAATTAAACTCAGATTTTTGGGGGCTTTACATTTCATCTGCTGTCCTTATAAAATATTTTAGATATCCTTAAACATTGTGACTATTTTATGTATTCACAGTAGTCGGCTCCTGCAATTGCTTGTTTTGGTTCAAGCAGGACTGCAGGTACCTAAACCTTCTGTAGCCTTTTATAGCTAGGGAGGCCAGTGAGAGCTTTAAAGGAGGACAGGTTGTGAAAAAGGGTGGCATTGGAAATTTGTATGCCTACTCTAACGTGAGTCCTTGAGGACAAGGACTTCCTGATAATGTTGAATTCACTTTCGTTCATATATTTTTAAAAGCAGGAGAGAGCATAAATCCAATATTTTTGTCTAGTTTAGCATAGACTGTTATATTTTATATGGGTGTGATAACAAATTGTATTTGAAGAAAGTGTATCTCAAAACCCTGCTTTTCTGATCTGAAGGTAGCAGACGACACAGAATCGGACTTTGCCTTATTTATTCCAATGCTTAATCAGCCTCAATTATATAAATTAAAACCTTATTTATAATGTTACTTCATCAAGTACAGCAAAAAGTATTTTTTTATGCTTATCTAAAGCATCTTTTCATATCCCATTTTTTTATGCCCACAAAGGTGCTTATTCACTATTGAGTCATCTCCCAATTTTCTTTTGATAAACCGAGCACACGGAATTCTTTACATCTTTCCCTGTTAGATGATTTCTTCAGACTTCATTAACTGTGTGTTTTGAAAAGCATATTTTTTCAAGTATGGGCAGCAGAAGTATATGCATTGCAGAAGCACTGTGGTATATCTTTATCTAGTCTCATATACAGAGAGCATCAAGTGAGCATTCATACGACATTTATGCTGCTAGGGTTTCTTTAAATCCTTTTTAATGAAGCATCATGCTGAAAACATGAATATATTTGCTTGAACAATATAACATTTGCATCTTTTCCAAACTCGCTGCTTTCCAGAATAAGGTAAGATTGTATTCGTTATTCATGAATCTGTGGCTTAAAACCATTCAAAATGACCAAGCAGTCAAAATCTAAAACCTTATATGACTGTCCTGCCCTCATTACTCTCCTGCTCTCATCATGTAAGAGTTATTGAGCTTTATGGCCTTTGCATTGATAACAATATTTAAAATAACTTCCAATAAAAGTACTGCTGGCTACCAAAGCAAATGCCATTTCCTGTGGAATCCCTTACAGAAGCTTTCACTTGTGGGTCTTCTAAAGTGTTGCAAGAAAATGTTCTAGGTCAATTTATGAAAGGAAAATCATAATTTATGCTGTCTTTATTCAAGTAATCAGTCTTTCATAGAGATCTGTAAAACCTTTGGATATCAATATTCAGTCCAACAGCTCTCCACCTCACCTGGCCCAACTATCCCAGGACCTTTAGGCACCATGATCCTGCCCAGTGGCCCCTCCGTGCCCCGTCCCAACAGCCATGGGAATCCTTGGAAACCCACATTTCCTTTCTTTTCCCTTCCCACTTCCCACTCCTCTCCTTTTTTTTTTTTTTTTTTTTGCGGGGGGGGAATGGCTAAAGGGTGGGGTGAAGGACCACCAGTGACCTTTTTGGGTTGCTTGAGGCTCTGCCACTCTGAGGAGATAGCGCTTGCAAGGGAGTGTCTCTCAGACAAGAAAACTTGCTCTTCCTTACTGCATGGGCTCTGCATGGTTCCTGTACCTTTGGAGGACATTTTGGTAATGACTTCTAGATGTTGCGAGCCCTAGGAACTTCATTAGCATGGAGAGGGTGCTTCACTTAGCATTAGTTGAGTTTCCTCAAAGGGACTGATTGTGCATTTTCAAAAATTATATTATGAATAGGATCCATACTTCACCTCTTTTGATGACACTTTCTCTTCAAAGGACCTGATCTTTCCACTGACATCTGTTATTGTCCCCTTCTGAATTCCTCTTACAATGTTTAGAGGGCCCAGAGGAAAAGACATTTTAACTGACATTTAGAAGGCAGGTATTTTTTCTTATTTAATTTCTTCTTTGGTTTTGCATGCCCCTCATTCTTGTTTCCATTCAAATGAATTCCTGCATATTTAGCTGCACTGATATTTTGGCTGATATTTTGTGGCACCAGATGAATTCCCTGTTGAAGTGTGGCAGCCACAGCAGCCTGTTTAGGAAAGGCAGTACTGTCTGTGGGATAAAGCATATGGCCAAGTGCCAGACCTGTCTGCCTCCTCCAGGCTCTCTCACTGGTAGCGCATGTAAGTTATAATGTTCATGTGTAAGTATTAACAGAACCATCTTCTGCCAAATTTCCCTTGTGGTGGAGCATAGCAGGACACAGAGGTGAACATCTGCAGTACCCTGTTCAGGACTGCAGAGGTGCCATCAATATCCTTGCCAGCAGTGTTCCCTCCTCCATACTCCGTCCTTACTCTCCCTCTCCTCAAATACTTATTTACTCTTTGCAGTGTAAAACTCCCTCAGCAGGTTGGAGTGAGAGTAGCCCTTGCCCCTGCTTCCCTTCACGGCAGTTTATGATTGCACTCAGAGCGGTGCTGTGGGAAGCGTGAGATGGAGCGTGTCCTTGGCAGATGGCCACAAGCACACCAACCCTCTGGCCAGGGGAAAACCAGGTCACACCACCTTGGGCTGGTTTCAGAAGGACCAACCTACTCTTGCATTTCAGAATGAGGAGCTTCACTTCAATGTGCCAAAGGAAAATTCAAGATGTGAATCTTGACTAAAGGGAAGTTACCTCACTAAACCCCCCAATATTACTGAGATTACTATTTAACTGCATTAGAATGAAAACTGCTTATGGGGAGAAAGTTTGTGAGCATAGCTGGTTTGCATATTTATACTCTTAGTCACTGACTGAAATAAGTGTATAAAACTAAACACTGTTGTGCTGCATATAGCGGTTAGAAAACCAAAGTGCTCTCCTAAAGGCCTGTATACTTTTGTCATTGCAAACAGTAAGATTTATGGTATCTCACTTATTGTCCCTACTGCTGCCGACTTTTTCACAGTTGTTAGCAAATGTAGCTGTATTATTACCTGACGTTTCTTGTTTGCAACACTGAGAAGTCAACATCATTGACTAATTTTGAAAGACCCAAAAGTGGAGCGCTGTTAGTTTTTTTGACAATTTGCTAATTAAAACAAGTCAGCAAAAAATCTAATAAAGTAGAAAAGTGTGCACGGGGAAAGGAAATGGAGTGATGAATATCAGATTTCCCTCTGAGACTGTTGATCCCAGAATATTAATCTATGAACCCATGCCATTGACCATCCACCAGCCTGATCGGTACGAAGTGGCATCTTTATCATCCTGACAGAAACAGTATGTTGCCCCAGCATGAAAAAGAGATTGTTTTCAGAGAACGTACAGGAAACCTTGTCATAGGTTTGGAGGAAACCTCTGCAATGGCTACTCTAGGTGTACCACCTATGTGAAGTGCCTGCTTTGGTCTTGTTTACACAAGACCAAATAGCTGATAGAGTGCTGATGGAAATGAAAATGTTTTTGTGTGGGTCTGACTGAAGTACATTAATGAAGTGACTGCAAATGTTTGTTGTGGCCACCCCTTCCCTAACCACCTGGTTCTTCAGCTTGGTTGATTGCCCATCTTAGGTTTCAATTAACCCAGAACTCCAAAACCAATAACAAAAGTCAGCATATTGTTTTTAAACTTTTGTTGTGTTTTCTTAAATTTCTGATGCAGACAGTTGTAAAAAAATCACTAGAAGATTTTGAGGTAAAAAACTTCAGCTTTCGCCTTAGAAATATTCAGATAGAAGAAATTTTCCTTATAGCACTTTTCACATTTCTCAGCATTTTAAAATGTGAATATCTACCAGAAAGTATTCTAATATTTTTATTACTAGGAAAATTTTGTCATTAAAAGGCCCAGACAATTTAAAAAGAAGTGTAAGAAGTAATACGTAAAGCACACCATCAATACACACTTTCTAGATCCTACGTTTATGAACAGTTGTATTTTGCATCAGCAACATTAACAACTGAACCCATGTGCTAGTAACGCTAATAAGGAGATGTCTGTTTTTCACCTGCACATGGAAATAATGAGTGGTAAAGTTCATTCCTGAGAATATATTGCAGTAATCATTCAGATTTTATAGCAGGCAACTGGAAAGAAAAAACAACAGGCTTTCTTTATGTTTTAATATTGTTGTTTATGATTTCTTGTAAGTGTTTGTCTTTTAAAAGTTGCTATGAATATTATTTTCTTCCACAAACCTCAAGATTTTTAAACATTTTTTTAATTCTTTATTGAAAATATATCATGGATTTATTTATCATATTTTGGATCTTTCTGTCTTTGTTCAGTTCCTTTGCTCTACTGTATTGTTCAATTAGGTGCTAAGATAATGCATATATTTTATTTGCAGATCTGTAAATAGAAAGAAATCATCATTTCTCACTGAGCACCTTTTGATGTATGTGAAATAAGAGCTACTTTGGACCTGCAGAGATTTTATGAGTGTATAATCTGCTGTAGTGACCCAGGATTCACTTAAGAGAATCCTTAATGAATTGAAAGGTTAAATGTTATATAACTAGTGATATCATTAATCCGAGTGAGAACTGTGCTTATGCTGACTTCCTTTGCAAATACCATGCAGCAATGCCAATAGCCCCTAAAAGTATTCTATTCAATGTTTTGGGGCTGTTTTACTGGACATTTTATACCTATCTCTTCCATGAACTTTGGCTACCAACTTTAAATTTAGTTACTTGTTTGATTTCTGTTGTTTTTCTTTGTGTTAGAAGTGTGGTACCCATCTCCTGACCTCTTGACATGAATACTTCACTGTAATTCTAAAACCAGCATATCATGGTCATATGGTGTTTTCACTACAGATTCAGAAACCATTTTAAAAATGTACTTTATATTTATAAGGTGAACCTGATTCTAAGGGTCATCCAGAGCTTGAAACAGAGCAATTTCACATGCGAAAATAATTCAGTAACACGTTGGTTCTTAAAAATAAAAAACTGCATAATTATTAAAGAGCTTAGGCCTAACATCATTTAATGATTCTGACAGAGCCACTTGATTAAAGACGCCCAGAGAAGATTAATGACTGCAGTAAATATACAACCTTATGGCATCTCATAAAATTGTTCTCTGAAAAGTTTAATGTAGATTTAGTAAACAGCAATTATTCCTTCCAACCATATGGTTGATACCAGGTAGGTGAGGGCAGAACCCACTTGAAATACTATTCACATGCTCGGGTAAGTTGAATAAAAACATTAATTACTTGTATCGTGGAACATAAGAGGTGATTGCTCCTAGGGGATATGTCATGCTAATAAAAATACTTGCTTTCAATGGCAATGAGTTGAGAAATGTTAAGAATTTTTATTTCCATAGAGGTTTCTTTGTGAGAATATCAAAGCATTTGAAAGATGGGTAATTATTATTCCAATTTCAAACTAATTAATATGAGAAATAGAGAAAATAAGGGCCAGAATTTAAAAGTTATTTTTGTATGTAAAGATAGACATAAGCTTGTGAAAGATGCTGATTTCTCTAAAGCGTGCCTTATGATTTTGGGTGCTTATTCCTCTGGGCATCCATTGATTTCACTGGGAGCTGATCAAAACCTAACTCAGTGGCAAGCTAAAGACCAGAAAGTATTAACAGAACAATAACTCAAGTATTTCAGACTCTTCTGGAATCAGATTACAATGTTGCACACCAAAGCCAGGAGTCCAAGCCCTGGGAATTAACTGAATTTTTCTAAAGTTCTACATTATTCAGGTTGAAAGTAGCATTTCAGATTGCTTAACTTTTAGTCATTAGCTGAGGTGATAGGAGCCAAGTGGTCTCTGTAGGCTGCATCTGTGGAGCTTCCTTTAGATTACCTGCTCCGTCTTCTGGAGAAGGCTATTTTTCTCTGGTTGTGGTTTTACAGTCACTTCAGTCCATGTAGTTCTCCATGAATTGGTTGTACTTTCAGCATAGATTTTTAACTCAGTGGAAAATAATAGTTCAAAACAGGAAAAAAAAAAAAAACAGGAAATACAATACCTTATTTTATTATACCTTATTGTACGCATGCAGTAATGGTATGTTTTGAGTCAATAGCACAATAATATAATAGTAGAGCTCAAATAATGCTCATTCTCTTCTATGCTTTTTAGTTATATTACCCTGTCTTAAAATGCATTCCCTGTGCTTTACTTACTTATTCAGAATCTTAAAGGGGTGAATGTTTGTCAAATCATACTCATCAACATCTGTCAAATCTATTTATCCTCATCTTCTCTCTTCAGCCAGAAGCTTGTTTTCTCCATCTTGTTATTGTTTTCTTTCTTTTATGAAAGTGTGTCAGGTTTCTCCTGTAACAAAATGGGTCAACAAATAATTTAAAATGATAGCTTGACATAGTGCCCTTTAGATAAATGCTCTTTCAGTGAGTTTATAAATATAAATATACCAGTAGAGTTCTCGTTCTGTGGTCAGAGGTAATATGTCATGGGTTGATACTATGACAAAGTATCAGACAAATTGGATCCTACCGTTTAATTCAGTAGGAGCTGAGTTAGCGTGCGTGTGTTAGTCATTTATTGCCCTTAAACAGAGATGGATCTAGGTAGATTAGCTAGTTATATTCAGGTATTTCAAAGTACTTTTTTCCACATGTAAAATTTGTATGCTGTTATCTTGGCTTTACAGACCAGACGTGCTCATTTTAGTTGAGTCTTGGGCAAACGTCGCTATTGCGGTTATGTTGAAGTTGGAAATTAATTTGTTGTAAAAGTTAATCTTACTGTAGTGGTTTCTCACTGGGAATCAAATAGACAAAGTGAACGATCTTGCAAGTCCTGCTTGCTTCTGTGCCAACTGAGGTCTCACTGAGATGGTCTTTCTGCTCTCCATTCTGTATGGCTGGGGTAGGGGCGAGGACACACAGTAGTACCAGACTTCAAGGCAGGGCAGATAGGAAAAGCCACAGTGCTGTTCAACAACCTGCCCAAGGACTTTTCCCCTCTTAGTGGAACAGCCTTTCGGTTGCAACCAGTTTACTTCAGCTCAGTGAGAAGACCGTTATACTAATCCCAAACCTATTTGTCACTTCAATTTCACATAATCACCAGTCTGAAAGTTTAAGTGTCTTACAAGTAGCCTTTGTCCTGTTATTCTGCACTACAGGAAATCACAGTGCCCCGTAACTGAGTTACCAACCAAGAAATTAACATCCATGAAAATATTCGCTGAAAGCATTGCAACTTTTTCAACAGCAGGAGAAGAAGTTGGGTTAAGGTGAATGTTTAATAACCGCTGTTATTAAAGCTTTGTTCAATAAGTAGTTATTTACTCATTTATACAGACACACGGATCCTACAGTGATGGATATAGAGTGGGAACTTGGACAGAAAAAAAAGATCTTTAATAACAACATGAGAAACTGAAAAATGTTGCAAGTGAAATCTTTTGAAACATGCAAGAAGAGATGTTCAAATGAGAAGAGGAAGGAGCGTGATGCCTGCTGTGCTCCTTCAGATATGCAGATTCATTGACTTCAACACATTTGTGCATCTACTTTTTCCAAGCGGTGCTGTGTTATCCAATTCCGTATGTCAGTAATGTCAGAGAGATGTAGCGGACAGTTCATTAGCATCATTAGACAAGGCAGCTGCAGCCCAGGATAATAGTAAACGAATGACTCACACTGGCAAAACAGAAGACAGGCAGCATTGCTTCACTGGCTTCGTTATGCTTTTCTGTCACTTTTGGGGGGTGCTAAAATTGATACTTGGTTGGAAATTGCTCTTGTTAGCAAAGACAAGTATTTGTCTGTTCCTCCTTCACCTCCTAACAAGTGTTCTGCTTTGCAATGGTCCAAATTCTGAGGGTGGCAGAAGGCCATGGACCATGTTCCAGGTGCCTGCTATGGACAGCTACGCAGGCCTCATAATAAAACTCCTGTTAGAATGCAAATCAATTTACAAACTAACAACTCCTTTCTGTAAATTCCCCATTGGCTCTATAATTATCTTTGCTACTTAATTACTGGTTATCAGTGTGCCAAGTCCTGGCTTAATTTGGGTGAGGAGTATAGCCACTGGCAAGATAAGGATATAATTTAGAGATACAAATGCACATTCCTTTTTAAAAAGCAAAGATTGCTTAAATGGACCAAAAAGAGATATTTATGTTGTCTCTTTGTTCAGTTGTATATTTTGCAGTAACTGCTGAACAGGAATGCATTGGCTTGCAACAATTGGATGAGAGAAGTACAGGCTGTGGAAGGTATGGTTCCGTTTGTATGCAGCTTTATATTACTTCTGTGAGATCGAGATTACTTTTTACTCAAACTTCCTGCTTGATATTCATAAAAGTCTTTTAAATGAACCTTCCAAGATTCCTCCTAAATTTAAGTAACTGTAATTGTCTTCAGCCTGTACCTGAGAAACTATAGTACAGGTTGGCAGTGATTTGTCCAACCTTATGCAATAAATCAGTGGAAGAGACACAAGTAAAATCCATCTGTCTTTTATTACCAACCCTGCATTTTATTACCAACCCTGTGGTGTGTTTGTTTCTGGAAAGTACTTGCAGCATCCTTGGTCTCTTGCATGGAAAACTGTTTCTATTTGCCAAAAGCTGACCGCTGTATGACCAAGTGTATAAACCAAACCCTGACCCCAATAATATGAGTATCTATACTGAAACGCTTGACCAAGCTCTTCTGCTGAATTGGAGATTGGTTCTTGGGAATTTGGTCTGTCTGATGAAGGGGGATGGTCCTCTAGACTGATGTCAAAATGAGCAGTCATGGGGGGAGTCTTTTTTTTCAGCACAGTGAATCCTAAGCACAAACTGTGATGACCAGGGGCTTGATGTTAATTGCTGTGCTAAATATTAAGCAGAAGATATTATGCAGCTTTTGGAAATGTTAGGGTGTGCTTGGAACAGCTCTGGAATGCTTGGTTTTTGTCCCTGGCTTAGAGATACATGGCCTCCCATACCTTAAACTGGAATCAGCCTGCCTTCCAGTTTTTAGGAAGCCTATGCCTGTTCTGTCACTATCAGCTCATATTATTGCTCTCTGCGAGCTGACAGAAAAAGAGACTACTTTTGTTTTAGTGCAGGGTAAATGCATACTTTCTATTTGACATTTCTGAATCTGGTCTTGATGTATAATCTTTTGAGTTTTAATTCTTTGCTTGTAAGTGTATTTAATGTAAGTCTAAATGAAAAGAGATCATTGACTGATATTTGAGAACACAACCCAGAAGCACCTGGGGAGAGAACTGACAAGGAATGAAGGAGGAAGAGCACACATTTGAAAATGCCATCTACCAAGTTAAAAGCACTAAATGCACCTCTAAACCTCCTGTCTTATAAAGCACGCAGCAAAGTTAGGAAGGGACAGAGAGGGCCTACAGAAATGGTCAGGAGGAGCAACAGAATTGGGGCACTTCAGTTGGGAAGAAAGGTAAATGGGAAGTGAAATTGTAGTATTTCTCAAACCATGAATCATTCCGAGATAACGAAGAAGGATTATTCTCTTTCTCACCCCCTCCCCTCACCCCCCCAAACAAGAACCAGTGATACCCACTTTAATTATCTGACTGTATTTTTAAAACACACAAAATCACGTAATTCAGAATCACATCATGATATCCTTTTGGTTTCCATAGCATAACATAGGGACCAGAAGGTAAAGAGTCTGGGAAAGGGCAAGGGCTGGGAAAATAGAATTTTTTCATTGTTAAACTGTAAAGGGGCTACGGTAGAACAGTGAAATGTGATCTCAGCTGCATATACTTAAAAGGGATTTGATCTGTTCATTGATTTTGGTCTAAACTTCTCTAAAGCATGGATTTAGTCATGGTCAAATTAGCTATTTTGATTTTTCCTTTATGATGACTATTTCACTCAGAGCTTTTGGTGGTCTTTCAATAACATTTAAACGTGAGCAAAAAGAAACTCAATGTGTGCTTACACAAAGACAAAGAGAAAAGCAGGATGAGATCTTGTGGAGTGAAATAAACCTGAAGTTGGCCAGAGTAGTGTTTTGTCTCTGAAAAATGCCAACAAAAGTATTATTTTTATTCCAGAAAAGAACAAACAAATGAATTCCCCTGAAAACTGATCATTTTAAAAAAGGGTAATCTCAGTTTTCTTACTTAGAATTTTAATTTTTAACAGAGACAAGAAATTTGAGAAGTTACTTGGAACCAAGGAAATGCTCTTTATTTAAGTCTACTCAAACATACATGGCAGGATAAGAAGGCATTGGGACAGCTGCAAATTATCTTTTCAAAGGCAGAGCATTGAAAAGTGGCTTTTTGCGAACAAGAATCAGACTTTTTGTGCCTTTCTCACTAGAGGAAGTTGTATAATTACTAAGGTGTGTAGCTCTTTTTGTTCTCGGTAATTAGCACCAAGAAATTGTATTACCATAGCAGTGAGTTTTCCATCTTCTTGAATTACTTTGGAAATGAAAAATAGGCACTATTTTTTTTTCATTTAACAGTTCTCATTTAAAGATTTAATTTATGTGTGTGTGAAATTCAATTGATATGTATTTTCTCGATGTGGAGAATGACTGTTCAGCATTAGTAGCGTTAGTTGTGCTACAGGTAAATCTGATATTTTTCACAGCAAAAAGTGGTTTTGTAACGTCTCTAAAATTATCATACCTGTCTGTAACAATCATTTACTACCAGTACTTTCCTGCAAATAAAATAGTTATCCAATAAACTCAAGCTTATCTGCAG
>NW_008825216.1:1691701-1696938 GCF_000699105.1 Pygoscelis adeliae | reverse complement strand
AGTCTGTTATTTACTGCTTTGTTTCGTTTAAAAGAAATTATGTTAGTAGTTGTATAAAGTACTACTGATCAAAGAAAGAAGTATCTTGTTCTGTGCTGGTTGATGTAAATTATTTTTTATTTGATAAGTAATGGTAATTTTGCAGTATTTTTCTGCATGAATAAAGCGTTACCTTCCTTACTTCTAAGTCTCAAACAAACAATAACTTGGTATAAAGATTGCACTCAGGAAAAAATCCACACTGCGAGTTGGATGTACCCATTTTAAACCTGACAGACAGCACCAGCTCCACTCTCCCAGGCTTGCACTGGTTGCTGTGGAGACTGGTTTCTGCAAGGTCCATGGCAAGGTTGCAGCCATTCGCTCCAGACATGCTCTGTGCCTGGCGAGCTGCTGTGGTGCACAAAAGCTGGCGGTGGAGCAGAACGGCCGGTGCTGTGGCTGAGCAAGGAGACAAAGGCATGCGCGGGTGTTAATACCATGGTTTGCGTTCATGTCAGACACCAGAAAGAACACGCAGAAACCAGACTGGCTGCTTGACTGACCTAAGGGGATACCCTCTGCCTGTGCCCGGCTCCACTGAAGTCATCTTCCAACTCTGTCCTCTGCTGTTGACACTTCTGTAACGCTTCATTTGTCATGTTTTGTCCGCAGGTGACTTTGGTCAGCTGTCTTCCGCGCTGATGACTTGATGATCTCGCTCCAGCACTACCTCATCTGCCTCTGTTCAGTCCTGCAGTCCAGTCTGTCTCTCGGGTGTCTGTTTGTGAGCAAGTTTTGTGAACTTCAGTGTAACTTGAGCAAACCAGAATATCCTTAGCTTCACTGAGGACTATACAAGCAGTTTTCCAGATCCCCTTGTTTGTTACCTTTGTATCTTTCCTCTCCTTTATCCATATTAGCTACTATCCATAGTAACTATAAAACCATGTTCTACCTACAGGTAACTTAACCTTTTCATTTTGTTCTTTTTTGATCTTTACAGTGCTTTGTGTACATTTCACCTCCATTGTTCTATCAATGTCCTTCCACCAGAGAATTTATTGTATTTTATTTGCAAGACACCTCAGCTGTTAATGTAAAACTACTTTTTCATAACTGCCTTAGCTGTGCTGCTTTATGTGAATCAGGTTGACATATATGAATTACATATTATTTTCCCCTTTTCTCGCATCTGTCTGCTTGTATTTTTGCCCTCGCTTTATTTTGTGCATCCATGTTCAAAATGTGCTTAGCACATAATCTCAGTTCCTGGTGGTGCCTCTGGAATGAGGATGCTGATTAGCTGGCACAGTGCTAAGCTTTAGCACCTATTGGATTGGCTTTCATATACATATAGTTGTAAACAAGGGAAGAGGGCTTATTGATCTATTTGTTGAACAAGAGCTCACCTAGTTCAGCAGTACCTCAGATTTGCAAAACTTACCCGAGAGACTTAGAGGTTTTCTCTCTCTTTTTTTTTTTTTTTTTTTTTTGACACGCAGCCTTTTGTACTGCATATGTTTCATTGTGTGAACTCAGTCTGTGAAACTTCAGGACATTAATCTACCCGTTTTCTTATTCTTGCTAGTGCATGTGATCCTGTTCATTAACCAGCTCCATGCTTCTGGTTTGTGGTGTCACATCCCCGGAACAGTTAAGTCTCTCTGTCTTTTTTTTTTTTTTAATTATCTTTTCCATTTCTGTCTTGTGAATCTTTAACATTATTCTGTCATGCTCAGAATGAGAAAACTCAGAAGTTTTGTTCCTGTCAGCAGCAGTGGAATTAGAGGTCAAAATTTTCTGATATGTATTGGTAAAATCACAGTATCTAGACAGATCGAAGTAACGAACTAGCCATATCTTGCAGGGACCTGGGTAGAATGGGGTTCAGACATAGTAATGTGTAGTAATGGTGTATTGTAAAACCATGGGATTTGGAAATAATGTAAGATTTTCTCGGGTTTGACTTCTGATAATTCTGCTCATTTTTCCATGCTGTCCTTCACCACTGTAGATCTGATACATGTCAACTACTTTCATCCCGTCTAATACTTGCTAGTCAAATTTCATGAAGTTCTTGCAAAGTGGTAACTAGCAGGTATTTCAAAAAATAAAGCAAGCTAAACTCACAGGGGGACTGCTCTTACAGAAGTAATACCAGACCTCTTACAGGCATATTTTCTTTTTTATTGATCCACAGGATTCTGCAAACTTGGTTTTGTTTTCAAGCTGATTTTGAATAAGAAATGGACTTCAATTCTCTTTATAATAAAGTTTAAGAGATTTTTCTAAATTTGATATAACTTAATCCTAAAATTAGTCTTGAAGAGTTCCATTACATCCACCTGCCCAGTACAGAATCCTGCTTAGGAGACTTTGATGTGTGTGAAAGGTCGCATTCATTTTCCTCATGTCTGACTAAACACCAAAGAAGTAGGAATATATGTTTCTTTTCTCCAGCTCAGGATATGATGACTAATTGTACAGAGTGCTTTGTTACCGATCAAATATCTTAAGGTACACAGGTACCAGAATAAGACAGAAATCTCAGCATTTCTGAAATCATGCCTTAGCCAATTATAAAAATCTTCAGCGTTTCAAGGAATTTGAAAGTAAGTAGAATGCAGCATCTCTTCTTAATAGCGAGCCAAATCCTCATTAGATTTTTATTCTTTAGTATTACTAACTAGTAGTTAGATAATGAGTTGCAGTGATTTTAACAAAATCTGAAAGCGTAAAGGTGCACAGTGGGCTCTGGGATTTATTCTAACTTTACTATAAGTGAAAAGATTTCTGTTGCTGCTAATTTCACAAAATAGTAGCCCTGCCATTTAAAGGAAACACTTTGGCTAAAGGACAAATACTAAAATATTCTAACACTTTCCTTTTGAAAATATATTCTGTAATGGGCTGTAATTTTTAAGATGACACTAAGAAATTATCAAAGACAGAAGGATATATGATTCTTACAGTAAGAAGCAATGAAACACAGAAGGATATATTGAAATCACTGCTTTATTTTCCTTTCCCTGCCTACGCAGAAATGCTTCTTGTCTCTCAGCAGTGAAGGCCCTCTGGCTGGGTGATGCTTGCTTTCCTCAACCCACGTCAGAGGTTTCTTATTAAAGCTCTTATCTCTTACTGGTCCTTAGCTTGCTCTCCATTCAAGCATACTTCAGCACCTTTCCTCCAAAGGTCACCCAAAGGGCCATGTGCAGGCAGTTCCACAAAAATCAGTCAGATAGTAGAAACTGAGATTGGGAAAAAATATACTGACGCTACCGGAATCACTAGTTGTAAATGAAAAAAAGCAGCATTGTTTGGAGTTAGAGACAGCATTTGAATTATAGCTCGAGCTAACAGAGCTGTGAAGACAAGCCATCTTGTTGACTAATGATCTGCAAAGAACGTTTTTCAGTATGCCCGGGCTATTCTGAGACAATCAATGCAATGTTGCTCTTCTCCAGATGTACCTATTCATCTGCAAAACTTTTAGCACAGATTGTTTGATTGTAAACAAATCATTCAACAATCCCAGTGTATCACCAGAATGACAGACAAACAGATGTGATGTGTTATCGGAAGTGGCTAATTTGAGATTCAATAATTCTTCTGTGCACACTGCCAATTACCCTTAAAGAGTAGAGGAATGCCTGATGGAAAAATGCTTCATTTTAAAACCAGCTGGTCTGTTACTGGGCCTTGGGAATCTTGTATATCTTGATGATAAAATCAGAGAAGCAGTTTTAATACCTTTTCTTCCCTTTTCTTCCATTCCTGCAAATGTAATTATAAAGAGCTTAAGTGATTTATGTTGGGCCTTCTGGTCTGACTGCAAATTTGCCTCAAAATTACCTTGTTAAGGGAAAAATTGGAAAAGAAATGAATGACAAAACCTGACATTCTTCACCACTGGCTATATATGCTTATAAACTCTCATTTTCTTTTAGAAAAAACAAAGCTAAAATCTGTTTTTATTTCATGTCTATTCTTAGGTATCTTTTACTGTGTGTAAAAATTAGTGTTACAGCTGAACTAGGTTTCTCCCTAGAAGATAGCAAAAAGCTAGATTTTATGATATACATATTTGTTTGTGTTTCTGGAAAAGATTGTGTTTCTACATTTTACTTCTGAACATCCCTCTTTCTCTGATTCTGAGGAGATTTAAAGTAATATGCTTTAGTTCTTGTTTGTTGTCTTTCATTTTGCCTGGATAATAGATGTCCATATATGATCTAATAACTTAAAATATATTATTCTCCATTTTAATGTATTTTAACCTCGGTCCAGATGGTTAGATATTACTTTGAGCAGGGAAAAGCTAGGGCTGTCACTTCCAGTTCCTATCAGTATGTGGTGTAACTCCAAATTTCAGTTACTAAGTCCAGAACCTCCTCGGATCTCCACTGTCTGGCAGATGGCTCTGACCGGGAACCAGACATCTCACCACCTCACTATTCAGCCCGTGTCATTTCCTTTTTTGCACAGGAGTCTCATGTCAAGGAAAATGTCTCAGTCTGATACATAAATGACAAATCTATGTATGTCCCTTTAAGTTTTCTGGCTCCTGAAGCCTGGAATTTGAACATCACAATCTTGCATTTAGGATATGAATTCCTCAAAATCCTGTGTTAGCAGCTTGTAAAGTCTTTCTGGATTATTTTCTGTCTAAAAGCTAAATGCATTAAGGACATTTAGGCTCTGCTTTGTAACGTTTAACTTGAGGTGTTCAGAGTCCAGATTCCTAAAATACATACCCAAGCTCTCTGTGTAACAGCTGAGTTAGGCTACTAAACACAGACACATAAAAGCCATTAAGAGATTTGAACAGAGCAGAGATTGGGACCTAGTTGGAACCCAGCCGCTGAGTGCAGTGAAGGGGTAGATATGGCTCTTTAAAGCTGTTTATTTTGCATAGGAAATATATTTAATGGAACTGGACCCGATGATATTTTTCCTGCATGGGAGTACTAGTCATAAGGCTGAGTCACTTGCTGAGCTCTGACCTTGCAAATAATTGCTTGTACATAATACGATAGCCTTATAAAGGGAAATGTCTCACTTCTAGCTTTAGTTGGTTTTCTGAGAAGTACTTTCATGCTCAAACATGTTGTGCTTTAACCGCAGCCAGCAACTGAGCACCACACAGCCGCTTGCTCACTCACTCCCCCCGTGGTGGGATGGGATGGGGGAGAGAATTAGAGGAGTGAAAGTGAGAAAACTCATGGGCTGAGATAAAAACAGTTTAATAATTG
>NW_008825216.1:1691286-1691582 GCF_000699105.1 Pygoscelis adeliae | reverse complement strand
ATGGGTTGAGATAAGAACAGTTTAATAATTGAGATAAAATAATAGTAGTAGTAATAATAATAATAATTATTATTATAATACAAGAATATACAAAGTAAGTGATGCACGATGCAGTTGCTCACCACCCGCCGACCGATGCCCAGCCAGTCCCCGAGCAGCGGCCCCCCCGGCCAGCTTTCCCCAGTTTATGTACTGAGCATGATGTCACATGGTATGGAATGTTTCTTTGGCCAGTTTGGCTGTGCCCTCTCCCAGCTTCTTGTGCACCTCCAGCCTTCTCAGTGGGTAGAGCATGG
>NW_008825216.1:1686865-1687143 GCF_000699105.1 Pygoscelis adeliae | reverse complement strand
ACAGCAAACTGCAAAAACCAACATTAATCTTTAACATGTACAGCAAAAAAAAGAGCATGGTGCATATCAGATAAACTAGTATCGAGAACAGAAGAATAGATATTGTGACCCACAACTGTTAACAGTTATAAATTCCTTAATATGCTCTGGTTAATCTATTATCATCTCAAACCCTTCGTGCCCCATGCTGGGTGCCAAAAAGGACTTTTGTGGTTTAACCCCAGCTGGCAACTGAGCATCACACAGCCACTCGCTCACTCCCCCAGCCCCGGTGAGCT
>NW_008825216.1:1684971-1686818 GCF_000699105.1 Pygoscelis adeliae | reverse complement strand
GGGTTCAGATAAGAACAGTTTAATAATTGAGATAAAATAAAATAATAGTAGTAGTAATAATAATAATAATGATGATGATGATGATAAAAGAGCATACAAAGCAAGTGATGCATGATGCAGTTGCTCACCACCCACTGACTGATGCTCAACCAGTCCCCGAGCAGCGACCCGCCCGGCCAGCTTTCCCCCAGTTGATGTACTGAGCATGACGTCACACGGTATGGAATGTCCCTGTGGCCAGTTTGGGTCAGCTGTCCTGGCTGTGCCCCCTCCCAGCTCCTTGTGCACCTCCAGCCTTCTCAGTCGGCAGAGCATGGGAAGCTGAGAAGTCCTTCACTAGTGTAAGGACTGCTTAGCAACAACTAAAACATTGGTGTGTTACCAACATTATTCTCATCCTAAATCCAAACCACAGCACTGTACCAGCTACTAGGAAGAAAATTAACTCTATCCCAGCCGAAACCAGGACAAACACTTTGTAGACCAGAACCACTTTTCCTCAAATACTAGACTATGCCTTGGAGGAGATAGAGACCAGGAAAATGGTTTGTCTGAATTTTTTTCTGTGAGGAAGGAGGTAGGCATTAAGTTGTTTAGTATTGTCATATGATTGTGTTTACTGGCAGGCACATAAGTAACTCAAGATTAAGTAGCCAAAGAGTGGCTGTTTTGGGCATATAAACATCAGGCTTAGGCTTTGTGCTCATCACTTTAGATACTTAAATCTCTTTGTTGATCTAGCTCTCAAAGAACTATCTTGTTCTACCAAGTGAACGAGTCTTCATACAGGCCCGGTTTTGTTTCATTTAACTTAAAAAGGTGTAAATGAGCAACTGAAGTTGACGAAGTTACAAATCTAGATCCCTAGTTGAAATAAGCTGATATAAATTTGTTAAAAACAATGTTTTTTCATCACATTATGCTGGATGAGATTTTATTTTAGCATTGCAAACCAGTATGAGTCACAATCATTCCTACAGTGCTTGAGAAAATAAAGGAAGCAGTGCAATAATGAAGATAACCAATGCAACCTTAAGATGTAAAGTAGTCATAAAATAATAATAAGTGCTTGATTCTCTTTTCAGCTAGAGTTTGTTTTGTCTTATTTCTGATATGTGCTTTTAGCCAATGGCCAGAAATATATAAAGTCTCTGTCTGATTCTTTTTACTTTTTTTGTACTTGTCGTGGTTTAACCCCAGCCAGCAACTAAGCACCACACTGCCACGCAAAGCAAAAGTCGCACACGCAAGCAAAGCAAAACAAGGAATTCATTCACTACTTCCCATGGGCAGGCAGGTGTTCAGCCTTCTCCAGGAAAGCAGGGCTCCATCACACGTAATGGTTACTTGGGAAGACAAACGCTGTAACTCCGAATGTCCCCACCTTCCTTCTTCTTCCCCCAGCTTTAGATGCTGAGCATGACATCGTATGGCGTGGGATATCCCTTTGGTCAGTTGGGGTCAGCTGTCCCGGCTGTGTTCCCTCCCAACTTCTTGTTCCCCCCCAGCCTACTCGCTGGTGGGGTGGGGTGAGGAGCAGAAATGGCCTTGACTCTGTGTAAGCACTGCTCAGCAGTAACGAAAACATCCCTGTGTTATCAACACTGTTTCCAGCACAAACCCAAACCATAGTCCCATACTAGCTACTATGAAGAAAATTAACTCTAGCCCAGCCAAAACCAGCACAATACTTAAGCAAGGAGTTAAAAACAAATTAAGGCTGATTCTGTCTTCAATGAGACCAAGATAACTCAAGTGTAATATCGAGGAAGAAGCAGAGATATACTGTTATAAATTCCTTGCCTAGGAATGAACCCAGACATTGATTTGTGGGTGCACCCAGCTTT
>NW_008825216.1:1674514-1684931 GCF_000699105.1 Pygoscelis adeliae | reverse complement strand
CTGTTTATTCTCTCTCTCTCTCAAAAAAAAAAATTCCATGCAGCTTGCTGGCTGCTACATTTAGTTTTAACAGTCCTACAGACAAGGAATGAATAACGAGGGAGGGATGTAGATCTTTTCCAAAGACTTGCTCTCAAGTTTTGTCTTTAGGGGACTTCTGGACATTTCCTGAGAGATTGTTGGGAGTATAGTTAGTCATGATCCATGCTCTTGACATGGACTTGAGAGATTGCTTCACCAGAAGGGATTTTTCCTGAATGGAATTTCTGCAACCTCCAAAACCCACCAGTAATTTGTCTAGATGTTACACCGCCTATGGCTTTTATTTTCTGCATAATTTTCTTTGACATTTAAATGACCGAGAAATAAGATTTTGAAAGTTTATTTCTTTAAGCAGCAATTAGCAGGGAAAGGAAAATATAAGTCTCTGGTGACCATGTATTGCTTATTACGTATTTATCATAATTCATAAAAACAACATGTATCCCTTTGCCCTAGGTGCCCTTTACATTATTTTCAATACAGTCTTCAAAGCATCATTCAACAGTTCCATCTAATCCCCAGAAAAATGCAGGACAGTGAAAGAAAGGAACATTTGTCATCATGTCCATCACTCACTTCTTTCATAATTCTCCTGCCTCTTTAAAAATTTTGGGAAGGGAGAAAGAGGATTCTGCACTATGTCCTGGACTATTCTGCAGCTGACGGAAATAAACCCTTTCCAGAGGTGGACTCACAGTCACTGCATGTTGCACAGTCATTTGGACTGCATGGACAGGGGCAGGGTATGAGCAGGTGGGCAGTGGCTCCACAGTACTGCACTTCTGAGCAGTAGAGTGACCACCATTTTACCAGGCTGTCTCCCCGGACCAAGAGAGAAAGTTGGTAAAGATTTATGATAGCCCTCTGGGTGTTCAGGTTTGCCAGGTTTAATTTAGCCACTCCTAAACGTTTATCATATTGATATCGTATCATCTGGTAGTGTAACCCCAGGGGAACGTTACACTTTTTTTCTGTTTGATAAGGGTGCAACTGCTCTCTGGTACCAGTATTGTCTGTCATAGGCAGCCTGCACTGATCTGTAGGGCTGATGATATTCCACCTTCTAGAAAGGTTGTCGCCATGAAGGTGGATAGGAGAGTTGGAGGCTGTTTTGCATGTCACACTAATAGATGTGCACCGGAGGTTACTCTAAGCACTGAATACGCCTGAGATTTTTCCTCTGCAGATACTAGTCAGTCCTGAGAGCACATCAACAAGGAAGCAATTGACTCGGGTGCTCATTTTGGCCTGGGACTGGCTTTACACAATGGTGTGGATGAAGCCACAGAGATCCAACATTGTTCTTGTCCTTATACTATTGACATCCTGGTGGTCGTACATCAATCAACATTTTTACTTATGGACTATATTTTGTCTTTAATTGAGCCCATGGCAGTCTGAATTAATTGGTGCTATGTGAATAGATGCAGCCTAGATCCAAATTTATATTTCACATTCATAACTCTTATTAAACTCAATGGGAGAAAAATGTGTGTTCTTATTTCTGGTGTAATAAGATCCTTAGCCTGTTACTTGAAGAGTAGTCCTGAATCTAGCATTTAATTTCCTCACTAGCTAAACAGTATATAGCTTTAATGTGCAAAAAGACTTTCACATTAAGCGTCTCAGTGTTAGAATTCCATGTTATTTCTCCTTGGATGGTAGAGAGTTAAAGGCATGATTGGAGTTAATGACTGTAGTCTGGGACAAAAGCAATTCAGTCATTGAAGTCTTAAAGTGTCACCATGCAAGCATAGTAGTTATACAACTGACAAAACTGCATTGCAAGGGAAGCACCCTATAAAGCAATTTAGCTTGTATTTTTTTTGCATAAATAGTTGTATTGCACTAAGGGCTTTTGGGTAACACATTTTGTTTTCCAGATACTTTGCTGTAAGTTTTAGCTTACTGTGAAATTTTTGTTTAATCTTTCTTTAAATAACATTGGTGTAATAAATGGAGAACTCTGATCTGAAGTACTTAATGTGCCAACACAAGTGGCATGATCAAAACTTGTTAATGACCCTTAATGTTCTATTTTGTGAAAAGAGTCTACGTTTGCTAAAAGGTTCAACTTATTTTGGTTCATTTTTTTTACTATGCAAACTTCTTAGAATGACTCTTACAAGACGGGTCTGGTAAACAGGTAGCTGGGCTTCTGATTTCCCTTTTGTATCTCTTCTGTTTTGAGTCATTATAGGCCAAGCATCTTGGCCTGTATCAGAACTAGTGTGGCCAGCAGGAGCAGGGAAGTGATCGTGCCCCTGTACTCGGCACTGGTGAGGCCGCACCTCGAATACTGTGTTCAGTTTTGGGCCCCTCACTACAAGAAAGACATTGAGGTGCTGGAGCGTGTCCAGAGAAGGGCAACAAGGCTGGTGAGGGGTCTGGAGAACAAGCCTTATGAGGAGCGGCTGAGGGAGCTGGGGTTGTTTAGCCTGGAGAAAAGGAGGCTGAGGGGAGACCTCATTGCTCTCTACAACTACCTGAAAGGAGGTTGTAGCGAGGTGGGTGTCGGTCTCTTCTCCCAAGTAACTGGCGAAAGGACGAGAGGAAATGGCCTCAAGTTGCGCCAGGGGAGGTTTAGATTGGATGTAAGGAAAAATTTCTTTACTGAAAGAGTAGTTAAACATTCTATGATTCTATGATTTTAGTGGGCATGGTGGTGTTGGGTTGACGGTTGGACCTGATGATCTTGGAGGTCTTTTCCAACCTTAATGATTCTATGATTCTATGATTATGTTATATACATGTAGTACATTTGGTAACATAATGTAATGTAGTCATTACCTACTACATTTGGCAATAACACAGTTTCTGAATACCCAGATGAGTTTTCTTTGGTGAAACATCCTGCTCTCAATTACCATCTTTTCTGAGTGATGGAACTAATTATTCTTATTCCATTTTCATTAGTTCTAGTGTGGAAAAATCTCTCATTCCGGTTTTGACTTTCTGTCTTCAGCCTTATAATAATTATGGACCACTGCCTTGTTATGCTTTAGGTAGCTTTCATTTCTTCATTCTAGTTCTTTATAGGATGAAACATTTCTTTCATCTTCCATTTCCTCAGTGGGTGCATAGCATAGATGATGGTGCTCACACTTGCCATCTGCCTTTTCTCTTTTAATAGCAGATTAATTCGCTGTTAGTTTTAAAGCCCATAACTTGTGATAATGTAGTGCCATTTACTCTGAAACCTGTTCCAACTGCATGTTTTGTGCCCTTCAGAGACCCCTTTCTCAGGCATCTTATCACTTGTGAAAAGGCAATGAACGTGTTCTGCTAGCTTGTTGCAGAAAGCTCTTGGTCTGCACCAGCTCCAAATGTTCCCTTTCCTTAACGGAGATAATTTAGTAATATTGCACACATCCCATTGTGGTCATACAATCACTAGGAAGGGTAGAAATTCTTGCCTGTGGAACAATGTAATACCTTAACGGATTTGGTATATAAATATTTACATATATATATATCTCTCAAGATACTGCCTTTTGTAGCCACATCCAGTCTCATTAATTATATTTTCAGTCTGATATAAGGGAAAAAACAAACCAGTACATTATTTTCATTTTTCAGGATAGTTGTTTATTCTTCAGAATTAGAGCTACTGTAATTTGTAACTATCTGGTTGATTTTGGTAACAAGTTATGTTTACAGTACCCAAACTTGCATGTAGGAATCCCAGTGAGGATAAAGAAATCTAAAATGTGAATTTAAGATTTATATTTCAAACTTTAAAAAAAAAAATTCTGAAAGAAAAGCAGTATTCAGGTTGCAAGGGATTCCTTTCTACTCTTTGTTTTACTCTAAAGTTTCTGTGTACTCCATTTGATCTTACAGCGTATGACAACTGCTCTACTGCAATTATTGTATTTCTTTCACATAAGCAGGATACTTCACCCTGAATGTGGAAAATCAATATACTGTTACTGCAAGACTGTCTTCAAATTGTCATGAAACAGCTCATGCCTAAGCCTCAATACTAACTTCTCAGTTATGAGAAGTTCTCACTTCTATTCTTCCTGGTCCATTTATTGCAGACTTCACTTCTGTTAGCACTGAATCACCTTTTCCCTTCAAACTCACTCTATGTAAGCTTTCTTTCTGCTTAGCTCACTATCCTCTGTCTGTCTGTCTCTCTGCTTCTTCAAGGAATTAGTGGCTTTTTAAGGCATCAGGAGTTGACACAATCTATCAAAGCCCAGGTATCTGCAGGTCTCTAAACTTGTCCCTCACGCTGTGTGCTTCCCCTCCTGTCTCTCCAATTCTTATTTGAAACTGAGTTTCTATTACTTGCCTTAGAAAAATCTAGTTCATACTCTAATCACCCTTTTGGAAAATAAGTTTCTTGTCCATTTTCCTAGGAGCCCGATCTATCTTAATGTCAGTTCATGCTTTCTACTTTTTCTGAACCTCCCCAATTTTGTTATTTATTTTTCTGATAGCCTTTAGTCATGTCTCAAATTCCTCTTTACTAATGAAATTGGTTAGAAGCACAGCTCTGATTTAAAATTTCCTACTTTTTTTTCTGACAGAAGGATGTGAGGAGGCAGGTCTGAACTGGAGACAGTTTGGCCTAGCTCAACAGAACTGGCTTTTAAAAAATACCTCTTGCTCATCTCTTTGAAATGATGCTGACTGCAACCATCAATCCCTGATTTCTTGCCTGTCATAGAACATGGTGTAGGCATTTCTGTTCTCATATTTCCACTCTGATGTCTCATACTGAGGTGGGATTTACTCAGCACATATCTATGAGCTTACTTAAATGAGAACATCCAGGAAAATTAAGCCTAATTAGTTTTCTAAGTGGATTAGTTAAGCAATGTTGAATGCTTGTATAGATGCTCCAAGTCAGAATAGAAATGGTTGCAATGCTCATCACTTGAACTTACTTTGGAAATGATTAAGGTAAATTTAATTAAGGCCACTTCAATTCTGAATTAATCTTTAACATGGTATATATAAACCACTAAGAAAGAACACCTTTAGTTAATTTGTATTAATTTTCCTGGGTGACCCCATGTTGGCAAGTCCTTCTTTACAAGATTCCATCAAGAAAAAGGCTCTTGATGGTTAAGTTTGTTAAATCATTCTCAGGTTTTAGCAACCTTTTTTTTTTTTTTTAAACAGCTGTAAGTTCATGCTAAAATGTAACAAAAGCATGTTATAATTTATATGTGATGGTGTCTGAGGTTAGGGACTGATTATTTCTGTTGGGCTTTTGTTAATCAATATCCTGCTGTAGTCAATGATCAAAGGCAAAACATATGATTTTGTTTCAACCCTGTCTTTTGTTGTGTGTAAACTATTTTGGACCTGTATTTTTCCCAGGTTATTACAGTTCCATTAAATAAATCCTAGTTCAGAAGCTATACATATCTTTCATTAGATGCAATGGCCTTTTGCAGTGCTTCCTGTCATGAAAGAAGTCAGGCTCAATGTGACCTTTTATGATTTTAAGACTGGCAAAGAATCCATGGCAGGTCTATGATAATTGTACCTAGGTGGTAACAATCTGAAAGTTATTTTGTAGTGATTTATGAAATAAGCTCCCTTATTGTTCAGGGGTACAATAGTGAGCTGTCAAATAAGAATATGATAAAACAAAGTTGCTTGCAAAAGTTAACAGACGCTATCTGCCTTTGGCTGTTATTTTAGCATGGGTAGAAATTTTTTAGGTAGGTAGAATGGCAGAAAAAATAAATTCCATGTAGTTTTGGACTTATTTTGAACACATAAGCTCAGAGATTGAAGATGTAATTTGAAGGAAAACACCACTGAAAAAGAAAATGTAAACACTTAATCTGACTAATAAAAGTCAGAAAAAGAACTGGGAAGCTTGTGTGCCTCAGACTGATTTTATCAATAAGGTATAAGACCTGAAAGCAAGTTTTGAAATGACGTGAAGAAAAAATGGAAAAGTAATACTTGTAGAAATTCTGAAAATGTAAGAGTTCTAGATCTGACTTCTAGCCTCTCAAGCACAGTCCAGACTTACTGCAGTTTGTTTTAAGTTATTCTAGGAGACTGATCTTGTATATATAATGGGGGAAAACCCAGAAATGTTTGCATGTCTTGTCTTCCACCACCGTGTATGTGCTCCAGTCATGGCTGAATATCTACAACAGAAGACTCACCAAGAAAAATATCTCATAATGCTTACTTTGCTGAACTGCAGAAATTATTTGCAAAAAGAAGGGACTTCACAATTCAGTTACTGTATGTTAGAGCACAGGAGGGAGATAGATTTGTATCAAGGAGTTAACAAACTGGCTTTTACATCTGTTTCAGTTTTCTCTTGGCATAAAGAGAAATAATGGCCCTATTTCAAGGGCCGGCAGAAAAATTTCTATATGCAATGTGTAAGTAGTATGAAATATAAGTGGTTTGTGATTCACCTAGATGAAAGATGCTACAGAGATGTGAAATCATTGTCTTCACTATGAAAAAGAATCATTGCATTCAAACAGTATGAATCAAAAGAATGGCTCAAAAGACATGTTGGCATCTGATAGAAGTGCTTCGGATAGTCCCACAGTAAATATGACAAATAGACCCACTATATGTAGCAGAGGTTTGCTCTTCTGTGCTTAACATTTCCACTTGATTGTTACTTTCTTTCCATGATGAGACATCTGTCTATAAAGGTGCTACTCTTATTTTTTGTTAACTTCTGCAGGTTTGAACATTTCTTTATACATGTTGATCTAAAACAGCAGGGAAATATATGTGCCCATCCAGTCCATCCTCTACCCTGGGGCAGCTTTTCATTGTTTTTCAACAAATTTTCTCATCGTTTAATCCGATCTATATAATATAATCTTGGAGACCAGTGAAGGAAGCCCCTGATCTGTAAACCCTGAATATCTAGAGACTCCTCAGGAGTGCTGAGGACCACTAGGTGACTCCAGAATAATTTCACTTTACCGTAAAAATGGACACAATATCAGCTTAGAACCAGAAACATTGAGTGTCACATATAACTTTGTCCAAGTTACTGAGGGGAAGTCAAACTTTTTAAATCCATTTAATCCATTTTTTACCCCAAATTGGTCAATTGCCATTGTATCTAGTCTCAGTCAAAAGACAATCATCAACTATGAAAAATGTATCTCACTTAAAGGTTAGATATCAAGTGGATGTGCTAATGTGCAGACTACAAAGCTCAGTAAACTACCAAGTGCACTACAAAGTGCAAGAGAAATTTCACATTGAAACATGAGTTACCAAAGAAGGGAAGGGAATCTTGCCTTTAGTTAAGGAAAATACCTGTTTACTGTTAAACAGATGAGATGCTACCTAGTTTCAACGCAGAGACATTTCACATAGTCAAAGGAATGAGATGATGCTTCTGTTAATCAAAAGGGCTGGATGGATCATCTCCTGGACAAGGCTGGTCCAGTGTCAATTTCAGGGTGAAAGACTAATTCTTTCCGGTTCTCCTGGAAGACTGCAAAGGGGAAACTGCCTACAAAAGGTAACTTGTTCCACCAAAAACACAGTCTAATGAAAGGCAGGCATAGAAATGTCTCTTGTGTTCTCTCTGGTATTCAAAATATTAGAGGTTATTGCAATTCTTGAAAACAGTAATTCACGTGTTATCAAGGAAGCAAGCCAAGGAGGCTTGCTATTTCCTGAATCTTCTGCATGTCTCCAAGAGAACTGTCTTCCCCAGACTTGTCTTTTGTCTCACAACAGGACTTGAAGCCTTTAGGGAAGGAGTGGGCATGCTGAGCTCCAAATTCTGTGCATGTCTTTTGTAGTTCTGTGAGTATGTGTTTGCATTTGCCTCATGGAGAAAAGGTTGTATGAGTTCCCAAGTTCTCAAAGGATATATAAAAATATTTTTTCAGTAGTCATATTTTGCTGTTTTCATGCCTGAAAGTAACTGTTTTAGTTGTCATCAGAAAATTATATGCTTTATACGGAATAGATTATATAGCCCAAATTCAGTGTTTTCCTCGATCTTTATTTTACTTAAAGCAGCTTTGAAATATTGAATAGGTTAAAATATGTGAAACTAATATATTGCACATTCACCAAAGCAGTTAAGAATTTGCTTTAAATCTAGCTTTTATAAATAAGGTTTATTTGTGTTTAATACTAGACACAACCACAAACACAGCCCCTGTCATCTAAACATAACTGCCAAATATAAGTCCACTGATGTCACAATGCAATATACCACATGAAATAATCAAGACAGAAAAACTAATCTGTGTAGGTGACTTTTCTGAATGTTCCTGGCTTTCATGTACTCAGAAAAAACTTGATCATCTGTGTACAACAGAAACACCCATTGATCAGCTGTGACAAAAAACCCCAGTGGATTTATTCTTATTTTTACGATGTCCAAAAGCTTGCCAAAAACCAGTGCTTTATAGAACAGCAAGGCATACTCCATGTTTGGAACACTTATCTTCCTCTTTTGTTATTGACTGGAGGGCTAGTTAATTTGGCTTATTTGAACTGTCTGATTTTTTTTAATGGTGCTTGTCAGAGGTTGCTGTTAAAAGACTATCATCTTTAGCAATTGGATAAAACTGGGAAAAAAAAGGGATAAAGAAGGAATCAAAGTAGTAACAGATTTTTCAAGAAGGGGTTAACAGTAGTCACCTTTTCTAAAGGCTAAAATCAGAGGTTAGCCAAGGAAATGAAAAGGTAATGTTTTTCAAAATAACAAAAGAAATTCTTTTTTTTGCAATAGGAAAAGGAATCTGAGAAGCTCAGTTTAGAGATTAGGAGTTTAATGTTATTTCAGAGGGTGAGATATTGTAAATTTCTTAGATTGTAAAAGATGTATTGATCCGTGCTTATATTCACATGCAGATTACCAAAGAATTAGAATTAGGAAACACCTCTGCCCTGTGGATGTGACTTCATATCCTTTCCTCTGAAACATGTTGGTAAGTTTCCTACAAAGCAAATATTCTAATCAAGATCTAATTTAAGGCCAATTTTAGTAGGTGTTAACATACATATGTGAACAGGCGTCTGTCTTGGAAATCACTGTCAAAACAGAGCTATTAAACTAAATAAATCACTGTTTTGATCCAGCATAGCCTTATGCTCATAATCTTTTCACTGTTACTGATATGATGATCACATTCCCACAACATGAGACTGGATTTTACACTAGCTCACCTGCTGCACATCTAATGCTGAGAAGTGCAGTTTTACTGGAACTCTACACCACAACAGATTCATTTCTGTTTTAAGATACTGATATTAATTGTGCTGTTAATGGTACGTCAATGTAATTTCAAGGATCAGCTGTTATGTAAAGGGGAACGATTAGCTGAAGCAACAACAGTCCATAAATCTTTTAAAAAATGTTTTGTACTCAGAGAGCAGAAAAGCTTAAGTCCAAGTTATCCTGTTAAAAGAGAGGAAGATATTACAGTTAGCACCAAGAATTAAATCCAATCTCTGAATATGTACTGTAGCTATCCACTGTTACTTTTACAGCCTGGTCTTTACAAGTGAAACAGCTTTGCCTGTGTCTGCTATGAGGAGTTCTGAGGAAGGATGCAGGAAGCGCCTTTTCATATCTGTGCCGTGGGTGAGTATGGTGTTTCTGCATAGGGCCTCCTTACTCCACTGAGCTCCATGTCTATTTATATGTACTACATGTGTTAGTCATTTACTAGAATTCATGGATGTCTTCATTTTCCTCATCCCATCCAAATCTTTCCCCTTGCTGCCCCTTGTCTTCAAAACCACCATGGTAATACAGCTTTCCTCTTTTCACTTAAAGCTGTTTGAACCTCTGTCCCCAAAGGTAATGAAATGGTGATACTGTCATTGACTTTCAGGGGAACAGGGTTTCACCTGTGTGGTCTTATCAGAGAGATGCAAATACTGCTTCACAGCATCATTCTATCACGTATCTCCTGTGTTTGTTGTGGACTTTTAAAAATCCTCCTTGTTGACCCTTTAATTGAGGCTGTAGGGTTCAAAAGATAGGATAGAGAACAAAGTGCTCAGGCTATGCTCTGATTCTCAGGATTTGAACACTAGGGCTCAATTACAGAAGGTTTCTGTTACAGCACCTAATTTTTAGGCACCTTGGTATTTAACACCATGGGTCTTGACATAGACTGTCTATAAAACGTATGGAGAGAATGCTGTGAACTGAGAATACTGTAGAATATAAGAGAAGAATGGCACACCACTGGAAGTTGTCTGGAAGTTGTCTGGAAGACAACTTCCTGACACAGCTGGTAAGTGAGCCTACCAGGGGAGGTGCCTCGCTCGACCTGCTGTTCACAAACAGAGAAGGACTGGTGGGAGACGTAGTGGTCGGAGGCCGTCTTGGGCTTAGCGACCATGAAATGGTAGAATTCTCAATTCTCGGTGAAGTAAGGAG